>NC_053163.1:26798968-27111375 GCF_016835505.1 Polypterus senegalus
GCTGTGATCTCTCACATAAACATCAAATGTTACTCCTTAACAATCTGTAGATGATAATGTCTGCTGAACAAACAGGTTATTGCTAGCTATGCTGAGGCAAAGTATGCTCCAACATGTGGCAAGATGTAGACCGACTCAAATGGAGGCTGATGTGTGAATGTGGAGGGCCTCGCCTGCCTCCCCTCTGCCCACAGCCTCTTTCGCAAATTAATCGGTATCACAAGCAAACTATGATACTTAGCAAGATGAGAGAAATCACAAAATCAACCAGAATGTTCAAGCAAATTATAGAAAAAAAACCCATTCTAAATCCGTTAAGTACTTCTCTCGTGAAAAGCAGACAGACATACAGACAGACATTGTATTTGATATATATATATATATATATATATATATATATATATACTAGCAAAATACCCGAGCTTCGCAGTGGAGAAGTAGTGTGTTAAAGAAGTAATGAAAAAGAAAAGGAAACATCTTGAAAATAACGTAACATGATCGTCAATGTAATTCTTTTGTCACTGTTATTAGTGTTGCTCTCATATATATATATATATATATAAACTGCTCAAAAAATTAAAGGAACACTTTGAAAATACATCAGATCTCAATGGGAAAAAGAAATCCTCCTGGATATCTATACTGATATAGACTGGGTAATGTGTTAGGAACGAAAGGATGCCACATCGTTTGATGGAAATGAAAATGATCAACCTACAGAGCCCTGAATTCAAAGACGCCCCAAAAATCAGAGTGAAAAAATTATGTGGCAGGCTAGTCCATTTTGCCAAAATTTAATTGCAGCAACTCAAAATTGTACGCAGCACTTTGTATGGCCCCTGTGTTCTTGTATACATGCCTGACAACATCGGTGCATGCTTCTAATGAGATGACAGATGGTGTTGTGGGGGATCTCCTCCCAGATCTGGACCAGCAGCATAATGTTCTCCATGGCTTCTCCAGACCCTTTCACTTCTGTCACGTGCTCAGGGTGAACCTGCTCTCATCTGTAAAAAGCACAGGGCACCAGTGGTGCATCTGCCAATTCTGGTATTCTATGGCGAATGCCAATCGAGCTGCATGCTGCTGGGCAGTGAGCTCAGGACCCATTAAAGAACATGGGGACCTTCGGTCAACCTCATGAAGTCTTTCTGGTTGTTTGGTCAGAGACATTCACACCAGTGGCCTGCTGGAGGTCATTTTGTAGGGCTCTGGCAGTGCTCATCCTGTTCCTCCTTGCCCAAAGGAGCAGATATTGGTCCTGCTGATGGGTTATGGACCTTCTATGGCCCTCTCCAGCTCTCCTAGAGTAACTGCTTGTCTCCTAGAATCTCCTCCATGCCCTTGAGACTGTGCAGGGAGACACAGCAAACCTTCTGGCAATGACACGTATTGATGTGCCATCCTGGAGAAGTTGGACTACCTGTGCAACCTCTGTAGGGTCCAGGTATCGCCTCATGCTACCAGTAGTGACACTGACTGTAGCCAAATGCAAAACTAGTGAAGAAACAGTCAGAAAAGATGAGGAGGGAAAAATGTCAGTGGCCTCCACCTGTTAAACCATTCCTGTTTTGGGGGTCATCTCATTGTTGCCCCTCTAGTGCATCTGTTGTTAATTTCATTAACACCACAGCAGCTGAAACTGATTAACAACCACCTCTGCTACTTAACTGACCAGATTAATATCCCATAAGTGTTATTGACTTTATGCTATACTCTGAATAAAAAGTGTTCCTTTAATTCTTTTGAGCAGTATATATACACATACATACTGTACATACATACACACACATTATACATATATATATATATATATATATATATATATATATATATATATATATATATATATATATATATATATATATATATATATATATATATATATATATATATATATATATGTATACACATACACACACATTATATCTATATCTATATCTATATCTATATCTATATATATATATATATATATATATATATATATATATATATATATATATATATAGATAGCAAAATATCCGCGCTTCACAGCAGCAAAGTACTGCCTTAAAAGTTTTATTAAGAAGAAAATTAAACCTTTTTAAACTGAGGGAAAATATACCAATAATTATTTGTTATTAAGGATCTCTTGTATACCACATTGTGAGTTCGGCCCTGCGGTTGTAATATGACCAAGCTGTGCGCTGAGCTTACTCTTAAGCATGCAAGTACAGTTGGCCATGTGAACAGTAATCTTGTTTCAAATCTCACAGCTTGGATTGCTGCTGTCATAATCGGTTTGAGTTTCATGGTTTGTTTCAATTACGACACTATTTGTAGGACTTGTGTTGAAGAGACATTTGGCATCTGTCAAGCGTTGTAAGTATACAACCAGTTTCATCGATAACTTCACATCCAGCTTTTGAGAGTTTAAACATTCATAAACATCAAAGTGTCCACTACTGAAATCGTCACCTGTGAATCTAAGATGTTTAAGAGGCATTGGCGGTTGTCCAAAGGTGTAAAATATTTGGCCATTTCGGTACACTTGAAAGTGACAACTGAACAATTCAGCAGCAGCCATCAACTCACATGCAGATGCATAGGTGAAGGGCTTAAGCATTTCACTCTTACAGTGCCCCTGTGTAGAATAATTATCTCCTGTACTGTCATCAGTCCACACCTTGAACCTGTCCCAGTCATTCAATACATAAGACACAATGTTTCTCCAGATATCAAGAGTAAGCCTGATATGGCCGTGCAATATGTAACAAAGAGAATGGAAAAGATAGGTGCCATCTCTGGGCATGGAAACCACTCGGTAAGTGACAGTTCTTTGATTGATGGTGATCACCTCGATAGACATGTTAATGCAGTTGGAATGATAAAGGAAATGGGTACCTGAACAATGTAAAATAAGTCTAAAATACCTACACAATAACAATAATCGTAATAAATGAACAATAAAACAGCGAAGAAGCTGTGGATTAAATAAAAAGGCTGTAGTTATCAGCAGGGAGACGTGAATCCCGTGGCGAAGCAAGAAAGGGAATGCAGAGACCGGAGCGACGGACGGCCTTATATAGGCAGGCAGCCAAAAACGTGGGAGGCATTGGGATAGGGGACCCAATTGCGCCTCACACGGTGACTGAGCTGCAGGCTATGGACGTATATATGTACATAAGTAGGATTCAGTTAGCGTTGGGAACCCGCGTACCAAATTTCTTGAACATGGGCCCTTAAGTAACAAAGACTGTTGAAAAGTTCAATATGGCGGCCGACAGTTGCATCATACCACTGAAATAAGTACTAAATTTCAGGCTTCTACCTACATGGGAATTTGGAGAGTTAGTGACGTTGGAAAGTTCAATATGGCGGCTGACAGTGGCATCATACCACCGAAATAAGTACGTACATTGGTTTTGCTTAGTGCAGGGAAACCGCCTACCAAATTTCGTGAAGGTGGGGCCATAAATAAGAAAGTTCAACATGACAGACGTTGTTGACCGTTATGACCATTACACGTAGAATTTCGAAATGAAACCTGCTTAACTTTTATAAGTAAACTGTAAGGAATGAGCCTGCCAAATTTCAGCCTTCTACCTACACGGGAAGTTGTAGAATTAGTGACGTTGGAAAGTTCAATATGGCGGCCGACAGTGGTGTCATACCACTGAAATAAGTATGTACATTGGTTTCGGTTAGCGCAGGGAACCCACCTACCAAATTTCGTGAAGATGGGGCCATAAATAAGAAAGTTCAACATGGCGGACTTTGTCGACCGTTATCGACCGTTATGACCGTTACGTGTAGAATTTCAAAATGAAACCTGCTTATCTTTTGTAAGTAAGCTGTAAGGAATAAGCCTGCCAAATTTCAGCCTTCTACCTACACGGGAAGTTGGAGAATTAGTGATGAGTCAGTGAGTGAGTGAATGAGTCAGTGAGTGAGTGAGTGAGTGAGTGAGTGAGTGAGTGAGTGAGTGAGTGAGTGAGTGAGTGAGGGCTTTGCCTTTTATTAGTATAGATATATATATAGTGTTATTTTGCAAAAAGTGTTAGTTTTTAAAGTATTGTATTTCGCAAAAATGATTCCATTACTTGTATTATTTAGCAAAAGACAAGGCCTGCAGTAATATCTACACATTGCCACCTGGCAGCGACTTGTGCACTCGCACATCCGTAAAGCACAGGTTCAAAAAGTAGAGTATCTGTGAAGCACAGGTAAACTAGAGCACATAACATTATTTAAATCCAGATATATATTTCAATAAATGTGCCACAAGTGCAGTTTAAGGTGCCTCTAATTGAAAAACCTACTAGTACTAAAGATAACACATTTTGGAATTATTTTAGTAAATATAATATATAACTGGAAATGCTCAGCTTTAATTACCGCCTGAGTATGTGTGGAGTTTTCACGATTTGATTTGAAGAATTTCTGACAATACAGCAAACTATATTGTAAACAAAACTGCAAGCTATAGAACTATGTATACAAGATGCAATGTAAGCTTTAAAGCTGGATAACTCTGTCGCTACATAATTTTTCTGAACCAGCTTGTAGTCAAACAGTTAATTTAATCAAAAGCCAAAACCAATCCTAGTAATAAGGCAAGAACAGATATTCAGACGTTTATAAAGTACTTACACCGAATAATACGCTTTTGGTTTTGCCAAGGCTTCGGCTAACCTTTGCCTGTAAACAAATAGACAAAATCTTTACCTCTTATAGAGGTTAAATATAGTTAAAATGCACTGGGTTTGTGATAAATCAATTTGGTTAGTGCTTCTGCCTCCCAGTTAGAAGACCTGGGTTCGCTTCCTGGGTCTTCCCTGTGTGGAGTTTGCATGTTCTCCCTGTGTTTGTGTGGGTTTCCTCCCACAGTCCAAAGATGTGCATTGGTGATTCTAAATTGTCCTGTGTGTGTGTATGCCCTGCCTAGTGTTTGTTTCCTGCCTTGTTGGCTGGGATTGGCTCCAACGTAACCCTGTAGTTAAGATATAGTGGGATGGATGGCACTATAGACCACATTTCTTAGGTTAAAGGTTTTACTGTACTTTCGCATGTAAAATCTACAGGCAATGCTAACTTATGGTGTGAATGAGTGAGAGCAGGTGTCCATGTGTGACCGTGCCCTGAGATGTGCTGACATCCCAACCAGCTTGGAGTCCTGCTTGGTCCGATTACTGATACTGCATGGCTGTAGTCTCTGGGCCCCTGCAGCGCTACCATAATATGCTTAGTCTGAAAACATATAAACGAAAAAGTGACTTTTTAACGAATAATCTATCATATTTACACCGGTTACACGGTCGATTATAGACCAGTGTGGATAGGCATCAAGCAGATGCCGAGGCGTAAAACCAGCATGATTTAACTACTACGGAAAATATATAACCTATTACTCATAATTACAAAGCCATTTAATCAGTGTACAGGGAAATACAGTATTTTCAAATTGCAGCAAACACAGAAATTGATTAGCTGAAATACATCTCTCTATTATAAAAAAAAACTTAAAAGACTTTTTTCCTGCGATGAGACATGATCTTTAGAAGAGAGACAGAGAGACACTTTCACGTCCAGCGAGATGGACAAGTCACGTCATACTTACAACCTTTGGAAACAAGTCCCGTGATACACATGCAGAGCAGGTTAGAGATAATGGAAGTAGGAAAATTCAAAAGTCTCAAAAAATGAGAGCAAAAATCGCATTAGCGCAAACAAACGGTGAAATAACGGAACAGTGAAAAGAGATTGCATGGTGTTTGAGGATGTCTGGGGGGCAAGAGAGACAAGGCAGTGAGATAAAAGGACAGCTGCTGTACAGGTTTTTAAATGTATGAAGCGGCGCACGAAATGCAGATCACGCGGCATGGCAGCAGCAGCAAGCCAGCAGCTGATCGAGAAAAGAGGCGGTAAAAAGAAACAATTTTTTTCCTATTGTATCACCGTTTAAGAGGGGGTTTCAGAGGAGTGACCGCATCTCGTTGGGGTACGTTCAGCCCTCCTCTTCACAACATGAGTGGCAGAGACGCAAAGTGGCTGGCGAGTGAAGCGAGCAGGGAGGAACCCCCTAGTATATATATACAGTAATCCCTCCTCGATCGCGGGGGTTGCGTTCCAGAACCCCCCGCGATAGACGAAAAATCCGAGAAGTAGAAACCATATGTTTGTGTAGTTATTTTTATATATTTTAAGCCCTTATAAACTCTCCCACACTGTTAACATTATTAGAGCCCTCTAGACATGAAATAACACCCTTTAGTCAAAAGTTTAAACTGTCCTCCATGACAAGACAGAGATGACAGTTCTTTCTCACAATTAAAAGAATGCAAATAGATCTTCTTCTCTTCAGGAGCAGAGAATTTCAGAGGGAGAGAGAGAGAGAGCTCGCAAAGAAAAGCAAACAATCAAAAAATCAATACTTGTGCTTTTAAGTTTGCCGGCATTTTTTAGAGGTGCGTCAGTATCTTCTAAACAAACAGCCTCTGTGCAAACAGCCCTCTGCTCACATCTCCTCCGTCAGGCGCAGAGAACGTCAGAGAGAGAGAGATTAAAGCAACAATCAAAAAATCAATACGTGTGCTTTTGTGCTTTTAAATATGCCGAGCACCGCAATAAAGCGGCATTTTTTTAGAGGAGCGTCAGTATCTTTTAAGCAAACAGCCTTTGTGCAAACAGCCCCTCCGTCAGGTGCAGAGAATGTCAGAGAGGGTGAGAGAGAGGCAGAGACAAGCAAACAATCAAGCTCCGCGCGGGATGCATATCTTATAGCATTAAGGAGTTTTAGTTAATATGTAATACATGCTCTGATTGGGTAGCTTCTAAGCCATCCGCCAATAGCGTCCCTTGTATGAAATCAACAGGGCAAACAAACTGAGGAAGCGTGTAGCATAAATTAAAAGACCCATTGTCTGCAGAAATCCGCGAACCCGCGAAAAATCTGTAATATATATTTAGATGTGCTTACATTTAAAATCCGCGATAGAGTGAAACCGCAAAGTCTAAGCGCGATATAGCGAAGGATTACTGTATATATATATATATGTTTAAAAATTTAAGATCTGCCTATCCGTTAAATGATTACTATCTATCTATCTATCTATCTATCTATCTATCTATCTATCTATCTATCTATCTATCTATCTATCTATCTATTTAGATAAATAAATGTAAAAGGTTATTCTGTAAAAGTCCCCTTGGGATTCCCTGTTCTAGAGGAACTGCAGAAGTGATAATTTAGAATACATTAGAATTATATGTACAGTATTTGTTTCCCATTGTGTCACTGTTTAAGAGGGCTTTCAGAGGAGCAGCCACATCTCATTTGGGTGCGTTCAGCCCCCCTCCTCATAATAGCGTGTAGCGCTGGTGGGGGGAGGGAGTTGTTGAGGGGTTGGCGAGCGAAAAGGATCAGGGGGCAAAGCCCCCTAGTTTTAGGATAAATATAATTTTATATCACTTTTTTGATAATCATATTTTTAAATTTATTAATTGAATATCTTGTGCTATGTTATTGAAGGTAAGCATCAGAGTTTCTTTTAGCACATGGTACTCAGTGGCATCAAGAGTAAATTAAAATAAATATTAATAGTAGTCTTTTGTATACAGTGGCAATACATTGAAGCTTTCATTATTATTTTTTCCTCAATTGACAGATTGATGTTTTTGCATGTTACACTAAAATAAAATCAAATATTCCAAATTAATAAACAGGGGAAGTTATATCAAATCATTGTAATTATTTTCTTTGTATTTCTGTTTTCAAGCTATTCATTCATACATACACTGTGGATTCAGCACGGATGGCATTAAGTAGTATAAAAAGAATGTACTTTGATCTTGGACTAGAGCAAAAGGACATTTTAATAGGTTTGGCCCACAATCATGGAATAGTTGTTTCTCTTCAAACTTTGCAAAGAAGTTGGCAGTGCTTAAAATTGTTACAGACAGAAACATAAGACAGATTCTCTAGACTTAGCTCTATTTCTTCAACAGGAATCCAATGAATCAGGAAGACACCATAGATATACAGTAAATGGACGCATGCAAAATGCTTAGCAAAAGGGTTTGTTACTGAGACTAAAAGTGTTAGACTTCTACTTAAAGATACTTGACCCTGAAGGAGCTGAACAAAGTAAATGTCATCGTTTAAGACGCCATCAGTTTTCTAGTAAGGGGCCTAACAATACATGGCACTTAGACTCCTTTGATAAATTAATCAATGGCATTCTCATAAATGGTTGCACGAATGGCTTTTAATAAGGTTTATTATATGGTAACAAGTAAGTAACAGTGGAAAGACTGGAATAACTGCAAATTATTTTACAGAAACAGTTAAAAGAAAGGCAATGGCTGCCCATGCCTTGTTCAAGCTATCTTGGGGTTGAAAATGTGTCTGTTGAAAAAATGCAAACATTTCTAAGAAGAAATCACACAGATCTGTATGTTTCAGAAAATAGTTTTATATATAGTCAAAGCAGAATCAATAAATGTATTGAATTTTGGTAGGCCATACTAAGGAAACAGAATCTTCAGTTTTGGATGGATATTTTTAGGCAAATCCAATTGGATGGTTACTGCAGATTTTCTAGATAAGATTTTGCTTTGTGAAATTCTTTTTTCTCTTCATTTGTTTATGATGTCCCCATAGGAAGTCTTCCACACCTTTTTGAAAAAACACTTCAAGCACCATCTTACGTACGAGGGACATTGAAAAAGTTACCCCATTCTTTTTTTTAAACCCTATTTATTAAAAAATTTCAAAATCAAATGACATCACTTTTCCATATAGCCGCCTTCATTTGCGATGCAATTTTCCCAGCGCCGTACCAACTTTTTAATGCCCAATTTTTACTCTTCCCGCCTTCACCATTTCCAATATTTAATCACTCCATTGTGCCTGGTGAAGCAGTTTGCTATTATTTATTGCAAATATATTTTGTCATTCTGATTTAAAGGGAAAGGGAATGAATTTAATGTTGTGCCGGCTATATTTATAGATCTGAAAATTTGTTACTTTCATCAGTGAGAACAAACAATAAGCAGACCTTTCTAATGGTTTATGGACATTGATGAGCATTGGTTCTCACAGTTAGGATAATACTGCTGAAAAGCCCAGTGCAGTTGATTGCACATTAAATCTGATTAGTCAGTCAGTCATTATCCAACCTGCTATATCCTAACACAGGATCACGGGGGTCCGCTGGAGCCAACCCCAGCCAACACAGGGCGCAAAGCAGGAACAAACCCCGTGCAGGGCGCCAGCCCACTGTAGTAAATCTGATCATTAATAATTTATAATGTATTGCAATTCAGGCAGAGTTGGATGTTCTTGTTGCCTTTTTCAAGCAGGCATCATATGAGATCCAATTCTTCAGCCATCTTTCCCGGGGGAAACCTTTTCTTTTGTATACAATTCCCGAAAGATTTGGTTATCAAGATGAAGTTGTTTTGGTTGATCCACTAGAAAGTGAAGTTTGTGAGGAGGAAAGCATCCCTGTGATCTATAAATCCATCCATCCATCCATTTTCCAACCCGCTGAATTGGAGCACAGGGTCACAGGGGTCTGCTGGAGCCAATCCCAGCCAACACAGGGCACAAGGCAGGAAACAATCCCAGGCTAGGTGCCAACCCACCGCAGGACACACACAAACACACTCACACACCAAGCGCACACTAGGGCCAATTTAGAATCACCAATCCACCTAACCCACATGTCTTTGGACTGTGGGAGAAAACCAGAGCGCCCGGAGGAAACCCATGCAGTCACGGGGAGAACATGCAAACTCCACACAGGGTGGTCTCCTTACTGCGAGGCAGTAATATAAAAGGCAAATAAGACTGACTCATTCATCACTAAATCTCGCTCTTTGTCTGATTAGCATGAATATATCGTTCCTGCAAGTGAACTATGCTTGTTAGTGCAATGAGAGTAGTCGCAAAATCAACCGGAATGTTCAAGAAAATTATAGAAAAAAACCCAATCTAGATCCGTTAAGTAGTTCTCTCATTTGCTAACTAAGCAGAGTTAAGGTTACACCCCGAGGCAAACGCATAAGTAAGGAAGGCCCCCCCACTCCCGCAGCCAAACAATTCTCTCTCTAATTCACGCTAATAAATCTGTACCGTAAGTGAACTATGATACTTAGCACGATGAGAAAGTCGCAAAATCAAAGGAGTGTTCAAGCAAATTGTAGGAACAAACCCGTTCTAAATCCGAAGAACTCCAGGTGCCAAACAAGCTTCTTCTGACCACACTTCTGGGTGTGGCGGAAGTGTGGCCAAATAAGGTCCATTCACTCCCTGGTGGTGACCACGGGCCCCAACAGGGTTGATCTCCCATGCTCATGACCCGTGGCCCCACTGGAAACCAAGGTTTCTTAAAAATACACTCTCCCATGGTCCTTTCATGCTCTGGGGGTCCCAGCCGAGTAAGGTCTCTGGCCATCTGCCACAACACCTTTTTCCCTTCAGCTGGGGTGAGGTTTTTTTGAAAGCTCCATGCTCGTTCTTGGAGTTGTGGTTCACTACACAATTTGGGAGACAGAGGCCTCATGTTTATTCCCGGATATGCGGTACCTGATGAGGACTTTTAACTCTCTCTTGTGAAGTTTAATGATGTTGGAGCATTTCGCCAAAGGAGAACTCCAGAGGAGTAGTTGCACATGTAAACTGAAGCTTTTAAGATACCACCTTTCTGTCTTAACTAGATTACTCACCTTCTCCCGGTTTCTTGTGTGAATGAAAATGCACTGATTGACAAGCAGTTTGCAGATCTGCTCGTTCGGCTTGAGGAAATCTCATGGAAAGCATTTAAGGATGGTGTTGAGAATTTTCTTGGCAACTACAGACTTCTAACAGATGTCAAGATAGCAAACATCATTCTTCAAGCATATGAAACTATGAAGTGCAACACGTTGCTAAAGATTGATTTTGTGCATTCACATTTGGACTTCATCTCTGCTTATCTATGTATTGTTTGCCAGGAAAAATTCCAAGTTCAACCTACTGTCATGCGTGTGCACAGAGGGGACAGCTGAAGGGTGCTAGTGACTGTATCTCAACTGCCACACCAGAGTTTGGCACTGTGTCCTAATTGTCTTTTTTCTTCCTCCCCCTGCAGATGGCTGTACCACTTTTGACGTCACTTCCGGTGTCTGTCCACCTGGATCCGCCTCCTCCTGTCGGAAGGAATGAAAACTGGAAGCTCCACCATCTTTGTCAGTTCTGTCCTGAACTGGTGTCTGAAAAGACTTCTCCACGATTATTGTGTGTGTGTTTTTTTTACTTTGCTTTGCCGTTCAGTTATACAGGGTTACCAGGCTGGTACTCCACCTCTTTATCGTTGTCTCTTTTCTCTTACACTACATAAAAATGTTCTTCAGATTTCTGCAATATATCCATCCATCCATCCATCATCCATCCCGCTATATCCTAACTACAGGGTCACGGGAGTCTGTTGGAGCCAATCCCAGCCAACAAAGGCAGGAAACAAACCCCGGGCAGGGCGCCAACCCACCGCAGTTCTGCAATATATAGTACGCGTATAAGAAATTTATTTAAAGAAATGGATCTGTAGCAGGGCTACTAGATAAAGAAACTTCAACTCCCAGCAGCCCCTGCAGTGGCTCTGATTGGTCTTCTGCTGAAGGTGCAGGGGCTTCTGGGGACAAGGAGGCCAGCGAGACATTTAAAAGGGGGCCAGTTATACAGAGGGAATAAAAAGTCTGTTTTGCTACCTGTGGATTCTTGTTTTGTCCTGGGTCGTCTCCTGTTTTGGGTGTATGGACTGTCTGGTGTATTCCTGCTGCATGAGGACTGTCTAAGGATTTGTTGTTGTCTTGCGAAGAAAGGAGTGCTGCTGATCCCATTCATACATCATCATCTCATCAGGAAATACTGGTAGGACTGACCTTTACGTTCATATACACAGTGCTGATCTTTGGAATATCTACCTCCATCATTTCATTTCATCATTGGCCGTTTTTCATAGACTTCATTGTTTGTGGTTTTTGTTAGTAATTTTATTTTTGAATTTGTGTTTATTGTATATCAGCGTAAGCAGAACTGGGATGGGATCATTGTAGTTTGCATATATTTTATTTATTATTGTTTAATACATTCTTTAATTTCTTTTTTGTCTCTGTGAAGGAGTGTGTATGAGTTGGGCCAAGGCTGGGTGCGTTCCTGGGGTCCCTACCGAAAAAATAAATAAATCACTGTCCAAGGCGGTGTGAATCTTAGCAGGATTTTTTAGTCCGCTACAGATCTTTAGAGCACCCCATGCTTCACTGCATTGCAATCACAATGTTAGATGTTAGATAAAGGCTTTGTAGAGTATGAATATACAAGAGAATATTTAGTATATAGATTTATAACATGTGCATGGGACATTAGTTCATCCTATTTTTGGTTACATAGAGGTACCTGAAGGTTGGGGGTCAGCTAAAAGAAACAGATACTTTGATAAGGTCATTCTACATAGAGCAAAAGACAATATAACTGAAAAGCTTAATAGACAAAAACTGTTGCATAAAGATTTTCCACTATAGTCAGTGATGAACACGGTGAAACATTTCACGAGGACGTTGTAAATGATGGAAAAACATTAACAGGGCAAGTGGAATCCATTGAAGCTGGCTGACTATAGTTGGACACTAAAGTGAGAACCATCATATGCTGAGTACAAAAAATCAGCAGCCAAACGTTTTTAGCTCAGCTGAACTAATGCAATGTGTCAGCATCATTAAGCATGCTAAATTCAATAAAAGTTAATTGCATGTTTCTCCAAATTCCCATAAGATACACTCAATTTGAAATTAAGTTTGTGTTCAGCTTGAAGATGTCTGTCATAATCATCAAAACTTTTTGAGTAATCAGACCTTTTGAGAAAATGTATTGTCCAAGGCCACTTATGAAAAAATCCCAAACATAATTTCTTAGGATCAAAACTGCATTCTGTAAACCATTGGTTCTCAAACTGTGGGGCGGGCCCCCCTAGGGGGGGTGCAAAGATGTGAAAAAAAGAAAACAAGAATCAAAAATACTAAAAATACATCTGTTGAAACCAAAACAAATGAACTTAAACTACATTCTGATACTAGAAAAATAAATATAGAGTTAGATAAATGTCGATAAAAGTCAAGTAGGTGTAATAAAATATGCATCTATGATATACAGTAGAGTCTCGCTTATCCGACATAAATGGGCCGGCAGAACGTCGGATAAGCGAAAATGTCGGATAATGGGAGGTGTTAAGAAAAAGCCTATTAAACGTCAAACTATGTTATAATTTTACACATTACGAACCTAATACAGTGGAACCTCGGTTCAGGATCGTCTCTGGACACGTACAAATCGGGTTATGACCAAAAAGTTCGCCAATCTGTTCAAGACCACACATTAGGTATACGAACGAGCCAGTTACTGGCTCCTTTCGGTTTGTGCGCGCAGATGATTTCCGCACATGTTTAGTCTCTCCCTGTGCATTCCCTGTGCAGCAAGAGAAAGAGCGTGAGAGAGAGAGACACAGACAGACACACACGCGCACGAGAAAGAGACACATGTACACACATGCGCGAGAGAGACACACGCACACACATGCGCAAGAGACACACACGCGCGCGAGAGAGAAAGAGAGACACACGCACACACACGCACGTGCAAGACAGACACATACACGAACGTGAGAGAGAGACACATACAGCTCAACCTGAGCTACTAATTATTCACATTATGAACACTGGCTACTGTGTCACCTGATCACACTGTTGAAATATACTTTGGCCAGCAGAGGGCACTCCAGCCACCCAAACCCCGACACAAGTCTACATGGCTTTATTAGTATGGGGAAGTGCTTCTGTCTAGTTCTCCGCTGCACCACAGTTTCCACACACTAAACACAATACACAGCCACTTCTTTTCTTTCTCTTCATTATTCTTCCTCCATTCCCCCACTGGCAAGCTTCATCCCTCTTTGTCCTGATCCTGGGTCTCCGAGTAAAGTGAGGGCACTCCTTTTATGCTGCTCCTTTCATCCAGGAAGGTTATTACATACCTTAATCGAGCCCTTGAAGCAGAATCTGGAATCACTACCAGGTGTGGTGGAATTCTAAGGTAGGGTTCTGCAACTCCCATGAAGCCCTGCAGAAATCGGTAGAGCCACAGCAACCCAGGGGAGCTGCCCTCTAGCTCTCTGGGGGAGGCAGTGTCCTGAGCATCTGCTCCCTGATCCTACGAGTATATTGGCAGGGGCAGAAGTCGTCCATCACAATACCTAGAAATAAATACCTGGATTAAAACTAAACTGACGTGTTATTAATAATGTTTCTGATACTGAATTCCACGTAACACATTGGCTGTGTGATTGAGCCCTGCAGAGAAGCAGCACACTGGTATATGTGCTTCTTCCCTTACAGCCATCGCTAGTGGGATAAAAATAACACAGGCATTTTTATTTCAATAAAACAAGAATTACATTACTTAAAAAAGTAATCAGACTACTTAATACTAAGTATATTAATTATGCATGTTAATTTTACTTAACATTAATTACGCACTTTCATTTTATCACGTTACTCCTCCTGAGATTGTGCTGCTGAGTTTAGCATTGTATTTTCAGCTTACCAACATAAATTTTAGCAATTTCTAAAATATTGAGACAGATTATTTCAGCCAGGAGAAGGAATAATGTGATAGTTTGAGTATCAACAATGGGGATCCTGTGAGCCGGATCACCCTTGGGGAATCACGCCACATGGCCACAGTGCCGTAACTGATACTCCCTCACAATATAGGTAATGTGCTTCATTCAGGACTCCATGAGCCAGTCAAACCAGCAATGCCCAAGGATTTTCCACAGGTCACTGGATAGCGTCCATGTCTTCCAACCATATAGCAAGACAGGAAGTACCAGGACTCTAAAGACGTGGACCTTCTCCCTTTTGCATAGACCTTTTTCCAGTGACCCTAATGACCCCCCATGCTCTCCCAATCTGTCTACTGAGTTCTTAGGAAGAGTCACCAGAAACTTGAATGTCACTGCCAAGGTAAGTAAACCTCTCGACGCAGTTGACACTCTCTCCACAGACAGACACACTGCTGATGGCCGTGTCTAAGAGGTCATTAAAGGCCTGGCTCTTGGTTTTTATCAGGACACTCGCAAGCCCAGACACTCAGACTCCTCGCTCAGTTTCTTGAGAGCCCCGATCAGAGCCTCCATTGACTCTGCGAAGATCACAGCATCGTCAGCAAAGTCAAGATCAGTGAATCTTTGTTCACCAACAGATGCCCCACAGCCACTGGACCCCATGATCCTGTCCAACACCCACTCCATGCAAGCATTGTGAACAGAGTAGGAGCAGAACACACCCCTGACGAATATCAGCTTAGCAAATTGTACAAAGCAAAGTTATCAGACTATGACAGTCATAAAATAAAAAAGTTAAATTCAGTTCCAGTCAACATTATGAAATGCTCTTTATCATTGCAGATCAGTTTAAATATCTAGGGGTAAACATAACAAGTCAACATAAAGCTCTTTATCAGCAAAATGTTGCTGTCTTTATGGAAAAAATTAAGCAAGACTTGCATAGATGGTCAACCCTTCATCTCACTTTAGCTGGAAAAATTAACATTATTAAGATAAACTTCTCTTTTTATTTCAAGACATTCCAACATACATAAGTAAATCATTTTTTAAGAAATTAGATTCAACAGTAACCTCATTTATTTGGAATTCAAAACATCCACATATCCAAAGAGCGGCACTTTAAAGACCTAAGGCAGAAGATGGCATGGCTCTACCTAACTTCCAGTTTTATTACTGGGCAGCAAACATGCAAGCTATAAAATCCTGGACACAAATAGATGAACATATACAGGCCTGGTCCACAATAGAAATAAAATCCTGCAGTACTTCTTTATATTCCGTGCTTTGTCTCCCAATAAATGCAAGTTATCATCAATATACTAATAACCCAATTGTGCTTCACTCACTCAGAATATGGAACCAATGTAGAAAACATTTTAAGATGGAGAAGCTTTTATCTGTGGTACCTCTGCAAGAGAACCAACTCTTTCAACCCTCGCAAACATATGCAGTTTTTAATGTCTGGAAAGCATTTGGGATTAAATCACTTAGAGATTTGTACATAGACAATGTCTTTGCATCCTACAAACAATTATATTCCAAATTTAACTTTCCAACAACACATTTCTTTCACTATCTTAAATTTAGAACCTTTGTTAAACAGAACCTGCCCAATTTTCCTCACCTCCCACCTTACTCTATGCTGGAAATAATATACAGTAGCTCAGTTTCAAGGACTCAGACAGCATTTCTGTAATATATAAAAACATTTTACAGTCCCTCCCTTTCAAAGATCCCAGAGTACAGTGCGAAAAGGATCTCTTACTCAACATCTCAGAAAAGGAGTGAAAGGTAGCAATGCAGAGAATTCACTCGAGCTCCATATGTGCAAAGCATACAATTATCCATCCATCCATTCCATTTTCCAACCCGCTGAATCCGAACACAGGGTCACGGGGGTCTGCTGGAGCCAATCCCAGCCAACACAGGGCACAAGGCAGGAACCAATCCTGGGCAGGGTGCCAACCCACCGCAGGACACACACAAACACACCCACACACCAAGCACACACTAGGGCCAATTTAGAATTATTCAACTCAAAATTATATATCGAGCACATCTGTCTCATTTAAAATTGTCCAAAATGTTTCCAAGGCTGGGACAGCATGGTGGTGCAGTGGGTAGCGCTGCTGCCTTGTAGTTAGGAGACCCAGGTTCGCTTCACGGGTCCTCCCTGCGTGGAGTTTGCATGTTCTCCCCGTGTCTGCGTGGGTTTCTTCTGGGTACTCTGGTTTCCTCCCACAGTCCTAAGCCATGCAGATTAGGAGCATTGGTGATTCTAAATTGTCCTGTATGTGTGTGTGTGCCCTGTGGTGGGCTGGTGCCCTGCCCAGGGTTTGTTTCCTGCCTTGCACCCTGTGTTGGCTGGGATTGGCTCCAGCAGACCCCCATGACCCTGTAGTTAGGATATAGTGGGTTGGCTAATGGCTGGATGTTTCCAGGGCAAATGCTGCAATCAAGTTCCAGCCTCACTGGGGGACATGTTTTGGGCCTGCACCAAATTAACATCATTCTGGTCCAAAATCTTTAAATGCCTTTCGGACAGCCTTGGGGTCACAATCCCTCCTAATCCACTAACATCTGTGTTTGGTGGACTTCGAAATGGGCTTAAAGTGGAGGAGGACAAACAAACTGTGATTGCCTTTACTACACTATTGGCACGTTGACTTATCTTGCTGAACTGGAAGAATCCTAACTCTCCTACTCTAAGTCAGTGGGTAACTGATGTTTTATACTATTTGAAATTGGAAAAAAATCTAATTCTCACTTAGAGGATCTGTGCAGAACTTTTTGAAAACCCTGGCAGGATCTAATCAATGACATTTTAGAATAAGCATTTAAAGCACTGGGGAAGCAGATTCTCTCCCCATTTCTTTTTGTTCTCCTTTTATCTTTATTGGCTTATTAATTCATCTATTTACTTATTTCTACTAGTTTTAAGTTTTACTCTGCTGGCCATGCTCTCTTTCTCAGGGGTGGGGGTTGATTTGTTTTCAATCCTATTTTTGTAAACATTGATCTATTTGTATGGAATGTTGTGTGATTACGATAAAATCAATAAAATTAAAAAAGAAAAGAAATGGCAATCCCAAAGTTCCTTTTGGGGAGTTCTGTCACATCAGCCACCATCACAGAACTGCCTGCCCTCTTCTGCTGCTTTCCTTTTATGCTTAGTTTGGGGGTCAAGTGACTGAAAGGGGAAGATCTCCCAACATTCCACTGGACCTACATTGACGTCTCTAGTCTATACAGACTTCCTGTTGATATTAAGGGGCATGTCTGGTGCAATTGAAGTCTTCATTTCCTCTGCAAAGAAAGCAAAACATGCCTTGAGGCGTGCAGAAATAAAGAGTGAGTTAATCTGCCATTTCCTTCCAGGAGGTAAAGTGAACTGTAACAATATATACAATCAATAAGGCAATAAATCAGGTAGAGTCAAACAGGTGAGTAAATGCTTGGGGTTATCTTAGATAATGTCTGAGTGTGGGTCATTTGTGTTTTCACAGCATTGCATTAAACAGTGTAGGGAAATGGAAATTATTGATAGTGCCAATAATTATCAATCAGTTTGAAAATCATCATTTGAAGAGCCTAAAGCAAATTAGTAAAAAATAACATTGATTAATTTTGGAATACAATTGTGTGAAAATATCAGTCCAATACACATTATACACGTGCACATTAAATGTATTTGTTAACGAATTACACATTATATATTGTAATCATTTTGAAATTGAAATTGCCTTGTATCTGTGCTCATTAATAGCCATGAATTCTGTGCATAAAACAAAAATGTTATAATCAAATTAGGCAGGCCCCCTAAGCGCCACATTATGCAGTAAATCTGGAGAAATTGTCCTGACAGATTAATTGAGTGTTTCTCATTATTACAAGGGTGTCAAATGCCAGTCCTCAGAGGGCCCCGTATTGCCTGCTGATTTCCATTTTAAACAACACTCTCTGTTCAGTTAAATCTCTATGGATTTGCTCAGTTTTTCTTGTAAAATATTTTTCATGAAGCTGTGACCACAACTTTTGTATAGTAAAAATGTGCTGCTAAACTTGTCAAAAATAACTGTTCGGGATGGCTCTATTAAAAACAGGAAAATCTTAACTGATTTCAGCCATTTTTATTGTTTGTAGTTTTCATAGGTAAGCCAGTTTTGCATCTCAGCCTGAGCACTGCGTGTGTAGAATATTCATTTTTCAGTGTACATTTTCTTGAAGCTACTCCTAGCTTTTGCTCCAGAATCCCATAGATATGAGCATTAGGTTAGATGATGAATTTTTAAAAAGGCCCATTCTAAGTGAGCATAGAGACAGGCTCTTGGTTGTCATGGCTGACAAAGGTGCATTAATTAAACACTAATTTGAAACAGGAGAATACTTATGCAGTCAGTTCTTTTGCTTGATATTTGTAATTAATGTAGAGCACAGTGCAGCGCCCAGTTTTTTTATTGATCAGTATAAAATAAAAAGTCAAATTAACCCCATTATGGCTCAATGTTGCAGTTTACATAGAAGGCACCTTCTCTCTTGTGGACTAATAATTTATGATCCTAATACATTTGTACATTCTTTCTGAATTGTACCAGTAATTTTAATACATAATGTTTTGTTATCCCAATAATTTAAGGTGCTCTTAATATAAAAGGTCAGAAATGTTTTATAACTTAATGGTAAAATGGAAGGATACAGCAAGAGATTGTACAGATATGGAGCTTTTGGGCGGAGCCATCCATTACCAGGACAGCTAGCCAATCATATGAGTGTAATGTCGAGGTCCCCACATTGGATTTTAACATAAAAAACAGATTGTGATGTGTGAGTCACTGTCTTGCACCCCAAAACACGAGGTTGAGTCTTAGCAAAACCAACTTTACTCAGCTTGAAACAGGAACAGCATGGTTATTTATTGTAGCGGAATCTACCACTCTCCTATACACAGACACAGCAGTCAGGCAGGGTCATGATCAAGTTAGTGGCCAAGTAATACTGTTCCCTGAATTTATAGTGTTCCTTGCATCACCCATCGATGGCAGGTGCTCATAGCGTGACCGCGATCTTTTCGGATTTGTTTTCGCAGTGAACTGCCACAGCGGTGGAAGTCTGCTGTTGCCCCAGGAACCAACAGGCAATCTTCCATAGACTCGGCGATCGCACTTTGGGATGCTCTTTGACATGTTGTGCCCCAAAAGAGTTTAGAAACCTTACAACATAAATATAAATATAAATCATCCAAGGAACTAAAAAAGAAGAATGAAATATAACAACAAATGACAGAGACTGAGACATGTCAGGAAGAATTCTATTTTATTTAGCACTCGTGCATCATGCCAACTGCTCAATCAAAAAGACACCCAGGACGACATGCAGCTTTAATACTGTTGACTTCCGATAACATTTCTAAGACTTTCTATTCAGACTTAGCTATTTTAATTTTTATTATACTTTCTTCTGTTGGTATTATTATACTTTAATAAATGCTCTTAAATTTCTCTTTATATCTAGAGTGATTAAAGTAAAAAGGTAAGTTTTAGGGCACCGGGTACATGTGGAGATTGCCACTTGCTCATCCCTGCAGGGTTATTAAGCTTGAGAGGTTGTACCTCAATAGGAAGAAGAAGTACAGTAGAAGTAAGACATTTTTAGTTGGTTAGTGGCATATAGCCAAAAGGTGTATGAGCTTTCATGTGTTTTGAAGACACCCATATGTCATTAGTGCTGAAGATAGGGAGACCCTTATGTGGAGTACTGAGAAATACCAATCATTGTAGGTATCACTCATATGTGCTTATGTGGATTGGATCTTATGTGGAATACTGCAGAGTGACTGGCAGTTAGGCATCACTCATATGTAACTGTGGGAATCAGATCTCAGTTAGTGTATATCTATGTGTGTGTTAAGTACAAATGTATGAGAGGGGGGGACACTTAAAAAGATTTGTTTATAAAAAATTGTGTATTTATTTTTACATTTTCAAACTTCAGTCACCTTCAAAGTAATCTCTGTTTAATGCAATACACTTATCGAGTCGTTTTTTTCCACCGCTCAAAACAGTTTTGGAACTCCTCGATTCTGTTCCCTTTTTAAGGCTTCTGCCGCTTTTTGTTTCATCTCTTCCACACCGGCAAAATGTTCTCCTTTGAGACATTTTTCATCCGAGGAAACCAAAAAAAAAAAAAGGCATACAAGGCGAGATCAGGTGAATAGGGAGGGTGATGAACAGGGACCATGATGTTTTTGGTCAAAAACTGCTTAACACTCAACGCGGTGTTGGCAACTACGTTGTCATGATGAAAGCGAGGAAAAACCACTCACCTGTCTGCCACAACTGTGGACGTTTCTTCCACAAATCCCAACCTTGTCAAAACTTGCAGATAAAAGGTTTGATTGACCATTTGACTGTCTGTAGCATAACAATTGTTTCCGCTGCCTTTTTTCCTAACAGGAAACAAAATTTCACTGCCGCATGTTGTTCATGTAAAATAGCCATTACATAATAGGCAAACACGTTGATAGAATCTTTGAAAAAATTCACTGAAGCCGAGCGGCAGATGGCACACTGATGCAGAAGGGTTTCTAGAATATTCACTTGGCAGAGGAAGCAAGTACTAAAAGGAGTCAACCCTCCAGAAGATAATTCCATTTTCTTTTTTTTTGGGTCTCCTCTCGTAAACTAATCTTGTAACGAATATAGGAAGTCCTACTCATCCTTCCATAATACAGAAGTCAGTTCTTGTTGTTAATTCAACCTGTTCTTTAATTTCATGGCCTGCTTGTGCTCTCATTCTGCCACAGCAGACATTTCCAAAAACTGCTGATTTTCCTTTTTCTAAGAGCAGACTAATGTTACTGAGAACTTCACCTTTTTTATTTTCAAATAGTGTATAATGGACACATGGTAGCTGGTCATGTATTAGTTCACTTTGTATTGCATTATTGTTTGGCTGCTAATTACGGAAAACAGAAACAATTAGGGAGTCTGAGTCTTAAATAGCAAGTCAATTAAAATTAAAGCAAAATAAGTTAATTAGGAGCAAATCCTGGTCAATAATTAAGAAAATTGTTATTTATATATATACTGTATCTACACTGTGCAATATTCTTAGGGATTCCCTTAAGTCCCGTATTAAAAAATTGGGAGTGGTCTCCCCTAGACTTTCTCATATGCTCAGATATGGGGATGAATATTTGAGGAGTAAACTGCAAGACAATGATTATATTTTTTATATTATGTACATTAATGAACCATCAACAACAAATCAAATTAATAATATATTGAACAATTATTAAAAAAGTAAAGTTGAATAAATCAGACTCTGCAGCTGCATGAATAAAAAAGTACCACTTCCGGTTAGCGGAAATAGCTCAAAAGTTGATAGAAATCTGGGTTTTTTACCTAATACTTGTATGCAAAATTTGATTGACATAAGTGAAAGCATACTCAAGTTATCAGGTTGACATACACACACACAGACATCCATCCATTGTCCAACCCGTACACAGGGTCATGGGGTCTGCTGGAGCCAATCCCAGCCAACACAGGGCGCAAGGCAGGAACCAATCCCAGGCAGGGCGCCAACCCACCGCAGGACACACACACACCCACACACCAGGGACAATTTAGGATTGCCAATACGCCTAACCTGCATGTCTTTGGGCTGTGGGAGGAAACCCACACAGACACGGGGAGAACATGCAGACTCCACGGAGGAAGGACACAGGAAGCACACCCGGGTCTCCTAACTGTGAGGCAGCAGCGCTACCACTGCGTCACCATGCCACCCACACACAGACATAATTCCAAAAATTGAATTTTCGGGAAATCTAAAACATCAAGATTCATCAAAAGCTCAAAATGGAATTTTTGGAGGATTCCAATATTTTCTATACAAGAAAGTCAGGGAGGTCTAAAACATTGAAATTTATCAAAATCTCGAGGTTGAATTTTTGGATGATTACAATACTTTCCCTACTAGAAAGTAAATCGGACTCAGTGAGGTTTAAAACATCAAAATCTTGAGGTCGAATTTTTGCATGATTACGATACCTTTGCTATGCTTCATATATGAGAAAGTAAAAATATAAGTGTATGTGTACTAATAAGCCAAATAAAATATGTAAGCGTGTGTATAAGACAAACTTTCAACATAGTATATTGAATATAAACTTTGTCAAGAGATTTTAAAAGGAAAATAAAAGACAAAATGGCTTTTGCTGAGTTTGTTCTTTATATAAACCTGCAGCTGTTAAACTCTAGATTACTAATCTGGGTTAAGTTGTGTTAATTAAAGATGGGTGGATGAGCAGTTGAACCATTTTAGGCATGGCAAACTGAGTATTTAGTTGTGCATGTTTTGAAGTGGAGAGAAGAGAAAAAGCAGTGGGTCACTTTATCAAATGGTCCTAAAAGTAGACCACCCTCCCAGGTCTAACAGAACAAATACCCTAAAAACTACTATTGTGAATCCATCCGTCACTCAAGTAAGCATATACTGTACCAAAATGACAAAAAATCTGGAATCATCATTTCTGGTTTGACATGCCCCTGCTCTGGAGAGAGGCAGTTAATAACAAGAGCACCAGGAATGGCAGGATAAAAACTAAGACTACTGAAGTGTCAGTCATTGCTGAAGAGTCCCTGACACCTGGCCGAGTGACTGATGTGCTTAAACTGAATATAAATCACAGGGCTTGAGTCTTGAACAGAGAGATCAGGATATTGAGCCAATGTCAATCTGTAAAGTTATTTGTTGTTTACTGTATGCAATATCTGAAATGGTCAAAAGAAAACTGCTAAGATGGAAATCAGGTATTTTGTAGGAGTTTGTTTTTCTATTCATCTTCATGGTTTCACAAATTACCTTTCATGTTCACTCCAGTATTGTGAGTGCTCAATGCTTCTGTCTGAAAGGGATTGACCAAAGCTATTTTAAAAGAGAATATATGCCATATCCAATAGTTACGCACACTTTATTGTTCTGGTATATGTTTTTAATAGTCTTACATAAGGGTGGCATGGTAGCACAGTAGGTAGCGCTGCTGCCTCACAGTTAGGAGACCCAGATTCGCTTCTCAGGTCCTCCCTGCGTGGAGTTTGCATGTTTTCCCCGTGTCTGCGTGGGTTTCCTCCGGGTGCTTTGGTTTCCTCCCACAGTCCAAAGACATGCAGGATAGGTGCATTGGCGATCCTAGTATGTGTGTATGCACCTTGTGGTGGTATTCATTTGTTAGGGTCTGGATTGTCTGTCTACCTGTGTACTGTGTTTGGATTCATTGGCTTTTCCCGCAAGAAAAGGAGCGCTCCTAAATCATCCATCCATCTTCATCCTTTCAGCAACTACCGGTAGGACTGTGTTTTCCCTTCCCTTTCAACAAACAGATCTCTGGACTTAATCTCGTCACCTCTCATTTCATCCGGTTTGGTTTTTCCATGGACTTTGCTGTGTGGTGTTTGTGTTTATATGTGAAATGTAATATCGCCAAAGGGGTCAGGGGTGGTATTATTGTTTTCATTTGGTTAATTTAATTTCATTGTATTCTTAATTGTTCCCAGTGTGCTTTATTTGGTCTCTGTTGTGAGTGTGTGTGTGGGTCGATCCAAGGCTGGGGGTGTCCCTGGGATCTCCTCCACTAAAATAAATAAATCACCATCACATTGACAGTGTGAATCTTAGTGGCCCCTGACCACTACACTTTTGCCACAAACAGTACTTCTGTCATATCAGTGGTTGACTCCGTCGTCTTTTGATTTGGTTGTGACTTTAGGTTTTCTAGGTCCGTTCTTGTCAGAGTTGAGTTGGGTCCAGTTTTGAGGTTCCTTTCGATGGTGTAGGACGCTTTACTCCCAAACATTGCATTACTGTTCAAATAGTGCTTCAGAGGGTGTAGCATAATAGTTCATTCCGACACTGCTTTCTACAGACAGAGGGTTTGTATTATAGGAGGCCAACCGACAAATACGCCAACGTGAAATTAATTCAGCCTCAGACACACAAAACGACTGTTACCCATATTTTATACCTGGCAGCAAAGGTTTTAAATTAGCACTGAAGTGCACAGGTCAAGTTTTCAAGTTGAAATGATTTTTTAAGACAAAATGGTGTCTTTGTAGACCAGGTCCCAGAAGAGATGTCATCTTGGATGCCGGGACCAGAAGTGATGTTTAAAGATGGTGCCGGAACCGGAAGTGATGTGTTTCCGGTCACCGGGAACAGAAGTGACATTTTTGGGGCCGCTGGAACCGGAAGAGACATCTTTGAGGCTGCTGGAACCGGAATAGACGTCTTTGAAGAGAAATCAGGCAGGTTCTCCCAAATCAGTGATGCTGATTTGCTAGGGGGCAGCAGTGGTCATGAGCTGGCTGCTCGACAAATGTACGGTCATGGACTGATCAGCTCCAACGACAAAATTGCACTGGGAACTAACTATAGCCTGTTGTGGTAGTTTAAAGGTTAAAATCTATCTATTGTGAAGGACAGCCGGGTCCCATGCCCGGCAGGGACGCCCCTGCTGCTTATGTTCCGGGGGAGCCGTCATGGGCAGTCTAATACCTCCCCCGGGACGCTTGGTGGCAGCCTGCCTGGCCGACGGTGATTCCCCAACCGCCCACAGGGCTCCATGGGAGATGGAGTTCTCCACAGCTTGGTTGGGGCCCGGGGAGGCTGCTAGGGGGGGCTATCTGCTTCCCACAGCCCGACTGGACGAGTCTTCAGCCCCACCCGGAAGTGCAATTAGGACCAGGTGGTTAATCACCTGGAACGCTTCCGGGTGGGCTATAAAAGGGCCCAGCCACCACCACTCAAAGAGCCAGAGTTTGGAGGAAGGAGACGAAGCTTGAGGAGGAGTGGTGGTAAAGGAAGGAAGAGAACTGTTTTGTGCTGGTGTTTTGGGGACTGTGTTTGGGCTGTGTGGCACGGGGAAGACGTGTCCCACAGCTGAAGAAAAATAAAGTATTTGTGTTTTTTTATACGTGCCTCTGTGTCCATCTGTGCCAGGTCAGGCGCTTATATAGCGCCTTTGTTACACTATCTATCTATCTATTGGGGAATAAACTAATAATATAATATAAAGATTTGGGGTAGCCATTCCATATATTTGAAACAAGCAATGAAAAAACCATCTGAGTTCTAGAAAATACTGAATACATAGTATAATGATGGCGTTTATACAGTATAGAGGGATGACAGGAATTGAAGTCAGAAGAGCCAGAGCTATAAGTAAGGTCAGGACAGTTAGGTGGGATTTTGTTCTGTCAGTCTGCAGAGGAAGAAAGAAATTATTATTGTGGTATTATGTATTCACTTGCCTGTTAATTGTGGTGGAGGTGCTTAAAGGCACTATTAGAGGAAGAAAGGAATTAAAGAATCTTCCTGTTGCTTTTAACCTGCAACTGTTTGTTCTATCTATCTATCTATCTATCTATCTATCTATCTATCTATCTATCTATCTATCTATCTATCTATACTAAAATTAACCCTTAAACTGCCATATACTTGAGGGGCTAATGCACCCCTGGACGCCAAATACTTTTTTGCTGCACTTTTTAAGGAAACATCACAATTCACCAAGAAAAGGTGAAATTTTAATTGAACACATATTTTTTTCATGCAAAGAGAATCACAATTACTGCAACACTGATCATTTTACACACTGTTAATAAATTGTAAAGACTAAAAAAACTACTGCAAAAATCTATTATTTTGTGTACAAGGTGCAACTGACGCCATTCAGTAAATCATCGAGCCAACTGAGCTTGAACTGGCTGCACGAAACCACAGAGAGGCCAACGCTGATACTTGCAGGCTAGTTTAGTGCAGTGGCTTAATCCCAGGGAAAGTGATGCTGATTCGTTAGGGGGCAGCAGTGGTCATGAGCTGGCTGCTCAACGAATGTACGGCACGGACTGATCAGCTCCAGCATGCTGGCAAATTGCACTGGGAACTGACTATAGCCGCTTGCGGCGTTCAGTGAATGTATGTTGCCAAAGAGACTTGGCTCCAACGTGCTGGTAAATTGCACTGGGAGCCAACTATAGATCTATCTATCTATCTATCTATCTATCTATCTATCTATCTATCTATCTATCTATCTATCTATCTATCTATCTATCTATCTATCTATCTATCTATCTAAAGCAAGGCCACATAAATTTCTGCCTACTGGTCACAATGATAATTAGAGAAAGGAAAAAAAAGCTGTTTAGGTATGCTCCAGGCAATAAGACACACCACACTTCAGAGATGGAGAATATGGGCTGAACAAGGCTAGCTGAGACAAACTTTTTTTCCTTTAAAGATGCACTTATATTTAATTTCCCTTACAGTCAATAAGGCCACTATCCAATATTTCATGGTTTTAATTATTCTGTATGGAGTTTTTTTATTCTGGAAAGTTATTGGTGTCTAAAAGGTACAATTTATACCCTTCAGGGATTTTTGGGCTGGTGGAGGATGAAAGGATAGGATTGTTTAGATAAGGGCAGGGGGCTGTAGAACACTTTGTTTCCTGCTTATGGTCTCAAATTTTGGCCAAGTAAAGTCATGATTGATTTTAACTCCAATCACCTCTGACTCTGAAATGGTATCATTTACGAAGAATTACTTCTTGGAGAAAATTCACATGGACTCAACCAAATACATGCAGCAAAAGCAAACATTAAAGGGAATTCTGTCCATGCGGTAACCAGTTACTGTTATCTACACAGAATAATCATACAAATACACTTTATTGTGATTTTTTTTATTATGGCAGCTGTTACAAATTAAAACAGACACAACAAACCTGATGCTTATCTGAACTGTTTCAGTACAGAATGCAATGCTTTCACAAAAAAAAATATTCAAATGCTAAAAATGTCTGTTAAACAACAAGCCCTCCACCTAACCCTTCTCTAGTCAGGAAAAAAAGAAGGTTTATACATGTCTGCTAGAAAAAAAATTACAGGAACAAAAAAAAAAAACCACACACACACTTTTAAGGATTAATGAATTTGTGTTATAGGGGGGATTGATTTCTATTTACCTGGTTACATAATAGCTCTGTTAGTTCTTGCCAAAACTAAATCTTAGCTTGTGACGTCTGGTTAATCTTTGCCACTGAATGATCAAGACAAGCTAGAATTAGAAAGGTAACTTTCCAGCAGGTAAAGGATAGAGCATTGGTATTCTCCAATCAGGATATTAGTTCTGACTTTGCTAATATTGTGACAAACGAAAGAGACTTTTCAGATTTAGGTTAAGAGATAGTGACAAAAAATGTGAGGAGGAAGAGGTATGGAAATGTCTTCAAAACCAAGGAGCTGATTGTGGGCATTAGATGGAAACAGCAGAAGAACTACATCTCACTTAGGATCTTTGGGTGGAGAGAGTCAGCAGCTATAAGTATCTTGTGTGCATATTTCTGAGCACCTTCCATGGACTAATCACACCTCCATTCTGGTGCAGAAAGCAAGCCAGCGCCTGTATCACCTCAATTCAGGCTCTCATCTGCCATACTGAAAGCACGTTACAGTGCTACTGTAGGGTCTGTGCTTACTAGGGGTGTAACTGCTTGGCTTGGTAGCTGCAACTCCCTGGAATACAAAACCCTACAAAGAGTGACTCGATGTGCTGACTGGATCTTCAACACAATACTGCCAAGCAAAACAGATAACTGCAGAAACATTTCATCAACATCATAAACTTTTCCGATGGCTGCATTCAGGCAGTGCCACCATAACCATATAACTAAGACTTAGAGGCTGAGAAGAAGTTTTATATGAATTTTAATACAGTTACAGTACAATACAGTAAAGTTTACTTTGACTGCCTTTCAACAGCCCCTCCAGCCTTGACTCTCTAAGAAGACAAGGAAAAAACCTCGTAGGGAAAAAATGGAAGAAACCTTGGGAAAGGCAGTTCAAAGAGAGACCCCTCTCTAGGTAGGTTGGGTGTGCAGTGGGTGTCAAAAAGAAGGGGGTCAATACAATAAAATACACAGAACAGAGCACAAGTAATCCTCAATACAATATAATAGTGCAATAGAAATCTTACAAGTACAGAACGCAATTCAACAGTAGATGATATCACATAATATGATTCGGACTTATATAGAGTCCTGGAGACCTCGGCCATCAAGCTGCCTTCCCCATTGGCCCTTCCACAGCTGAGTCAGTGTTGGGCCAGCCAATCTGATGAAAGGACCCCTCTACCCAACGATTCCTGCAATCCTCGATCAGAGAAGACTTTACCTTAGGCAAGCGAAACAACTTGGCAGGTGGGCTGTGGCACCAAGTGCCACATTTGAGTACCGAGAAGAGAAACAGAATAGCTGAGAGTTAGTAACAAATTATAACTATTGTATTACTTATGTTTTACTGCTAATAACTAACAACAGAGATGCAGCATGTATAGTTAATCAGCAGCTCTAGTCAGGGTGTGCTAAACTGAAATAGTGAGTCCTCAGCCAGGATTTGAAAGCTGAGACCAAATGGGGCATCTCTTATAGAAGCAGGAAGACCATTCCACAGTTTAGGGGCCCTGTAACTAAAAGCTTGACCTCCCACTGTTATTTTATTAATCCTTGGAATCATAAGCAGAAGAGCATCTTGAGATCTTAATGTGCGCTCTGGTTTGTAAGTCATGATAGTTTCAGTCAAGTAAGCCAGACATTGGCCATTTAAGGCTTTGTATGTTGAAAGGAGGATTTTAATCTTTGCTTAAATCATTAATTTCAATCATTGCCATTTTATTCTGCATCTGTGCTGCTCAGGCTATATGGACTTTAAATTATGCTTTTAATTATGCTAATTATGTCAGCTAATTTTGACTTTAATTTACTATTTATTCTACTGTGACTTTTGCATTTAACTGGAACACTACACTTTACACTCATACCTATATCATTACAACATTAGAACAGAATTTGACGAGAAGAGGCCATTCAGCACAACAAAGCTTGCCAAGTCCTATCCGCTGTGAAATGATGCAAAATGACGCATCAAAAAGGTTTGGAGCAGCCATCCCATATACTTGAGAATCTGGCTGAAAAAAGGCAACAGCTGAGCAATAGGTCTTAACAGACAAAGCAGAACCAAGGAGACAGACAAAATATGGCGGTTTTTGAGCCAACCAGGGGAAGTGATGTCATCGGGGCAGGAACTAGAAGTGATGTCATTTGGACAGGGACTAGAAGTGATGTCAGCAGGCCCAGAACCGGAAGTGATGTCATCAGGCCCAGGTGGAATTTCCTGTGGTTGGTCTGCAGAGGAAAAGGAGAAAGGATCATTGCACTCTGCCAGCCCCTGTCCTGGCATGGAATTACCCTCTTTTGTGCCCTTTATCTGCCTCCCATGCACATGTGTGTGATACCACTTAATTCCTTAAGTCAAGTTTTGAAAGTCCCTAAAGTCCTACTCTCAACTACACTACTTGCTAACTCTCTCTTTGTGTCTATAGTCCTCTGTATGAAGAAGCATGTTTGTGTGAAATTCACCCTTACTAAGTTTCCAACTGTGTCCCCGTGTTCCTAATGAACTCATTTTAAAGTAACTGTCTTGATCTTCTGTACTAATGTCCTTCATAATTTTAAACACTTCAATTAGGTCTCCTCATAATCTCTGTTTCATTAAACTGTAAAGACTCGGCTCTTTAAATCTTAACTCAACCCCTGTCAGTCAGTCAGTCAGTCATGGCTCCCACTCCTGTGTGTACAATGCTTTGAGAACAGGCTAATTTGTGAAAGGTAAACCTGGATGCATGATGGGAATGGGATTTGCCCCCCGGCACAGTGGGTTGGTTTTGATGGTGAGTTGGGTGGGACCAGGAGGTGGCTGATTCAGTCTCAGTCAGGATCTCACTCCCGATATTGCTGTCAAAGGTAGGTCTACCAAAAGTACACAACTCCTGACAGCATCGCTCAGGAGTTCATTGATCATGCAAGCCACTCTGCCACATTAAGGCGCTGATGCAATGGAGGGACTCATCCCCTGTAGCCCTAGAATTAGCCCAGTCACTCTTCTCTGGACCTCTTCTATTGCTGCTATGTCCATTTTGTAGCCTCAAGACCAAGACTGCACAAAGTACTCCAGATGAGGCCTCACCAGTGTGTTATAAAGGTTGAGCATAACCTCCTTGGTCTTGTACTCCACACATCAAGGCACTATATAACCTGACATTCTGTTAGCCTTCTTAATGGCTTCTAAACACTGTCGGCCAGGTGATAGTGTCAAGACCACAATGATTCCTAAATCGATCCCATAAGGTATACCTTTAATTTTCAGACCTCCCATTGTGTATTCAAACCTAACATTTTTATTTCCTACATGTAATACTTTACATTTTCTTCCTTTAAATTTTATCTGCCACAAGGCTGCCCAAGCCCGTATGCTGTCCAAGTCCCTCTGTAAAGATTCAACAGATATGAGATAATCTGCCAGTCTGCCTAACTTAGTATCATCTGAAAACTTAACCAGTTTGTTATTTATATTCTCATCCAAATCACTTACATATATTAAAATAGCAGCAGCCCCAGTACCGACCTCTGAGAGGCACCACTCTTAATGTCATCCAATTCTAATAAAGCTCCTGGCACCATAACCATCTGCTTCCTGTGTGTGAGCCAATTGTATACCCATCTACACACTACACCCTCAATCCTCTCCTCTTTTAGTATATCGCCTATATTTGACTTTTTTTTTTAATCTTACATTTTCTCCTTCTAGTGATATATTGTCTTATGCTTAGTGATGGAGTTTGCTGCAGTGACATTTCACTACTGTTGTATTGTACAATTGTGTGTTTGAAAATACATATGGCTTTATACAGTAAATACACTGAAATTAACCGCATATTATTTATTAGTTCAATGCATCTGATTGTAATTAACCTGTAACACTATAATGGTCCACAGAATGGTCAAACTATTCTAAATACCATAACTGCTTTAGCGTTGTTACTCTCACCGCACCTTCTTCTTCTTCTTTCAGCTGCTCCCGTTAGAGGTTGCCACAGCGAATCATCTTTTTCCGTATTTCTCTCACTGCACAACTCGGAGTATTTATATCATTGTATCTGAGTGTGAATCACAGCTGTACAGCAGCTGATCAGAAAGAGAATTATAGGGATACGGCATCGCGCACACGCTGCCTCAGCCATGTTGTCTATTGAACTGCTCTCATACCTCAAAAGCTTGAGAGGCTTTCCTCGCGGTTCAGAAACAGTTTCATCCCAAGAACTCTAAATGCACTCAATCAGTCCATCAAGTGCTCCTTGTAGAACTGTTTGTAATTATAAGTACAATTACCTCACTGTAAACTTGTGATACAGTTATAATATTGCACAACCTGAGCCACTATATAAAGCATGTATTTAAATATGATGACGATATCACTTTTAAGATAAAATGCAGCAAAATATGTTTATTATATTATACAGATAAAACTTTAATTTCATTTAAATAATCTATATTGTTAATAATTAAACATGTGAGGACACGGTGCCGCAGTGCTAGCGAGCCGCTGGCGCTCTGTTCACGGATTGTTCCTGCCTTGAACTGTATTCTTGCTGGTGCTGACACGACACTGGAAGGATAGAATAATTAAACTTGTACTACAAGGATATTTCAATGTTCCTTAAAAGTTTTTAATAATCGGCATTCTAATCTTACAGATGGATTAACGTCTATTACAGAGCTTATTGTGTGGCGATTGGGTATTTGGAGAAAGAAAACTAAGGACAGGAATTGGAGGTTAGTACGTTTGAAAGAGACAGCACTGCTACAATAAAGTATTTCATCGATGGTCACGCATGGCGTAGTAAGCATCTTGTGTGAGACATGAACAATCACTGTGCCACCGTATTCCCATGTTTAATAAAATGCTTTAACTCCTATCATCATGAAAATGATATCATGTATACATCTCAGTATTTAAATTATTCAGAGAGCTGTAATATTACGGATGTAAAAGATTCTGTGTCCTTTTGGAGGAAGAGAAAGCCCAGAAGCATGTAGTGATTCACACACATAGAGCACATAGAAGATCAAATACAAAACAAAGCATTTAACGTGCTACTTTAGTTACAATGGGATTTGAGAAACTAGTAAATTAAACAATTTAAGATGAATTTTATGATGTTTTACTTTAATGACAAAATACACTACGTGATTAAAGTGGAAATTTCAAGATTAAAGTTGACATTTCACTTTTTCCCGCTGTGTGCCTTTTTTTTTCTCTGTACCTTAATAAGCTTTCATATGACACTCAGACGGTGGGCTACAACTCGCCTTTTGACAGTGAGTTTGATATCTAACAACTTCTTTTTTATTTCAGGCACTGTGCAACTTTGTGAACTTGAGCTTTCGAGTTTCTCCAACACTCTATGTCACTCAATCAACTTCCATTTGTTATTTATACCACTGTTTAAACCAACAAATAGTATGTTTTTCCTTGCCTCCACTTGGTCTTCGTTGAAATTCTACATGCTTTTTCCATTGCCTTTTCACAGAACACTGAGCTTAAGGGCTATTTATATTGATTTGCATATTCAAAGAGGCGTAATTCTGGGAGGAATTGGGGCGGGACAACAGGTGCGTGCACGTGTGTTAATTTTCACACTGACTGGGATTTATGGAGCAGAAGAACGTGGAAGCTGGCGTTTGCACAGATTTATGCATCTGGATTTTTTTGTGCATAAGCACATTTCTGATTTTGTGCTTACGTCATGTTATAGTGTGAATTTTACATATGGCGTTATGCATGAGCCCCCTGGTATTTGACCACAACAGAATGGACAAAAAGGTTCTGGAGACACCCCATGACAAAGCATCTTCAGGGGAAGGTATAGAGTGGGTGCACAAACTTTAACTGGATTTGGCTGATGATCTGGATTTCTTGAATCTAGGGGAACATTTTTTTAACTTACAGTTCCAGGAAATAGAGGCTATAGAATTAAGAGCACAAAGTCAGATTTTATAATTTAGAAAGGGTGATAAGGGAAATTGTGAAGTAAATTGTACACAACAGCTAACGGCCCTGAATCAGTGCCCTGGAAGATGAAAACACAATTTTAAAGACAATGAGAGGGAAGTGATGAAATAATAGGAATAATTATACAAATACACGTATAGTGAAAGAATCTACTATATAATAAAACACCAAAGTCTGTGTGTCCAGTCCCTCTGAGCAATCTGATTGGTCAGTTTGGCTTTGGTGTGATTGGTTCTTTTGGCTTTAGGGACACGGCAAAAGTGGAACTGCAAGTATGAGAAGCACAAGGAGAAGTAAAGGCTTTTGAGGTACTCTGAGAGAAAGAGACTTCAAAAATGGCAAGAATAAAACCCGACAGGAGGCCAGAAAGTATTGACAGAGTCTGAGAAAAAGTATTTGTGGGAACGTGCTCGAGAGAGGGAGTGCCAGTGAAGAAATGTTCACACACCTGTGAATACTGAGGAAAGGTGCTGAAAGTGCACATAAGGTAAGAGATAGCACATTTTGTTTAATTTTTCTGTTACCTAGGGATTTATTTTCAAAGAAAGAATTATCAAATTGGTGAACAAGGAGAAAATGGTGAAAACCTCAAATAGTAGCTGTCCACAGTTTTTTTTAACGGCTGGAGTACAAACAGTTAATGACTCCATCAGGGACGCATAGTGCATTAGGGGTGTAAATGGAAACTTTCCATTTTGTAGTTTAATATCCAGTGCCTTAGTAACCACACCACACTAAATTAGCCTAAAAATGTAAAAAAAAAATACATAAAACCAATCTGCCTTGCCCACTTGTGGAAATGCTTCATCCCTCATTTATCTTCATCCATCCATCCATCCTCTTCCGCTTATCCGGGGTTGGGTCGCGGGGGTAGCAGCTTAAGCAGAGAGGCCCAGACTTCCCTCTCCCCGGCCACTTCTTCCAGCTCTTCCAGGAGAATCCCAAGGCGTTCCAAGGCCAGCCGGGAGACATAGTCCCTCCAGCGTGTCCTGGGTCTTCCCTGGGGCCTCCGCCCGGTTGGACGTGCTCGGAACACCTCACTAGGGAGGCGTCCAGGAGGCATCCTGATCAGATGCCCGAGCCACTTCATCTGACTCCTCGGAGGAGTAGCGGCTCTACTCTGAGTCCCTCCCGGATTACTGAGCTTCTTACCCTATCTTTAAAGGAAAGCCCAGACACCCTGCGGAGGAAACTCATTTCAGCCGCTTGTATTAGCGATCTCGTTCTTTCGGTCACTACCCATAGCTCATGGCCATATGTGAGGGTAGGAATGTAGATCGACTGGTAAATTTAGAGCTTTGCCTTACGGCTCAGCTCTTTTTTCACCATGACAGACAGATGCAGAGCCCGCATCACTGCGGATGCCGCACCGATCCGCCTGTCGATCTCACGCTCCATTCTTCCCACAATCGTGAACAAGACCCCGAGATACTTGAACTCCTCCACTTGGGGCAGGATCTCTCCCCGAACCCTGAGAGGGCACTCCAACCTTTTCCGGCTGAGGAAAATTATTTTATCATTTTTATCTGTTCATACCAGACATTTTCTTCATTAGCTTAATCCCAGCTTAAAAGGCAAGAACCATCTCTGAATGGGGCAGAGTTGCTCAGCAAGTCACAAATAAAACTAACTGGCACAGCTCTGGGATGTTGTTGAAACTCCTCTGTAGACGCATGGCGAACATCCATGCAAAATCCACTCAGACAATGGTCAGGCCAGGATTTGACCTTAGTATTTAGAAGCTGTTAAGCCATGCTGCCATCATATGTAACCATACTTGTATCATTATGCTTAATTAATTACAATTTTATGGCAAACTTGTGTCAATTTGCTTAAATTTTGTTTACAAAATTAACCCAAGTAAAATGTATTAAACATTTGCTTTCATGTACTGCTCTCTTTTAACATTTTCAGATAAGTCTCAAACTGGAATATGGTAGATACAGTAGTTCTGGCTAAAGCTTATCCTTCTTTTTCTGTGGTCTGTCTCTGTCTAGTTATTTACACCTGAAAACGGCCTTCTCTGCCACGGATTAAAAGTCATGCTTCATGTAGCATCTGACATTAAGTAAGCAGTTTTCTCTAAACACATTTATATGACCATGAAAACGTAAGCCAATTTATTTGTGTAAATATAGTAAATTATTGAAACACATAGACCCACGGTCCTAAAATTAAAGGTAAATAAAAAACAAGTTAAAGATAAAGAGCTGCTTATAATTCTAATGTATTCTAAATTATCACTTCTGCAGTTCTAGAACAGGGGATACCAAGGGGACTTTTACAGAATAACCTTTTACATTTATTTATCTAAATAGATAGATAGATAGATAGATAGATAGATAGATAGATAGATAGATAGATAGATAGATAGATAGATAGATAGATAGATAGATAGATAGACTGGAGGAGGGTCAAGGCCCACCCTGGATCACTTGGGGGCCGCCTTCCTGGTTACTTTGGGGGCCACAGGTTGAGGGCATGGAAGCCCCACCCTGTAGGGGCCCGTGGTCACCGCCAGGAGGCGCCCCAATGCCTTGGGGACCTGTTACCTCAGCACTTCCGCCACACCAGGAAGTGCTGGGGTGAAGAATAAGGACTACCTGGAGTGCTGCCGGGAGAACAGCCGGCACTTCCACCATGCTGGGGCGTGGCCAACGGGGGAGTGTCGGAAGCACCTGGAGCTCATCCGGGTCATGTATATAAGGGGCCGTCTCACTTCATTCGAGGCTAGAGTCGGGTGGAAGGAGGACAAGGCAAGAGAGGAGAGTGGAGGCGGCCCGAAGAACAGGCATTTGTGGCCAGAACTGTGTTTGGGGTATTTTGTGTACTAGTTGACTGGGTCTTAGTGACCATTATATTTGTAAATAATTGTAAATAAAACATGTGGTGGTTTGATGAACAACATGTCCATCTATCTGTGTGCGGGTCGGCTCCACAATATATATACTAGGGGGTTCCTCCCTGCTCGCTTCACTCGCCAGCCACTTTGCGTCTCTGCCACTCATGTTGTGAAGAGGAGGGCTGAACATACCCCAACGAGATGCAGTCACTCCTCTGAAACCCCCTCTTAAACGGTGATACAATAGGAAAAAAATGCAGTTTCTTTTTACCTCCTCTTTGCTCGATCAGCTGCTGGATTGCTGCTGCTGCTGTGCCGCGTGATCTGCATCCTGCATGGCACTTTCGAACATTTAAAAGCCTGTACAGCAGCTGTCCTACTCTTTGTCTTTTATTTCTTTGCCTGGGCGTTTTTAAATCTTTTGGACACAGTATCATCTCGTGGGACGTGAATTCTTGATATTTTTTAGCTTATAATTTAAAAAAGGAATAAGAATCTGAAAATCTAACAACATCACATTAAAGTTCGATAAATTCAGAAAAGAATGATACTAAACATATATATGTAGGTTTTAAAATAAGCCCGATTTAAAGTGTGAAAAAAAAGTCACATAAAATCGTTGCACTTTTAGGCTTAGGATTTTATATATATAGATATATATTACTAGCTGTGTAAGCCTGTGGTCCTAGAAACTATTGAAATCATCAGAAAAAAAATTGAAATGTAGAGATGTCAGGTAATTGACAAGAACTACTCTGGGTCTCTCTCTCTTGGGTTTCGTTGTGCTGATGTGCTCGCATCGCTTGTGTTTTAGTGGTGGGAGGAAAAGTAAAAGGGATACCGTTCTGCCGATTGGCTCGTCTGGCTTGCATGAGAGTTTCTCTTTTTTCTCGGCAGTTTTACTTTGGCAACTCTTCTGACTTGTTAACCTGGGGCTGCCTTGCCGGCTCTCTGAGCTTCATGCTGTAGTGGCCTCGCACTTACGGGCCAGACAGACAGACAGACACACACACTTCCACACACAAACGTTTAGTTTTCTTTCCTCAGAGGTGGAGCCCTTACCTCAATTCCACCTCTCATTTCTGGGCTGGACAGACACACAAACTTCCACGCTTAGACGTTTATATATAAGACTAGCTATATTCCACAGCTCCACCTATGTAGTGGTGAAACAGGACAAACTTTAAAAATCAATAAAAAAAAAAATGAAATTTTGGGCAAGCGGAAAGCAGGTATGCTCCAACGTCAAACATTGGTGCTGTATCTGACCGTGTTCATGTCTGACGGGAGAGCGTCCTCCGCGTGGGGAGAAGCATGTGGCCGTGATATCTCTGGCATCACCAGAGGCCTGCCCGCCTCCTAACTCCTGACATCACGCTTCCGCCTCCCCTCAGACTGAATGACCTGTTCTTGTCAAAATCATTCTAATGTTTTAATGTAAGACAGTATGGAGTTTCAGTTTTCCAAATTCCATTTTGGTCTACCAAAGGACAATATTGAAGCATGACAGAATTGTTTGTATCTTTGTATAACTTGATAAATTTAAAAAGTGAACAGTTCACTTGCAGGCTCTGTGATATAGTGGACGGTGAACCCTGAGGTTGTCACTTCTGACAGCAAATTGGAGCAACAAAAGAAATGTAACCAATTGTATCTCAGATGTTTTAAGCTGCCTTTGATAAAGGTGTCAGCCAAATAAGTGAAGTTAATGAAGTCAATAACTTTTTGGGGCCAATGTTCACATCTATTTTTTTTATTATTATTATTATTTTCTAAGATCTTATATCTATCAGATCTTGTATAATCAACATGGTGAGATCAGCCCAAGTGAAGGGTTTTTTATGACTACTGTGCAAATAGCAAAGTACATATGGAAGGAGTAATGTGACAGGCAGGCAGGGCACTCAGAGTGTTGTGCTTGTAAAAACACTCAGAGCACTGAATTGTTTATATTTAGTAGTGGTGGGCTTTTAACGGGCAATAAAAGGAAAAGCCAGATGGGTTAAGGCAGAAGATCCTAAATTATGTCAAAATGATAAAAAAAAAAGTATATAGGCAAAGTTCAAAGCTAAAAGACAAATATAAACAGCACAATAAAATGCTTTGAAACTTGTCTTTCTGTGCTGATGAGTCTTTTCCTTTGAGAAACAAAGTTCAGACACCAGTTAAACGCATCTCAATCGTTTATAGCTGGCTTAATGAGACACAATGGTCATGGCTATAAATGAACGAAACACGTGTGCAAACCCACCTTAAGAACACACCACATTGCATATATTGAAACACAAAATGATGCCAATAATAACATGGCAAACAAAAAATTGAAAATTGATTAAACTTAATAGTGACAGAGGTTGGAAACACTAGACTGAATGAGAAACCCAAAGACCTGGAATTGATTTACGAAACGTTCTTAAAGTGACAAAATTGAATTCAAAAGTTGTTAGAAAGCCAAGTTTGTAAAGGGGTCTTACAATTCTTAGCATTGTAGCTCTTTGCTGATAAATTATAGTGTCTGGAAAAAAACACAATCATTATAATCTTTATAAAATACAGATGTGAGGTTGTTTTACCATCTTTCACATATTTTTACATAAGCTATGTTCCTTTTTTTAACTTTAACGTACATGAAGATCCTGTCTCTTACCCACTTTGTTTTCAGGGAGTGTTGTGGAAAAAACCACTCCTTCATCTTCAAAGAAGGCAGTTAAGGAGTCCAGATGAGAATGTGGGACAATTCTTTATTTGCACAAATGTCTCAGCCCAAGGAAAGAGCAATCCATTAAACAATTCATCTGCTTTTTCTAATTACCATCACCTAATCTAATATTTCACATTATCTGACTCTTTATATACAGAACTGTATCACCTCTTCTAATCAACTAACACCACCAGTAATTTCTGACTCATGTCGGTTCTGCCATTATTCTGACCATGGCTTCGTTTAGAGGGGTGTTTAGCGGATTGTCCCATTGATCGTAGCACCACTTCATAGGAGAGGTGTTGGGACATTCCCATCATTTCATCCCCACCTTCTGCTTGTTACTCATTTACCTCATTCTAACCTTGGAAAATTATATTGGTATCTCCTCTAAGATGAGGCAGAGATCTCATGGGTTTAAGCTTTAAGTTGCATTTAGTTATCCCTTGACTTAGAGTCAATCCTTTTCCTTGTGTTTAATAATTCATTCTTTTTTGGCATCATATATCCATCCATTTTCTAACCCGCTGAATCCGAACAGGGTCACGGGGGTCTGCTGGAGCCAATCCCAGCCAACACAGGGCACAAGGCAGGAACCAATCCTGGGCAGGGTGCCAACCCACCGCAGGACACACACAAACACACACACACACACACACCAAGCACACACTATGGCCAATTTAGAATCGCCAATCCACCTAACCTGCATGTCTTTGGATTGTGGGAGGAAACCGGAGCGCCCGGAGGAAACCCACGCAGACACGGGAGAACATGCAAACTCCACGCAGGGAGGACCCGGGAAGCGAACCCGGGTCTCCTAACTGCGAGGCAGCAGCGCTACCACTGCACCACCGTGCCGCCCGGCATCATATATATTTTAATAAATAAATTCACATGCAAAACTTCACAAAGAGTTGGGGAAATTGCCCCGTATAATGTCTGTCGGACGTGATAAAGATTAGAATGAAATTTGATCAAAAACCAAAGCATCTGACATCATATAATGTTGAAATGAGGAGTTATATTGTGAAGGGGGGGGCTAAACACACCCCAGGAGATGCAGTCACTCCTCCTAAACCCCCTCTTAAACAGTAATACAATGGAAAACAAATACAGTTTTTTACCTCCTCTTTGCTCGATTAGCTGCTGGCTTGCTGCTGCTGCTGCTGTGCCGTGTGATCTGCATCTTGCATAGTGCCTCAAACATTTAAAAGCTTGTACAGCAGCTGTCCTTTTTTTCTCACTATCTTGTTTCCCTTCTCCCCCAGACATCTGCTTCTGTTGGGGGTCCCGCTCCCGAGACGCGCTCCTATGAAGAGGAAGATTTTCTATTCTTTTAATTGAGAGATGGAACTGTCCCCTCCGACTACACATGGAGCTCGATTCACTCCTGAGACTTATGTCATGTTGTGCAACTCTGTCACCCAAGTGTGACAATATACAAAAATGGCGGCAGGAAATGACATCAATTCAGATAGACAGAAGTGATGTCATCATGGCGGAAATGGAAGTGAGGTCATCAATAGGGAGCCGGAAGATGACGTCATCATTAGGAGCTGTTATCATAGAGTCACTTTCTTCTTCCGACTTGTTAACTTGGGGCTGCCTTGTCGGCTCTCTGAGTTTCATGCTGTAGTAGCCTCGCACTTCCGGGCCAGACAGACAGACAGACAGACAGACACACAAGCTTCCACACATAGACGTTTAGTTTTCTGTTTCCTCAGAGATGGAGCCCTTACCTCAATTCCATCTCTCATTTCTGGGCTGGACAGACACACAAATTTCCACGCATAGACGTTAATATATAAGACTAGCTATCCTCCGCAGCTCCACCTATGTACTAGTGAAATAGGACAAACTTTAAAAAACAATAAAAAAAAATTAAATTTGGGCAAGCAGAAGCGGAAAACAGAAGTGAGCTCATCAATAGGGACCCAGAAGATGACGTCATCATTAGGAGCTGATATCATAGGGGTATTAGAAGTGACCATCTGTGGGAGTTGTAAGCGGGATTGTTGTGGAGTGGCCACTTTGTGAAACCGGAAGGTAAGTGCGTGGGATTGTTATTTTTCTTCTTTGGCTCTAGAGAAAGAGAGAGAGACATTAGTAACCCAAATCAACCCTTCATCTCCTGGTAGATCACTCACCTTAGGGCTTGTTGGCTGCCTCCTAAGCGCACATGTGCGACAATATATATTTGTGATAAATTATAAAAAAAAATTATATTTTAACTACAGATTCTACAGGATCAGGAGAACTGAGCTGCTGTGACTGAGGTTCATGAAAGATGAGCGCCAGATGAGGCTTAGGCAGCAGCCAACTGTCAGCGTGTAACAAAACCTGCTGCTGCATTCTGGTACAGTACAGGACCGTGATGAGTAAGTAAACTTTACTACCATATCAGACAAATAAAGGATACCATTATTAGTAAATTAAATAAGTACAGTAAATACACAGCTAATGTCATATTTTCCATATTCAAAATAGTAATACTCGGCCATCCAAGCCCACTCAAATCTGACCCTGACACTGCTTCATTTTGTGTTAGGCAGTGAGGTGTATTGGCTTCAGTGGGTATGACTGCAAGTTTCATTTCGAAATTCTACGCGTAACGGTCATAACTGAATCCTACTTACATACATATATACAGCCATAGCCTGCAGCTCGGTCGCTGTGTGAGGCGGAGTTGCGTCACCCGTCACCACGTCTCCCACGTAGTTAACTGCCTGCCTATATTGCGTCCCCCTTACCCACGCCTCCCACGTAATCGAGTGCCTGCCCATATAAAGCCATCCTTCACCAGCAATCCAATAGACGCGCTACGGCTATGAGGCGTCATGCCTAAGACGAATACGATTTTCACGAGATACATGTTTAGTGAGAAGACGCAAGGTATAAACGAGACTTTTGATCACTTTGTAACGAAGTTAAAATTGCTGGTGAAGGACTGTGCTTATGCAAACAAAGATGAGATGGTCAGGGATAGAATAGTGTTTGGCGCTCAGCAAAAGTGCGAGAGAAACTTTTAAGTGCCGGGTCTGACTAATATTAAATAAAGCCGTGGACATCGCAAGATCGCACGAGATAGCAAACCTTCAATGCATGTACTCTGAGTGGCTCATTTGAACTGACTGTGAACGCAGTATGCAGACAACAAGCAAAAGCTCCAAAGAGCGCTGAACAAAAAACGCATTACACAATTGAGAAGGCAGCAATAAAATATGAAGCGAGTGACGCATACAAGTGCAGCTACTACAGAAACAAAGCACACAGTGGAAAAAGTCAATGTCCAGCTAAAGGAAGACAGTGCAAACGAAGATGAGATGGTCAGGGTTAGAATAGTGTTTGGCCCAAATTCAGCGAAAGTGCGAGAGAAACTTTTAAGTGCAGGGTCTGAGCTAACATTAAATAAAGCCCTGGACATCGCAAGATCGCACAAGATAGCATAGCACAACCACAGCTGAGAACCTTCGATGCATGTACTCCGAGTGGCTCACGTGAACTGACTGTGAACGCATGATGCACACAAAAAGCAAGAGCTCCAAAGAGCGCTGAGCAAAAAACGCATTACACAATTGAGAAGGCAGCAAAAGAATATGAAGCGTGTGATGCATACAAGCATATTCATAAGTGCAGGTACTGTGGAAAGAAAGCACACGGTGGAAAAAGTCAATGTCCAGCTAAAGGAAAACAGTGTAAAAAATGTAGTAAATTGAACCACTTTGCTAAAGTTTGCAGGACTGGTTAAGGTAAACCCGTGCATGCAGTGTGTGATGTCTCAGATAAAGAGGAATATGATCTGTTTATTGATGCCGTAAGAAAGGAACAACCCTCTGGATCTGAACAAGCCTTTGTAGACATATCAATAGGAAAGCAAGGTGTAAAGCTTAAGTTTAAATTAAGTTCATAGACACGCTGCCGCTAAATATTCGCAGGCAAATCCACAACTTCATACTGGGAATGCCTGTTAAACATCTTAGATTCACGAGTACCGATTTGGGTAGTGATCACTTCGATGAATGAAACCTGTTATCTTTACAACGGTTGACAAACACGAAATGTAACTTGAACACAACACATCCTCCAAATACAAACCTGATTGAAAGAAATAATGATAATCAAATCCTTGATGACAGCAACACTCATAACAGTCACAAAACAATTACATTGACAATCATGTTACGTTATTTTTAAAATGTTTCCTTTTCTTTTTCATAACTTCTTTAACACACTACTTCTCCGCTGTGAAGCGCGGGTATTTTGCTAGTACTATATATATACTAAAATAAAAATATACACAAGTTGAAGTACAATAACTGCTCTCAATGTAAAACTGAAACAGTAAACTAATTTGTGCAGAATGTTTCTCTCTCTTTTCTTGTTAAGGGTTCATTTCACACAAACATTAGGAAGTTTATCATTACAGAGAATGATAAACACATGGAATAAGCTACCAAGTAGTGTAGTGTGGTTGACAGGAGGACTTTCAGAACTCATCTTGATGTTATTTTAGAAGAATTAAGTGGATAGGATTGGCAAGCTTTGTTCGGTTGAATGGCCTACCCTTTTCTAGATTGTTCTAATGTTCTAATGCTTTAAGGAAGACAAAGTTCACAAATTCGCCAATGCTTTTCAATGTGAGATTTAGAAATTTCTAAAATGTGTGCAGTGTGGTGTATTTAAAATATTTCAGTGAAAATTGAACTGTCCTGTTAAATTTCATTAGACTTGAATCCAATCAAATATAGCAGTTAGTGATAAAACATCAGGCAGCACACAGAAAAAGGTTTGGGGAAGACTACCCTGTATACTGAAAAATCAGTAAACGAAAAGAAACACATCTTTACAGGAGTGGAGTTCACAAATGAATTCATTAACAGATTGAGACTGCGCTATAATAAATAACGCTGGGTGGGAGGAAGAGGTGGAGTAAGGACAGCCGGAACAGGAACTGATGTGGCAGGAAGGGGAATTCTAAGTAGCGGAAATGATATCATCGGGAGGCTGGAAGTGATTTCGACAATGGAAGGATCAATGTTGATGTTATTAAAAGTCAAGGTCTTTAGCTGGGCTGCAGAAGAATAACAGGAGAGAGGATCAGGTAAGAGTGCCAAAACCTAGCATGGCTGACAAATAACACTATTTAAGCCTGTAAACTGTCCCACATGTGCATGTGTGTGACACAGTACTCCCCCTTAGCTCAGACCTGTTAGACTCATTGTGTACTACCATCCACTGCAGAGCAACATGATCAAACATGGGTAAACTCCAAGAGGTAGTACCACTGTTGCGCTACTGCCCATTTGATCTCCAAGGCCCCCTGTTCCACCACCACATACCTGGTTTCCCAGTCGAGCAGTTTCCAGCTGAGGAACATGATGGAGTGTTCAACACCCTCGATGCCTTGGCTCTGCATGTGTCTGAAGCATCAGCCAGGAAGATATAAGGCAGAGAAAAGTTAGGAGCCATTGAAACAGGTGCCGATGTAAGGGCCTGCTTTAGGTCATGAAATGTAGCATCAACTTTACTATCCCATACCAAATTGCTAGATACTTGTTTCTTTGTTAAATTTGTCAAGGGCGCCAGTCTCTTGGGGGAACCATGGTACAAAGTACTGTTAGTATATAGCCAAACCAAGAAAGGCAAACCTGCCACTTGCTTTTCGGATGGGGCCACTTCAATATGGAATCTACTTTTGGAACACTGTGGTTTGACTGTGCCACCACCCACCGGATAGCTTAAATAGTTGGCCTTGTGCAATCCAAAGAAACATTTCTTAGGACTGATACGAAGTCCAGCTTTATCAAGAGTCTGAGCACAGCCTGAACCTGATCTACATTTTTCTTCAATGTGTCGGACTAGATAACCACGTCATTCAAGTAGGCAGCACTATAGGAATTGTGGGGTCTTAGCACTTTATCCAACAGACATTGGAATGTGGCAGGTGCCCGGGGCAATCCAAATGGAAGAACTTGATATTCCCAGTGTCCACTAGGGATGCTAAACACTGTCTTGGCCTTCACAGAGTATGTTAGAAGAAGTTGTCAGTATCCCTTTGTCATGTCAAGAGTGGTAAAATACTTCCCCTTTCCGAGTCATTCAAGGAAGCCGTCCACTAGCAGCATCGGATAAGTGTCAAATTGGGAGACTTTATTATGGCGATGGAAGTTGTTGTAGAATCTCTGTCTTCCATTGGGTTTAGGGACCAATATGATTGGGTTGGACCAGGAACTATGACCTTCCGCAATTACTCCTAGTTCCAGCATGCATTTGATCTCAAGCTCCACTTCAGCACGTTTTGCCTCGAGGAGGTGGTATGGATGCTCCCGAATGATTACCCCGGGGTCCATTATGATGTCATGTTTAATCAGCGAGGTCTGACCAGGTTTCTTGTGAGGACAAGACAAAACCTTGCATTCTGCTGGAATCCTGGCACTTCCAGGCAGGTGGCACAAGTGCATCGAGAACGGTGGAGACAGCATTAAGAAATGACATGATCAGTTTTATTAAGGTTCAGTCCATTTTCTAATAAATCCCATTTTCTAACTTTAACTTGACTCCTCCTCATACAAATGAATAGGAATGAACGGAACTCACATTTGCCTAGGTAGAGACTGAACATTGGAATTCAGTACATGAAGCCAATTACTTTTCTACTTGAATCACAATGCCTCGCCAGCAACATCCATGCAAAACACATTTTTTGTTATTCCCATTGGACCATACGGAATATGAGGAGACACAAGGCGAATCAAATCCATCTGTTTTGGGCAGGAGACCACTAACAGAAGTCGACTGTTGTGTTTTGGCTGTCGGTGATGATGTACATAATATTGGATGCAAAATGTAGTCAGGCTGCCGTGTACTGAGTGATAACTTATTTAGCACACATTCCCTTCAGACACGGTTGATTTCTCAGTTGGTGATTGCCTTGTATGTGCGTACAATGCTGTTTAAAAGTGACTTTGAATGCCATATAGTCGTAGTTGCCAGAAGCATCAGCATGAAAGTAGGAGAAATAGCAACCCTGTTTTTTTTATGCGGTATTATATCAAATACGTGTAGTATCAAGAATAAGCTGCCATCCAGAAAACATCCAGTAAATATTGGCACCCTGGTCAGATATATGCCATGTCATCTTCTAACCCATTTAATCCAAACCAGAGTCATGGGGAGAGCTGGAGCCTATCCCAGCTAGCATAGAGAGCAAGACAGCAACAAACTCTGGACAGGATGCCAGTCCATTGCAGTGGTCAGAAATTAAAAGGAAAACAGGGGGCTGTGATAACTTCTACAAAATAACAGAAGCCAGTTGTCTGAGATCAGAATACATAAGGCTCATGTAAGTCAAGCCAGCAATCCATTCGTGTTCACCTGCTGGCCACAAGAAAGAAGGTTCAGCTGCAGCAGGAACACAAGCATTACATGCTGGAACATTGAAAATACATCACCTACAGCTGGGGTACTCAGTTATTGTCCTGGAGGTCTGCAGAGGCTGCAGGATTTTGTTCCAACCAGTTTTGCAGTTAGAAGCCAAGCCTAGCAGATAATTAAACTTGGTATTTCATTTCATATTTCCGGTGCTGCATGCAAGTGGCAGCCATTTCAGCAGCTCCGTTATGACTTTATCTTTTTACCTTTTTTTCTCTATTTCACTGATCACTTCTACCACTTTCTTTAATGTAGAATTGCTCCTTGGACACTTTTTACTATTTTTACTACTTGACATGGATTTTTACACTCCGAAACTCACCTATTTAAGTAGTCAACTTAAAGCACTGAGAAGAAATGCTCACGCCAGTGGGGTTCCATATTTACCTGACGAGGTAAGAAGACAATATTGGGGCAGCCGAGCCGGCGCAAAGATAAAAGATAAGATAAAAGCCAGGCAAATTGAGAGAAAATGGCGTTATAAACCGTCGGTGCCTTCTGTGATCCTGGGAAATGTGAATTCACTACCAAATAAGATCGACGAACTGGCTGTGCTGGTGAAAAATGTCAGAAGCTACAGAGAATGCAGCTTGCTGTGTTTTAGTGAAACGTGGCTAACAACTACCATCCCAGATGCTAACGTGGAGCTACCCCGGTTTAGCACAGTTAGAGCGGACAGAAACGCAAGTACCTGCGGGAAGAAGAAAGGAGGAGGACTCGCTCTCTATGTCAATACAAAGTGGTGCAACTCAGGACATGTAAACGTTAAAATCTCCACTTGCTGCAGGGACATCGAACTGTTGGCATTAAGTCTGCATCCCTTTTACTTGCCCGGAGAGTTTGGACTCGTGATTGTTGTTATTGTTTACATCCCGCCTCAAGCGACCGCGGAGATAGCGAGTGACATCATCCATTCCACAGTTGCTAAGTTACAAACGCAGCACCCTGAGGCACTTGTGCTAATCTCTGGAGACTTTAACCATGTGACGCTGGATAAAACATTACCTGCCTTCTTCCAGTATGTGGACTGTAACACCCGGGGAAATAGGACTATCGACCTACTGTATGCAAACGTTAAAGACGCGTACAGCGCCACCCCACTGCCTGCGCTTGGGAAAGCAGATCATAACCTGGTTCTGCTTTAGCCTCAATATAAACCAAGAGTGAAGGCACTACCTACAACCACACAATCATTCAGGAAGTGGTCCTCTGAGGCAGAGTAGGCTCTGAGAGACTGCTTTGGAACTACAGACTGGGATATATTGCTAGGGTCACATAGTGAGAACATTGAAGAGGCTGTTGACTGCACAACTGATTACATCAACTTCTGTATGGACATTGTAGTTCCAGTAAGAACAGTACGCTGCTATGCTAACAACAAGCCATGGATTACAAGTGACATCAAAGGCCTTTTGAACCAGAAGAAAAGGGCTTTTAAAGGTGGTGGTCAGCATGAGCTCAAGCGTGCAGAAGGAACTCTGAGTCCAGCTCAGGGCAGCGAAAGAGCAGTACAGGAGAAAGCTGGAGCAGAAGTTGCAGAATAACAGCATGAAGGAAGTGTGGGATGGGATGAAGATCATCACTGGCTGCAGATCGAAGCAGTGTGCCACCATCGAGACAGACGTGGAAAGAGCAAACCAAATGAACAACTTCTTTAATAGGTTTGATCACAGTAACCCACTCTCACCTCGAGTACTGCATCCTCCAACCATCCTTCTGCTGATACCAGCATAGGTGAGACATCCCCACCCACAATTACAGCAGTCCATGTGAGCAGAGAGCTGAGAAGACTTTGTGCCAGCAAAGCAGTGGGTCCAGATGGTGTATCGCCACAACTACTGAAGGCCTGTGCACTGGAGCTGGGGAGTCCTCTACAGAGCATCTTCAACCTGAGCCTGGAACAGGGGCGAGTCCCAAGGCTTTGGAAAACATCTTGTATCACCCCAGTCCCAAAAGTATCACATCCTAGTGAGCTGAATGACTTCCGGCCTATTGCTCTGACGTCACATGTGATGAAGACCATGGAGCGGCTGCTGCTTCACCACCTGAGGCCACAGGTCCTCCACCCTCGACCCTCTGCAGTTCGCATACCAGGAGAAGGTGGGAGCAGAGGATGCCATCATCTATATGCTACACCGATCCCTCTCCCACTTGGACAGAGGCAGTGGTGCTGTAAGAATTATGTTTTTGGACTTCTCTAGCACCTTCAACACCATCCAAACTCTGCTCCTTAGGGACAAGCTGACTGAGAGTGGAGTAGACTCACACTTGGTGACAGACCTCAATATGTGCGTCTTGGGAACTGCAGGTCTGACATTGTGTGCAGCAACACAGGAGCACTGCAGGGGACTGTACTTTCTCCGGTCCTGTTCAGTCTATAGACCTCAGACTTCCAATACAACTCGGAGTCCTGCCACGTGCAAAAGTTTGCTGATGACACTGCTATTGTGGGCTGCATCAGGAGTGGGCAGGAGGAGGAGTACAGGAAGCTAATCAAAGACTTTGTTAAATGGTGAGACTCAAACCACTTACACCTTAACACCAGCAAGACCAAGGAGCTGGTGGTGGATTTTAGGAGGCCCAGGCCCCTCATGGACCCTGTGATCATCAGAGGTGACTGTGCAGAGGGTGCAGACCTATAAATATCTGGGAGTGCAGCTGGATGACAAATTGGACTGGACTGCCAATACTGATGCTCTGTGTAAGAAAGGTCAGAGCCGACTATACTTTCTTAGAAGGTTGGCATCCTTCAACATCTGCAATAAGATGCTGCAGATGTTCTACCAGACGGTTGTGGCGAGTGCCCTCTTCTACGCGGTGGTGTGCTGGGGAGCAGCATAAAGATGAAAGACGCCTCACGCCTGGACAAACTTGTTAAGAAGGCAGGCTCTATTGTAGGAGTTAAGTTGGACAGTTTAACATCTGTGGCAGAGCGACGGGCATTAAGCAAACTCCTGTCAATCATGAAGAATCCACTGCATCCACTGAACAGTGTCATCTCCAGGCAGAGGAGCAGCTTCAGTGACAGACTTTTGTCACTGTCTTGCTCCACTGACAGACTGAGGAGATCGTTCCTCCCCCACACTATGCGACTCTTCAATTCCACCCGGGGGGGAGTAAATGCTAACATTACTCAAAGTTATTGTCTGTTTTTACATGCATTTTTATTTCTATTTAATTTAATATTGTTTTTTTTTTGTTTTTTGTATCGGTATACTGCTGCTGGATTATGTGAATTTCCCCTTGGGATTAATAAAGTATCTATCTATCTATCTATCTATCTATCTATCTATCTATCTATCTATCTATCTATCATACAGCTTGCTAGTGTGTTCATTCTTCTAAAGCAAAAACTGCATATTTTTTGTTTTCTTTATCCATTCCACATGCACTTCAGAACAAGAAATCCACCAGAAGTTAAGCATATTCAGGCCCGGTCAGTACTTGGATGGGAGACCATCGAAGAAATAAACATGGATTGCTGTTGGAAGAGGTGTATGTTGAGGCCAGCAGGGGGCGGTCACCCTGTGGTCTGAACGTGGATCCCAATGCTACCATGCTCTTAAAATGATGCTGTCCTTCAGATGTGATGTAAAACTGAGGTCATCACTCTCTGTTTTTCTTTTTTTTATTTTATTGATTCCATACAAATAAATCAATTTTTACAAAAATAAGATTGAAAACAAATCAACCCCCACCCCTGAGAAAGAGAGCTAAGAGAGCAAAACTTAAAGCTAGTAAAAATAAGAAAAAAGATGAATTAATAAGTGAATAAAGATAAATGGAGAAGACAAAAAAAAAAAAAAGAAAAAGTGCTTCCTCAGTGCTTTAAAAGCTTATTCTAGAATGTTATTGATCAGATCCTGACAGGTTTTAAAAAAGTTCTGCACAGATCCTCTAAGTAAGAATTAGATTTTTTCCAATTTCAAATAGTATATAAGATCAGTTACCCACTGACTTAAAAGAGGTGAGTTAGGATTCTTCCAGTTGAGCAAGACAAGTCTACGTGCCAATAGTGTAGTAAAGGCAATCACAGTTTATTTGTCCTTTTCCACTTTAAACCCCTCTGTTAGCCCACCGAACTCAACTGTTAGTGGATTAGGAGGGATTGTGACACCAAGGCTGTCTGAGATGCATTTAATGATTTTGGTCCAGAATGATGTTAATTTGGTTCAGGTCAAGACCATGTGGCCTTAGTGAGGCTGGAAACTCTCTGTTTTTCTGTTTCTGCTGCAGTACAAATTTCCCGTGGCTTTTAGTGGCCAAGCCATTTGCACCACAACCTACATTTCATCTGATAACAAAAGTGTAAACCAGAGTTGATCTGACACTTCTGCAGTGACATCTTCAGATATAAAGGGCACCCAAATGGACATGGCTGGATTTGATGAACAAAATTTCACACTAATAAGCAGGCTCTGGATGTGTAACTGGAAGGAACTTTGATCCAATCATCAGAGGTTATACCTTTCTTCAAAGAAATAACATTCATCTCTTCTGGCCTGTTTTTTTTTTATGATGCATTCTCTCATTGCAGAGCTGAAAGCTGATGAGCTGCTCTTTTTGGGTAGTTAAAGCTAATAAGCCACTCTTTTTGGGGTGGGAAGCCACCCACTCTCTGCAAAGCAAAATGTTCACAAACTTTTTTTGGCCAAGCAGCCACTCTTCATAGAGCTTTGGAGCAGGACGCAATGAACTACTGATGCTCTTGGATTCAATCTGCCAAGCCAAGCTCTATACCATTAACTGTGCCCAGTCTGAGAACACTGAGAAGCAGCCATTACTTCAAGAAGGAACTTCCTCACCTGCACTCTTGTGCTAGAAACAGTAATGAACTTCCCTATAAAGTTGCAGAGGACACAGCTAAGAGCCAGAAAGTTGAGTAAGGCAACATCATACCACACGAAAAGGACCATATAATAAAGACAAAGAATGCACTCCAACACAAGAAGAGCCCTCCACTTGGACCTGGACCTCAATATGGGAACCACAGCATCTAAACTCTTGTGCCAGAAAGAGTAACTCTTTTCCCTATGAAGTTACAGATGACACAACCAACTGTCTAAGTTAAGCACTGCATACCACAGACAAAAGGAGCATGTAACAAAGACAAAGAGGGAACTCTAAAATACTTGGAGTGGGGGCAACAACATACAACTTCACACAATACCAGACAAATCATCCGACAAGCCAGGATATAATAAAACAGTTTATCTGTGCCAGGTGGAGTGGTGGCTCTGAGGCTAAGGATCTGCACCAGTATCCAGAAGGTTGCCAGTTCAAATCCCTTTTAGTATCATTAGGGATCTTACTCTGCTGGGTACTTAAGCAAGGCCCGTAACCCACAATTGCTCCAGGGTTGCTGAACAATGGCTGACCCTGTGCTCTGACCCAAAGGGGTATATGAAAACTAACAAATCTCTATATACAGTACAGGCCAAAAGTTTGGACACACCTCCTCATTCAATGTGTTTTCTTTATTTTCATGGCCATTTACATTGGTAGATTCTCACTGAAGGCATCAAAACTATGAATGAACACATGCGGAGTTATGTACTTAACAAAAAAAGGTGAAATAACTGAAAACATGTTTTATATTCTAGTTTCTTCAAAATAGCCTCCCTTTGCTCTGATTACTGCTTTGCACACTCTTGGCATTCTCTCGATGAGCTTCAACAGTTAGTCACCTGAAATGGTTTTCACTTCACAGGTGTGCCTTATCAGGGTTATTTAGTGGAATTTCTTGCTTTATCAATGGGGTTGGGACCAGCAGTTGTGTTGTGCAGAAGTCAGGTTAGTTGGACGATCATTTATTTTTCAACAGGACAATGACCCCAAACACACCTCCAGGCTGTGTAAGGGCTATTTGACCAAGAAGGAGAGTGATGGAGTGCTGTAAATGGTCACGAAAATAAAGAAAACACATTGAATGAGGAGGTGTGTCCAAACTTTTGGCCTGTAGTGTACATAAAATCCAACGTCTGTTTGTCCACTTTTCATGAGAGAACTACTTAGCAGATTTAGATTGGGTGTTTTTCTATAATTTGCTTGATTTTGCAACATCTCTCATCACGCTAAGTATCATTGTTCGCTTGTGGTACCAATTTATTAACGTAAATCCACTCACTCATGCTCCAGCCTTGGGGCGTATCTTACATCTGCTTAGCTAGTGAATGAGAGAACTACTTAATGGATTTATATTGTGTTTTCTTCAATAATTTCCTTGAACATTCCAGTTGATTTTGCTTGTAGTACCGATTTATTTGCGTGAATCCGAGAGACACACAGCAAGCCAAGGGGATGGGGGCAGGGATCACCTCACTCACGTGCCACCTCAGAGCATTCCTTACCTCCGCTTAGCTAGTGAATGAGAGAACTACTAAAGAGATTTAGATTTTGTTACTTCTCTTATCGTGGTAAGAATCATAGTCCGCTTGCAGGACCCATATATTTGTACTAATCTAAGACAGAGGCTGCAGGCTGAGGGGAGGGGGAAGCGTGATGCCAGGAGTGGGAAGCCAGGCAGGGCCCTCCTCGCGGCCCTGTTTCACTTCTACACGGGCGAAGACGTACGGGATGGCTAGTTCCTAATGCAAGAAATTGTATAATATAAAATAAAGAAGAAAAAACTAAAAATAGATAAATTCGAGCTCTAAATAAGTTGTAAATATCCAGCCTCTCCTGTTTGTATATAGGCAGTTATCACATTTCTATAGTCCTTGTTTTTCTCAATACATTGTGACATTCTGTTTCTTACAATTAATGTGCTTCAGTTACTTTGATATTAATCTAAAGGTCGTAGACCCCACCTGCAGAGAAAGGTAAGAAAAATAAAATGGGAGCCTTACCAAATCATTTAAAACAGTTACTGCCATTGCCAAACTGATAGTTAATTGGCTGACTGATTGAGATCAATTACTCAATTCCTCTCACACTGCCCACTTCTTTGATATTGGGCTACACACTTCACTTTGTTACAAATCCGACTTTCCAAGTGGAATTGGTTCCTGTCAGAAAGTGTTTGCATTTCTCCTAGGGACTGTTTAAAAAGCAAGCAATGCACCAGACATAACCAATACAGACAACTAAAGTGATTATTGTAAAAATGGCAGTTATTATAATCTTTTGAAAACAGACGTCTCTTCTGCTCAACAAAGACTTCAGCTCTGGCCAAGCATGTGGTTGCAGAATTTTCATACAAATGCTTATTAAGCAACACTTTAGTGTGTCATTCTTTTACAAAATCATTTTAAGTCAGGGGGTCCTAAAGAAATAAGCAAGAAAAACATATTTTATGAAACATTGAATAATTTATGCTCACATTTCATCTGCCCATCTTCCTAACCTTAGACTATCCTAGCAATCATTGGACGCAAGGCCTGACACAATTCCCAGGCAGGGTGCCAGTCCATCACAGGGTGAACACACACACACACGTTACCATTTAGCAATGCTGTGTCGAGCAGGGGGCGCTAGCTCCTTGGGAAAGAGTTATTTTGTAATTTTGTTGTGTTACATAACCGGAATCTAAATATAGATATAACATAAAAGATGACATTCCTCCCTAGTGATACGGTGGTAAGAAATCACGTAGAAGAAATAATTTAGCTTTGTTTAATGTCAGCTTACACTGCATATCTGATGAAGGAAGCCAATGACAAAACCCAGATGGATCTCCCCTCCATCCGTCGGCTTCAATGGTATGACGGGCAATGTTCCAAGGCTTTATCCTCTTTCTTCATGTGCAGGCCCTCCCTTTAATAAACATGCACTTCCAAAAAAGGCAACGCTGCTTAAACAAGGATACAATTCCATGCTGACTTAATAGATAGAAATAGCACACAGCATCTTGTAGTCTGAATGCACGCTTTCCAGTTGTTGCAATCTGTCTTATGTCTTACTGCTTGCCTAGCAGTTCCATGTAGTGAACCCCTGTGCTTAGTCTGCCTATGTGTCAGCTGTGCATGTGAGTAGAAAAAAGCAGATTTATAAGATATATTTTCACAGAGCACAGTGACATATCAAACTTATGCTTATATTATTAAACTTATATTATGCTTATATTATTAAACTTACACCTACAAATGCTAATTCACTTAACATGTATATCTTTTACCTGGAGTAAACCCACTTCATGCAGTGAGCACCTGGATGTGAACCCCAATCTCCTTCTTGCAAGGCAGCAGCACTACCACTGTGCCACACAATGCCTTTCCTCAGACTGCCTACTTCTCTCCTCTCCAGCTTAGTCCACTCCACTCCCGACTCTCGCCATCGTATAAAGGGAGGCGGCCCCTTTAATAGCACCCGGATGTGCTCCAGGTGGGGTCCGGCAATCTTCCACGGACACGCCCTTGTGTGGCGGAAGTGCCGGCTGCATCCCCGGAAGCACTCCGGGTGTCCCCTCTCTTCTTCCCCACAGCACTTCCGGGGAAAAGACATGAGGGCGCCCCCTGGCGGTGACTACGGACCCCTACAGGGTGGAGCTTCAGAGTTCTGTACCTGTGGCCCCCAAAGGAACCAGGGTGGTCGCCCCCACATGGTCTAGGGAAGGCGTAAGCCCTCCTCTGGTATTCCAAGGCGTCCTGGCCGGGTCGCCACCCCAGCCATCTCCGACACTATATTCATTCATTTTTCTGAAATATTCCTCTATACTCTGCAAAAATGCATATGCAAAAAGTAAACAAAAAAACTTTAAATGGGAGTTGTTTGGCTTTTCTTTAGCAAAAATCTGCCAATGGGGTAAGCAAAATTTACTTGAGAAGATTTCTTAAAGCACACAAAATAAATGTAAATACAAGTTTTCTACAAGTCAGTAATTCTTACAATAAGAGAAACAAGATTTGGTGTCATGATATGAATACTTTTCGCTTGCTTAAATTTCATTTTTTTTTTGCAGTGTACGTGACACATTCTGACAATTTTTCCCATGCTATATTCTGCCTTGGCTGATCTTGCTCTTCGCATTGGTTCATTTTTAGCTGGTCTATCTAATTGGAGAACACAGGTCTCTTAAAAATATTTATGTTGGAACATCCTTGTGTAAATAATACATTTTAAGGTGACAACAGGCACAAGGTAAAGGGTCTGGAGCACCTGAAGACAAACCCAGTATATTAATGTGCGCAAAAGGCGTAAAAAGAAAATTTGTGGTGCTATACAAATGGTGAGTTGCAGATTCTCAAGACGTTCTGCCTCCAAGATGGCATCGGTTCTCTTTATGAGGAATAGCAAAATACCCGCGCTTCGCAGCGGAGAAGTAGTGTGTTAAAGAAGCAATGAAAAAGAAAAGGAAACATTTTGAAAATAATGTAACATGATTGTCAATGTAATTGTTTTGTCACTGTTGTGAGTGATGAGTGTTGCTGTCATATATATATATATATATATATATATATATATATATATATATATACTGTATATATAAATATATATATATATATTTGCACACACACACATAAACATATATATATACATATCTATACATATACACACATATATATACACACACACACATATACATACATATATATCTACATATATACACATACAGCTATTTCAGTATCAGTGCAATACGCTGCTTGTTAAAATGGATAACTCCCGCTCTTATGTGCAAGTCTGCGTGGATATTATGAACTATCGTATTTGTTTAAGTTCTATTTAAATTTTAAATAGAAGGAATTTTTATTTAGTCGACAGAAATATCTTTGGTAGGAATGGTAAAAACAGACAGGAATATTATTCCTGAATAAATCAACTCAAACCTTAAACAACTTATAATATTTTGCTCTCCATAAAAATATATCCTGTCTAAATTATACAAGTTAGAAATAAAGTAAAAGTTAAAAGAACAAACATTCAAATTTCTTTACTCTTATGTAATTTTATATAAAAAATAAACTTAGATTTTAAATATCCCAAAAGATTTTGCTCTCCATAAAAATATATCCTGTCAAAATTATACAAATTCAAATATGAACATGCTGCATAACAAAACCTGGAAATATAAATAAAATGTGTTCCTTTCAGCAATAACAAATCAAATCATTCAGTTGTCTTTGCTCATATGTCATTTTAGAGCTGGACGCCTGGCATCTTTTTTTGGCAACAGGTTCGTTTCTGTTTGCTGTGAGGTTCTGTGTTGTGGAGATTCTCAGGATGGATTGCAGGTGCTCATCAGTGAGGCGACTCCTGTGTGCTGTTTTGTTAGTCTTTATCACTGAGAAGAGCTTCTCACACAGATATGTGCTACCAAACATGCACAAGGTTCAAGCCGCATGTAGACGGACTTTTTTTGTTCTTCAAAGTCACCAAAGCGCCGTGCAAACTCAGTGCGCAGTGTGCTCAGTTTATCAGCAAAGTGCGTATTTGGGAACACCGTAGTGACGACTTGGTTCAACATTACTTGGCAACAGGGAAAGTGGGGCAAGGTGAACTGGTGCATTTGTGTCTCCCATAAAAGCAGCTTCACTTGAAATCACTTTGTGATTGTGCACGGGTAAAAACGTCCGCTGAAGTGTCAGATTCTTATTTACTTCTGCTTTCTGTATCTTCTGCATTGCATTCAGGTCTTTCAGGTTACCCTGATGTTTTGTCTCATAGTGCCGTCTTAGATTAAATTCTGTAATTACAGCCACATTAGCTCCACAAATGAGACACACGGGTTCAGTAAACATATACTCAGCCTCCCATCGGTTTTTAAAGGCTCTATTTTCAGAATCAACTTTTCTTTCAGCATCGTGTGAGCTAGCTTCGCAATAACTTGCAACATCATAAGCTAGACTTGATTAACGCGGTAAGTGTTCGGCCAAGGCAGCTGAAGCACTGCATTATGGGATCTGTAGTTTATTGTGTTACCAGCGCTTCATATACCCGGGCCATTAATAACAATAATACAGTATATAAAATGATCTCGCGGGCTGATATAATTACATGCCGGGCGGATGTGGCCCTGCCCTTGAGTTTGACACATATGGACTAAATAGAACTTGAAAAGATATATTTTTTCAAATGTGATCGCAATTCAGATAGAGTTGACGCGCACTACAGCCTGCATTCCTCAATAAGTCATCCTCCCCTCGCTCTTACTTTTTTACCGTTCATCTAATGAATACACTGAGTATGGCTTTACCAAAACAATCATTGATGGCGAATAAAGTATCCATTATTCGAGTATGTATCGCAGAGGAGAAGTAGTGTGTTAAAAAGCTAGAAAAAGAAAAGGGAACATTATAAAAATAACGTAACATGACTGTCAATATACAGTATTTGTTTTGTGAGTGTTACTGAGTGTTGCTGTCATCAAGGATTTGATTATCATTATTTCTTTCAATCAGGTTCGTATTTGTAGGATGTGTTGTGTTCAAGTTACATTCCGTGTTTGTCAATCGTTGTAAAGATGACAGGTTTCATTCATCGATTCGTTTCTTACTGCATCAATAAACAGCTCGTCTTCTTCTTTATCTGAGACCTGACATACTGCATGCACAAGTTTTTTTTTACACTGTCTTCCTTTAGCGGGACATTGACTTTTTCCACCGTGTGCTTTGTTTCCGCAGTAGGTGGATTTATGAATATGCTTGTATGTATCAGACGCTTCATATTTTTTGCTGCCTTTTCAATTGTATAATTCTGTTTTTGTTCAGCTCTTTGGAACTGTTGCTTTTCTGTGCACTGCGCCAGTTCACGTGAGAGCTCGGTGTACATGCATCGAAGGTTCCCAGCTGTGCTGGTGCCATCTCGTGCTATGTCCATGGCTGTATTCAATGTTACCTTAGTCCTGGCACTTAAAACTTTCTCTCGCAGTTTCGCTGAGTTTGTGCCAAACACCACCCTGACCATCTCATCTTCCTCTCCATAAGCACAGTCCTTCACCCGTGAATATTTAGTGGGAGTTTGCTATTGGATTGCCGCTGACGGACGGCCTTATATGGGCAGGCACTAAATTACAAACGCCAGCGGCAGCCTGTCTATGAACTTAATTTAAAGTGTAGGTTTACATCGTGCTTTGTTTCCGAACAAATGAGTCCGAAGTAGCAGAACTCATGAATATGGTTGTATATGTCACTCGCTCGCTTCTTATTGTTTCTCTGCCTTCTCAATTATATAATGCATGTTTTCTTCAGTGCTGTTTTGAGGTTTTCTTGGTTTTCTATGTACTGCGTGATTACGTGGGAGGCGTGATGATGTCACACGAAACTCCGCCCCCACGGCGTTCAAGCTCATCTCCATTACAGTAAATGGAGAAAAACAGCTTCCAGTTATGACCATTACGCGTAGAATTTCGAAATGAAACCTGTCCAACTTTTGTAAGGAAGCTGTAAGGAATGAACCTGCCAAATTTCAGCCTTCCACCCACACGGGAAGTTGGAGAATTACTGATGAGTCAGTGAGTCAGTGAGTGAGTGAGTGAGTGAGTGAGGGCTTTGCCTTTTATTAGTATAGATTTTGGGAGGAAGAGGCGGGCCTTGGTAGGAGAGGTGTTATTAGAGAGTGCCCCCTCATGTTTTGGTGGTGAATCATATTTACCTGCGCCCTTAGGTTGCTCCCCAAGCACACACATGTAACGACATGCAGGTAGCGAAATGCTTTCCTTAACATTTGGTTCTTGAATTATGAAAATATCTGAAATTCACATAAACGTTTTAGCAAGTTTCACACAAACTTTAGTGCTCATCTGCTGCCACAATATTTAGCATTTTTAATTTATAACATTTTATTTTTGACTCCACCTTTTAAAAAAATAATAATTGAAATCACTCGATTGCCAAGACTGAAAAAATTAATTCTACCTATATAAAAAAATAATAAAGCATTATATGTCAGAACCATATGTACAGTGTAATTTAATCTTTGCATTTGCAAGAAAACCAAAACAGAAAATTAGATTGACTATTTAAATTCTTGTATAATTGAAATCAATTAACACTTACAAATTCAATGCAGAATATCAAACAACGTGAGTATTCTTTGATTTTTGGCAACCTCAAAAAAATATTCAAGCTTTCCATAACAGATAATAATAATCTTAAAGGACATAAAGCCCCCAGTGAAGTATTTAAATATAAAGCACATGTTTGTAGAAGTGAAACACTTTTAATTTTCAAGTAGCAAACCTCCTTACATAAATGAATGCTTAGATTGGCTGATATGTTTCTAAACAAGTGGAATGATACTGTAATTAGTATGGCTCATCAAATATGAATTTTCACAAAGGGCTACTAGTTTCATTCTCTGTTCTTTACTCTGTAAAACACTTTACAAACCTCTCCTCTTAATCCCACTCATTATTGCCTCACTGAAGTCTCCCCATTCAAACATGTCAGAGTTTTGTTACAGAAATCTAAACTTTGCCCTCCTCTGCTTCATGACCCTCTTTGCCATCTTTGTTGCTATGGCTTACCTGGCACCTTCCTCCATACGTTCTGGTAGTGCCATCCTGTCTTCTCCTTCTGGTTAGAGATAAGCTATCAAATGCCCAGGAAGTGGTGGACGGCCAGGTGGCAGAGTTCTCCAGAGCTGTGATTGTGTCTATCGTTGACTTTGTCAGGTAATAATAACTGACGTTGGACCATCTGAAGGTGATACTGGGAGCCATGTTAGGGTATATCACTTATTTTTTCAGCTTACACGTTCAGGTGTGTGTTCATTTCCTTGATTCAACAAAAATGTATCACAAAAATGAGGAAGAGTTAAAAGAAAATACATATGTAAAGTTAGAATTTAAAATATGTGGGAAAAAGAAATTGCTTGTACAATCCATAGGGGTTACATGTAATATGTGCCTGCCCCATAATACTATTACTACTGCTACTACTACTACTAATAATAATACAGTAATATTATTAATATACAGTAATATAAATATTTTAGCTCGACTTGAAAAACACTTGCAATCCAATAATAACCTTGTTTTTCAAGTCGAGCTAAAATATTTCATAAATTTTAACTTGATAAATGAGCAAGGTCTTGAAATACGAGTAGTACGTATACCGAGTGTTCACCGAGCGTCACGTGGGGATTGTGGGTAATCATCTCCCATGCTCGTTCTCAGTTGGTGTGCCTCACTCATCCATATGAGCGTATACTGTTTGCTATAGCATGGTGATCACGTGTGTGTTGTAACGTGCGAGTTCCTGTCTCAGTATTTTAGCAAAACTTGCTTTATTAAGCTTGAAACAGGTACAGCGCGGTTATTTATTATAGCGGGATCTACCGCTCTCCTATACAGAGACACGGCAATCAGGCCGGGTCGTGACCAGGTTAGTGGCTAAGTAATACTGTGCTCTTGCGTTTATAATATTCCTTGCATCACCCATCGATGGCAGGCACTTATAGCTTGACTGCGATCTTTTCTTATTCTCTTTTGCTGGGAGCCTGCGGTTGCTTGCTTCAGGGTGCTCTTCCGTGTGTTGTCCCGTTTGTAGTCCCAAAAGAGTTTAGAAACCTTACAGTGCGTAAAGCATTTTTTTTATTTTGTGTCCAAGTGTAGTGACTCTTCAGGCAAAAGCAACTGTCATTGGATAGGTTTTCTTGTTAAAGTCGCAAAAAAAGAAAAAGATTTCAGTGAGCCAACAGACAGCAGTGATTCCCTTATTTAGAGTGAAGAATTTGTATTAATCATTTTTATATAAATATTTGTGGGGTGTGAAACAAATTAGCTGAGTTTCCATTATTTCTTAGGGAGGAAATTCACTTTGATATACGAGTGCTTTGGATTACAAACACGTTTCCAGAATTATGCTCGCAAACTGAGGTTCCACTGTAATAATAATAATAGGGTAGTATGGTGTCACGCATCCACGTCTGATGTTCACCATGCAAGCTCTCCTTAGGTATGTGATACCACCCCAGGCTGAGAGGGGGCGCTGCCTCTAACAGTCTTGTCATTTTCTTCCACCACAATCATGAAAAACCGCCCAGTGAGGGCAAATTGCCCCCCTCCCCCTCCTCTTCTGGTCCCAAAGCTTCAAAGGGATGACTGCCTGGGAGGATGTGTCTTTTATCACGGTGACAACGTGATGGAAGGAGCTACAAGTTGAGGTTCCATCGGCAAAGCCAAACACATAGATGCCACTTGACTATGTGCCACTTACTTTTGTTGTTTTCTTACGCTATTGAGTGTTGTTTTTTGGCTTGGACCTAGTCAGTAATCGGGGAAGGCCATGTTGGCACCCCTAACATATTCCTGTTTCATTGAGCCTCCTTCACTCGGGTGACCACAATAGTAATGAAGTGGGTAGCACTGTTGTACCATGAATTCCATATCTATAGATTTGGATTTTCCGCCATGTTGTTTTCTATACAGAACCTGCACCTTCTTGCCATGTCTATGTGGGGATTCTTTCAGGTATTCCAGTGTTCCTCCTTCATCCCAAAAAATGTAAAAGATAAGTTAATTGGCAGTTCTAAACTGATGCCATGTGGCCGTGAGTGTGCAAGTGTGCATCCAGAGTTGATTCCTGCCTTACACCAAGTTTTCGCCAAACCAGATTTGCATGTCCTGGTTGGCATCCCAGCAGCAGCCTCCCATGGATCGTCCCTCATGATCCATAGCTACTTATTGGCTTCCTCCATGGCTTCTGTCATGGCACACCTTTTTGCTGCCCCTGTTATCTCAAGTCCAGATAATGACCAAAAGAATGACCGCCTTGCAAAGCTCCAACAACCCACTTCAACTGGCCCACAGAAATTCTGAAATCCACTGATCCAGAACTTTTCCACAAGTTTCTGGTGTTTTGCTGTCTTCCTTTCATTCATTTCTTCCATGTGTTCTTTTTGAGTTTGAAAAATGATCAACTGTTTGGTGACCTCTTAAAAAATGACCATGTCTGGCCAGAGTGTTGTTTGTGTGATGTGGTCTGGAAACTTTAACTACTTACCCTGATCTGCTCTGATCTTCCACCCAGAGGCTGTCGTGAGGAAACCAGTCATGGAATTTGCTGAGGATGGAGTTCTCTCCTTCTTTTGTGAAGGAGGATAATCTTCTTCTGTGGACAATGGAGTTGACTGCATTGGTTTTGCTATCAGCAATTGCCTTCATCACCTGGTCATGGTGTGAATGGCCTTTTACAAGCACCTTTAGGCAGCACTTCAGGACAGGCTGTAAGGACTCATTCCCACCACAACAAGACAAGCAGCTGCCTCGCACTTCTGCCAAGGTTTGTAGGACTTGGGAGGGTGTTGTAGACAGCTTTGACAAGGAACTGAATGCAATGGGAGGTCTGACTCACTCTCGGGTCATCCTGTACTCGAGTGCATCCTCCCACCTTATCCATGCTCCCTGTCCCACTATCCTTGGGGAAGCCACCGTTCCCACTAGAGCTTTGTGCCTTAAATGCAATTCTGGCATCTCTACCCAATTTGTGTGTTTTTTACTTCCTCCCCGTTGGTACTTCTACTTCAGTGGCTGATAGTTTTGGGACCCTGGAATCTCCGAGCTGCCGAGCATCCCCCATATTTCTGCCACCTTAGACTCTTCAGGAGCTGCAGGATGTTTCTGTGTCTGTGCAGTGCTGCACTACTTAGGCTGAGGGGAACAACTCACCAACTGTGGACAAAGCAGCCGATCTTCTCCTCTAGAGACTCCACTGCACTAACCGGGACTAAATATATCAGCTGAGGCCACAGAATTAGGGACAAGATGGCACACTGATAGATCCTAGCCATGAATCTATAAAGTAGACTTTATTATTCAACTTTTGAATGGTGGCATAATCTTTCAGACTGGAGACAATGCCCCTGACTGCTCAGGATTAGAAGGTATGGTGACTCCTGCTAGTGAGAAGCAAAATATGTCCACTACGTTCCCCTTCTTTAGCTCCATGGACCTTAATTTGAAGGGTTTGAAACTCATCCTTGTCCTCGTGAACTGATGTTGTCATCATGGCAAGATCATCAATAAATGCTCTGATTGGAGGATGCAGTGTGCCTGGTTTGGACATGGGACCCCTGTACTCTACCTCTACTGATTTGGCCACCATGTTCATAGCAAGGAGAAAAAGAATAACTGAGACAGTGCATCCCATAATAATGCCCTTCTTAAGATGATGCCATTTGGACGTTGTCAGTGTCACCCTGAACTCTTCATAATATTTCAAGATCAGGTCCTGGATTTTAACTTGGAATGTGGTGGTGATGAAGTGCGAGATCAATCAATTGATGAGGTACAAACTTTTAGACAAATGAGGAGTACTTAATAATACCTTATTAAATACATTAGCGGTTTTTATTAAAATGGCAACATTTCTGGCTGATTCTAAACTTTTGATATTCATAGGTAGAACTTTACTTATTTGTTCACTGAGAGAATTTTGGATTTTACAGAAGCTCTTTAAAGAGTGCTGCCTCTGAGGCTAATCATCTGTGTTGGCAATCGGAAGGTTACCAGTTCAAATCCCATAAATGCCACAAGTGAGTCTACTCCTTTGGGCCCTTGAGCAAGGCCCTTAACCTGCAATTGCTTTGTCCTAGGTATGACGTTAATCTGCATCCAGCCCTGCAAGCATAAGGTTGCTAGATGTCCCTTATATACGGGACATGTCCCATATTTGATCATTTTGTCCCCTGTCCCGTACTGACCTTTCAGAGGCACCCAAATGTCCCGTATTTATTTCATTTTCGAATTTCATAATATAAATATATTTCTACTACCTTCTTACTGTACTTAGGTGTAACTTTATAAGTAACTTGATGAAAATAACCCAAATGTAACAAGGAAACGAGTGTTTGCTGCCTGTTTGCAGCTTGTTCCATTGCTATGGTTGGCTGAAGATGGCGATGCTCACACCGTTTTGCTCTCCAGCTGTGCTGCTATGCAGTTCAGTATCAGCATTTCAACATACAGTGTTAACAAAGTGTATTGTTACTACTTGCCATGACCCACTATTTTTTCTAACTGCCTTTATTAAATAATAATAATATCTCTCCATTATAGATAGATAGATAGATAGATAGATAGATAGATAGATAGATAGATAGATAGATAGATAGATAGATAGATAGATACTTTATTAATCCCAAGGGGAAATTCACATACTCCAGGAGCAGCATACTGATAAAAAACAACAATTAAAAAAAAATTAAATTAAAGAGTGATAAAATTCAGGTAAAACAGACAATAACTTTGTATAATGTTAACTTTTAACATTTACCCCGGGGTGGAATTGAAGAGTCGCATAGTGTGGGGTGTCCTCCGTCTGTCAGTGGAGCAGGACAGTGACAGCAGTCTGTCCCTGAAGCTGCTCCTCTGCCTGGAGATGATCCTGTTCAGTGGATTCTCCATGATTGACAGGATCCTGCTCAGCGCCCGTTGCTCTGCCACAGATGTTAAACTGTCCAGCTCCATTCCTACAATAGAGCCTGCCTTCCTAACAAGTTTGTCCAGGCGTGAGGCGTCCTTTTTCTTTATGCTGCCTCCCCAGCACACCACCGCGTAGAAGGGGGCGCTCACCACAACCGTCTGATAGAACATCTGCAGCATCTTATTGCAGATGTTGAAGGACGCCAGCCTTCTAAGAAAGTATAGTCGGCTCTGTCCTTTCTTGCACAGAGCATCAGTATTGGCAGTTCAGTCCAATTTGTCATCCAGCTGCACTCCCAGGTATTTATAGGTCTGTACCTCTGCACACAGTCGCCTATGATGATCACAGGGTCCATGAGGGGCCTGGGCCTCCTAAAATCCACCACCAGCTCCTTGGTTTTGCTGGTGTTCAGGTGTAAGTGGTTTGAGTCTCACCATTTAACAAAGTCCTTGATTAGGTTCCTATACTCTTCCTCCTGTCTGCATTAAATAAATATTTTTAAATGATTTCACTTTTACAGAATTTTTTTTTGCTTGTATTTTCAAATTATTTTACTTTTGTTTTCCTCATAACACATTAAAATCCTTGCTTTATGTTTTTAACTTATGTCGGTACTTTTATATAATATATTGGTATGGGTGTTTAGGGAGAATGTATAAATTTATATATATAGTAAGATACAGAGAGTTTTTAAGATATTTCTAATTTTCTAATCCGGCAACCCTATGCAAGCAGGTCATCCAATTTACAGGGAAAACCTGGGGGTTGGTGGCATGATTGGCACTTCAGCCACCATATAAAACCTCACCCTGTTTAGTGGAGTGCTGAGGGGTCACCTGGAGTGTGGCAACATGCTATCAGTGCATGCTCCCAAGCTCTCATAAAATAAACAAATAAAGAGATAGATAAAAAAATACATGCACAATATAAATACACACTAGTGTGACTAAAAAGGAAGAAAACTTGAAAAGAAAGAAAACTTCTGACTTGGCAGTTCCCATCCCAGTGAGGCATTAGGCAGGTGTATTGCTTTTGGTATAAAGAAGCCCCAGTCACATTTCTTGGCACACTTGTGCTGAATGATTCATTGGCTGAAAGTCATCAGTGTTAGTGCATCAGAGAGAGGATGTGTAGCATTGTTCATAATGGCACTCAGTTTTGTTTTAATTCTCTCCTTTACTACTACCTCCAGGTGGTGCAACTGCATCCTGTAACTGACCCTGTCCTTTTAATTAGCCTGTTGATTCGGTGGGTATCTATCTATCTATCTATCTATCTATTTTATTCTGCCTACTATGCTAAAATCTATCTATCTATCTATCTATTACGCCTACTAAACTAAAATCTATGTATCTATTTACTGCATCTATTGTCACAGGCGGCTGGGGGGACCGGAGGAGGGCTGGTGCCTCCTCCCGACCACGAGGGGGCGACCACCCTGGTTTTGTTGGTGGCCTTGGGTAGGGGCTTGGAAGCCCAACCCTGTAGGGGCCAGTGGCCACTGCCAGGCGGCGCCCCGGTGCCTAAAGAACTCTGGAGCCCAGCACTTCCGCCACACCAGGAAATGCTGGGGGGAAGAAGAATGGAGACACCTGGGGGGATTCTGGGTGCGCAGCTGGCACTTCCGCCACACGGGGGCGTGTCCAAGGAGGAGTGCCGGGAAGCAGCTGGAGCCCATCCGGGGTGGTATAAAAGGGGCATTCGAGAGTGGAAGTCGGGTGGAAGAAGGACGGAGCTGGAAAGAGGACTAGAGGCGGCCTAAAAGGAAGGCACAAAGGACTGTGGGGCCTGGACTTTGGGGGATCGGTGCTGGAGGCACTGGGTTTGTGCACTAAACTTTACTGTAAATATTGTACATAATAAATGTGTGTCTGTGTCCGGGTCCCGTTCCACACTATCTATCCATCTATCCATCTATCTATCTAAGATTTCCACCCAACTTTTAAATTTCCACTTTAAGATCCTCGTTAGATCTTCTAGGCAGAGATAAATGTCTGTTTTTTATTAGGCTAATTGCTTAATTCAAATGTAATTTCCTCTGCTCCTGTAAATGTTTTGAATGGTGCATCATTGTTGTTATTTTTACACAATTTGGTTGAAGTAGAACAGAGGAATGCATTTCCTTGCGCTACTTGAAATAAACATTTAGTGGTGCTGTTGAGCCATGTATGAAAATTGCGACTCCCAAGGAAAGCTTCTGCCAAAGTGCCAGTCCTCCTGTTCATGTGCCCATTCTCTGAACTGGAAATAAGTGGGAGTCATGACTAAATCAGGGAAACAAACAGTCTAAATCTGATTTAGTGGCATTTTTTACCGTATGTTTTTGTATGACTTCAGTGATATGTATAGTAGTGATTTTCAATGATTTCACTTTTTTTTTTGCAAAATGTAAACAAGTATAGAAAAACACCTAAATCCATGCATACAGTTAGCAGACAGATGCTGTTTTTATAATTTTAATAATATGTTTAAACATTCCTTTCTGCTCATCTGATTCCTTTAAATATCCTGCATATCCAGATGATAAATTCAGTATCTTAATGTAAACAAATAATTTACACTTTATTGATAGGTGATACATGCCTGCAGTTTGCTAATGTTGTTTATTATTGAATGCCTATGTTTGCTGATGATTTATTTCAAGCTGTTTGTGCAACACTTTGAGGCGGTTTTTAGTGAAATCTACATGAACACTGCTCTATTTGTTTATTGTACATGAACATCACTCCTGGAAGTGCCTCAGCCGTCTACAAGATCACTATCTCAGAACACAAGAGTCATCCCTAACAGTGGCCGGGCTTTGACTCTTACATTTTGGCTGCAACTTTATCTTCATTCTGTCATCAACTATAAATCTCTTGGGTTTTATTCTTAACATGCGAATATATGAGTAAGGCCAAGATGCAGCACATTGTATTTATTTCTGGTCATAAATACATGGTTTTATGAGACGTTATTTTCAGCAACAATCATCATAGTTTCATGCTGCACAAGCATGAATGTGGAACAACCCCACAATGCCCATCGACAGCACCCCGCAGAGAAAGGCAGTCACTAATATCCTCTATTCTCTCAACTAGATGCCAGAGGACAAATCGCCCGAAGACCTTTGATGTCACTTCTCTTTTGTCCCCAAAGGCCTCACCTCTTCTGCCCTGCAAGCTGGGCACCTCCAAGTTCTTAACATGCGAATATATGAGTAAAGCCAAGGTGCAGCACACTGTATTTATTTCAGGTCATAAATATAAGGTATTATGAGACATTATTTTCAGCAACAATCATAATAGTTTCAAGATTTTACCTTAAAATATTTCACATACTGCCACACAAGCATGAATGTGGAACAACCGCACAATGCTTCTGAGATAAGCCCATCAACACCACCCACAATGCCCATCAGAGAAAGGCCATCACTAATAGCCTCTATTCTCTCAACTAGACACCAGAGGACAAATCGCCCGATGACCTTTGATGTCACTTCTCTTTTGTCCCCAAAGGCCTCACCTCTTCTGCCCAGCATGCTGGGCACTTACTAGTTCATGACCGATCTTGATTGTGATAGAGACACACAACCAACAGTAAAAACTGATAAAAGTGCTCACCAAAATTGAATCAAAAATCATTATTGTGTCATCAGTAATAAAAATGACACCGTCCCGATGACAGGCTAATGCAAATACAAAGTAATAAGAGAAATGTTTCCAAAACCAAAGCCATTTCTTCGTCCTTCACTCTGGACAACAATAACAATAAACTACAACTGTCCATAGAACAACATGGCATCGAGAAAAAGACTGCAGTCGAGTGTAGGAATGGCAGATTAATAGTTGGGACACCAACCGGGTTTGTCCAACAATAAACACACCTCTTGGCGTCTATAAATCAACACACTTGGGCAAATAATCAACAAAAGTTATTTGTCTCTTTGCCTTGAAAATAAGGATCAATCACTTGGGCTCTGTCCGGCGGTTCACTCTGTTTGCAAAATGTGCTTCCCTCCAGACAGCTGGGCTTCTTCTATCACACAAACCAGAAGGGACGGAGCTAGGTGCCCTCACTGGGCGGTTCCTTTGTGCTGTAGGGAGAGAAGAAGAAGACATGGAAGCTAGAGACAGTGCCCCCTCTCACTCTGGTGGGTTATTACATACTTCGATCGGAGATCCTCTGATTCGCATGCGTGACAAGGAATTAAATAATTTTAACTACAGGATGACAATGAAATGAAAAATGAATATCCAATAAATATGCAGCAACTACAAAAAACACAATAGTCATCAGTATTTTCTAATCAATATAAAAAAATAAAGAAATGCAATTCATTCACAATATACTTATCTGACCACTGATGATGTGCAAAGAAAGGAATAGAACAAAAATCTCTTTCCTCCAAAATGTAGAGGTTCAGGTGAGGGGGCAATAGCCCTTTTTGCTCCCTGTGGTGCACAACACTATCACAGACTATCAGAGAGCCATCAAGTAAATGAAAATAATTAGGAAGCAACCTGATTTGTGTTTATTTATTTGACACCTTTATCCAAAGTGACCTACAACATTTATGATACATTCGGTTCCATTTCCTTACACTGGCTCCCGGTTAAGTTTAGGGCAGATTTAAAAATCCTCCTTTTAACATATAAAGCATTAAAAGGCCAAGGTCTGGCTTACTTGTCTGAACTTATCATCACTTACAAACCTGAGCGCACATTAAGATCTCAAGATGCCAGTCTGCTTAGGATTCCAAGGATTAATAAAATAACAGTGGGAGGTCGAGCTTTTAGTTACAGGACCCCTAAACTGTGGAATGGTCCTCCTGCTTCTATAAGAGATGCCCCCTCGGTCTCAGCTTTTAAATCCCAGCTAAAGACTCACTACTTCAGTTTAGCATATCCTGACTAGAGCTGCTGATTAACAGTACATACTGCATCTCTGTTGTCAGTCATTAGCACTAAAACATAAGTAACATGATAGTTATAATTGAATACTAACCCATACCTATTCTGTTTCTGTTCTTGGTACTCAAATGTGGCAATTGGTGCCATGGCCCACCTGCCAAGTTGTTTGCCTGCCTATGGTAAAGTCATCCCAGATGGAGGATCGCAGGAATCATGGGAAAGAGGGGTCCTTTCATCGGATTGGCTGGCCCAGCACTGTTTCAGCCATGGAATGGCCAAATGGGGAAGGCAGCTTGATGGATGAGGTCTCCAGGACTCTAAAAAATCCAAATCTTATTATGTGATATCATCTACTGTTAAATTCTGCTACGTACTTCTAAAATTTTTATTTTTATGTTGTATTAAGGAATTGTTCTGTTCTGTGTATTGTATTGTATTAACCCCCTTCTTTTGACACCCACTGCACGCCCAACCTACCTGGAAAGGGGTCTCTCTTTGAACTGCCTTTCCCAAGATTTCTTCCATTTTTCCCAACAAGGTATTTTTGGGAGTTTTTCCTTGTCTTCTCAGAGAGTCAAGGCTTGGGGACTGTCAAGTGTCAGGGCCTGTTAAAGTCCATTACGGCACTTCCTGTGTGATTTTGGGCTATACAAAAATAAACTGTATTGTATTGTATTTCTTTTGGTTTTCCCAATTGGAGCACAGGCAGGTCATGTGACTTACTCATGGTGTCAGTAGTGGGATTTCAACCCACAACTTCAAGGATTGAAGTCCAAAGCCTTAACCACTACACCACACTGCCTTTCAGGGTTGCTTTCCAGTTTTAAATAAATACATACAGTATTTTGTTATGAGTTAACTAAACAGCAAACAAACAAAGTAAGAAATATTTTAAGAAGAATATACGTCTCTGTTCCTGCTATGGACTTGTGGCACCCTGCTTTCCATTCGATGCTTGCTGGGATAGGTTCCCACTATCCCATGACTCTGCTCTGGATAACTGGGCTTAGAAAACAGATGGAATGGATGAATGGTGTGACGATGCGGGTCCTGGTCCACTCCGTCTCTTCCAGATTTGGGAGCCCTGAACCCAACACCGTTGGTAATGTAACTGGACGAACTGGCAGATAGGGACAAATCAAACTGAGCAACGGGATGGTGTTTAAAGTGAACAAGTGCTTTTATTAAAAAGAATTAAACAAAACCAAAACAGCATCCAAAGTACAGTGCTTCAAAAATGTTTTAATAAAAAAATAATCCATAAAAACAGGGTAATAAAAGTGGAGGTTAAAATAATCCAGATAAATAAATCCAGTTAAAACCAACAGGCTGAAAACAGTTCCTTTTTTAAAACCCGGTGCCTTCTTCCTTCTACTTGGTGGCTACCATGCTTCTCCCAACGGGCTTTGCAGTTGGTCGCCCTACATGCAGCTGTAGCTTACCTTCACCTGGTCTTGTAGCCTTCCATCCCCGGGCTCCGGTGAGCCAATCACCTTCTGTGACACTCCAGCGCCTGAGATCACTTAGATCAGCGGTTCTCAAACTGTGGGGTGCACACCCCCCCCATGAAGCTGTACAAGGGGAGCGTGAAATAAATGACAAAGACATCAAAATTAATTTTTTACACTTTTATTTCAGATTTAAATTTTCAAGCATATAATCACAATAAATGCATTATAACTAAAATTAAAATAAAAACATTTCTAAGGCATAGATCTAACGACTAATATGTGCCTGCTTTAAAGTACACAGCCTGTCCAGGTTTGGTTTGATATTCAAGATAGACACTCTGGGCTCCTTTTCTATTTGAAGTTTGTTTCTATGATGAGCGGCGCCGCTGCTGCTGCTTTTATAGTCGCGTATTTTCAGTCCAGAAAGTTCGAGACATATCGGTATCTGTCGTGAACATTAAGGTGACAGTAGATCAGGTATATCAGCATAGCCAATTTTGCCAAATTGAGTTAAATAATTTACTGCGTATTGGGTTATTTTTATGATACAACTAACAGCGGTATAATATTTGTCAGACAAAAATATGTTCGTCTCGTGCAGATTGACTTCATTAGTGTCCTTGTTGAGATTTTTAAAAATTAAAACACATTTAATTGTTTCTTTACATGAAAAAAAATTATTAAATAAGAATAAATTATTTATTCTTTGTTTTTGGGATTAGAATTAATACCAAAAACCACACAAGGCATTTTAACAGTTATTAAAACACTTTAAAAAAAAAAATTGCAAATATTTCATCGAAGTTAGCCGAACACATGTAAATCTTATGGATGTAAAAATGATAGGATACTGCGACACCGCACGAGTATCATACCTTTGCTAGTTGTATCATGGGTTATTCTCATCTATCTTATATTATGCAGGGGGCACAGAATTATTCCAGGTAGAAAAGGGGGGGGCCGTGAAATACGAAAGTTTGAGGACCGCTGACTTAGATGGAGTGACCGCTTTATACTACACCCACCAAGTGTCGGCCTAACACTCCACCTGAGGGGCTCTCCTCCCAGCTGCTTGCATTTTTCAGCCAGTGTGCTCTCTCATTCGCTCACTCACTGGCTCTTACAGCTTCCTGCCTTCATCGCTCCTTCTTAACCTCTCTCTCTCTCCATTCTATTTTTCCCTCCGCACTCTCACTTTTCCTACTTATAATGGGGATGTGGCACAGGTGTGGCGCTCAGCAGCTCCCGGCATTAATTGCGGACATGGCTGATCCCACATCTGTGCACTTCAGTGTGGAAACACCCTGCCCGTATAACACCCAGGAACCGCTCCAGCCAAACTACCACGCTCCCTTCTTAAGCCGAGAGTTATTTATTTAAGAAACTGGCCATTCATTTAGAGCCGCAGAGCCGCTATACCACAAATGGATTAGTCTATTTTTGAATAAAAATAATCCAAGAATTTTCATATACATCATTAAAATATTTTACAACATTTTGCTTCATTGAAGGGCTTCTCACTTTTTGACACGACTAACCATGAAATCATTGCTTACCGAATGAGTATAAGCTGAACCTCGGCCTTTTTAACTCCAGTGGCTTTCCATGCTGCTGGTAGTCTTTGGTTATGGGTCCAGTATTCTTTGTAAGGAGTTAACATTTTAAAGGATGTACAGTATGTACTCACGTTTAAGTTCTCCCGTGCATAAGTCAGGATTCATTTAACTGTATAATTTCCGGTATTTTATAATGTCGGTCGTATAAGTCCAATGTGGAAACTTGTGGTCCAAGAGATTATCAATCAATCAATCAACATTTATTTATATAGCACATATTCATAAAAAAAAAATCTAGCTCAAAGTGCTTTACAAAATGAATAGAAAAATAGAAGACACAATAAAAGATAAACATAAGTCAACATTAATTAACATAGAATAAGAGTAAGGTCCGATGGCAAGGCAGAAAAAACACTCCAAAGGCTGGAGAAAAAAATAAAATCTGTAGGGGTTCCAGACCAAGAGACCACCCAGTCCCCTCTGGGCAATCTACCTAACATAAGTCAAACAGTCCTCTTTGTATTTAGGGTCTTCATGGAAGGACCTGATGATGATGGTCACGTAGACTTCTGGCTTTCAGTCCATCAATGTTGGTGCATCATGATGCTTTGAGTAGGTGGTGGTGGCTCAGGCCGCCACCACAAAGAAACCGGAAAAAGAAACAGAAGAGAGAGTAGGGGTCAGTATGGATTTTTGAGCCACTGTGAATAATTATTATGAAGAATTGAACATACAGAGTATCAGTATTAAGTTAAATATTGATTATGATATGCTAACATCCACCTGAGAGAGTAACCACGTAGCACACTGCCTTTTTTTCTGTGTATTGTTGCCTACATGACCACATGGTAATACCCAAACTATTCCAAAGTGATGTTTGCACTGATCTGTGTTTTTTGTATCTCACACCCTCATACACCTTTATCCCTTATCTACGATGGAGCATTCGATCAGAAGAAAATATGAAACTGTTTTTAAATTAAAAGTCATTGAAGTAGCGAAAGAAATTGGTAACTGCACTGCCGCAACAAAATTCAATGAGTCTGAGAAACTGATGCAAGATTGAAGGAGGCAAGAAGATGTAAAAGAAAAAAATTCAAGTGTCGCATTTTTGAATGGGCGTATAATCAGGGTGTGATTTTCTGATTGATTTTTCGGGTTTCAAGACCCGACTTATTTTCGAGTACATACAGTAAGTGCCCAAGAGGCCGGGGTGTAGGACAATTACTTGCTAAAATGTGTGGCCATATTGGAAGGACAGACAAGCAAACCAACTGGACAAGAAAACAGCTTCTTGCCTGGCCAGAGTGTTACTAAGGATGGACCAGTAGAAACTGGAGCCCAGGAGCAGTTCCATCCCCCATACATCAGATGGCAGTGGTGTCCCAGTATTGGACATCCACATGGGTACATGGGAATTGGAGTCCAGAAGTGCAGCTCTGGGTGCCATTAGAGGGCGCTGTCTGGGGTATCCATATGACCCAGAAGTGTTTCCAAGAGGATGCACTTTGGTACCAGAAGCATTCCCGGGTGCAGCTTAAAATGAGCCCGCCACTTCACTTGGATGAGTCAGAGATGGGAGTCAGCGGAAGGAGGAAGAGAAACTGTCGGTTTTTGAGTATTTTGGCTGGCGTTTGTTTTGACAAGTATTAGTGAAGAATAAAAAAGGTTTCATTTAACCCGGAATTGTGTGGGGTCACATTATCCCCGAGTTTTGGTGCTTAGTGGTGTCACCTTGTAGTCACAAGGTGCAGAGTTCTTATTATTTTTTAGCAGGTTCATTCAAAATGCCAAAAGGGTGCAGGCTCTTTCACCGCACACATGTACAGTACCTGCTCAAATGGGATGTCACAGAGAAAGAGAGATGGAGAGGATGGAAGCATGAGCTGAAAACTTGTTGTTGCACCCACCACACAATGAACTACCTGATGACTTCTTATAAAATCGAGCTAAAAGTACAGCACTCTCATTCACAGAAATGAAAGAAATTGTTGATTTGAATTTTCTTCTTTAATGTAAGGAACCTTCACGCCTGGACTGAATAGGGTCACCAGAAAATATCTATTGCAGACAAATTTTATTTGTTTATTTCAGCTTTGTTTTTTTTTTAATGGAAGTTCATATCCATCTGAGATTCCTTTCTAGGGGACACTCCAGGTTTTATGTATTTTTCTTTCTGGTGGTGATCTGCATTTTGCTGAGAAGCCCCTTTCTAGTTTCTCTTTAGCTACTCCTTTTTTTGAGCACTCCAGTGGCCTTTTCGATTTCATCACCTTTGAATCGGCCTGAGGCCCCAATGAACACAGCCTGCCACTGGAGTTCAGCCAGCCAGCGGCTCCTTCATTCTGTTTGTCTGTGTCAGCTGCCTTATATGCTCTCGCGAGTGGCACCTATTGATCACTGCAGCCTGCAGCATCATTCAGTAAGCTGCATAGCCTGATCAAAGATTTTTCCCAATTACTCTTCTGAATTTCTCGTCTAACCTACAGTATGCTTGCCTTTGATATTGATTTCTGGTTTTCCTCTTGAAGATTTGTATATGGCAGATTTCCTAACATGATCCTTGCTTTATGTTTTTAACGGTGATTATGTGTAGCGCTTAGTCGTTTGACCTCTGACAGTCGAAAAGATAACAGCAATCTCTCTCTGAGTTTAAAAGAAAAAAATGCTCTTATCCATTTCTTTTTTATTTACCATCTAGACTATGATAATCGAACCATGTTCAGATAGAGTATAGATTAAATATAGGAGGGAACGCTTAATACAGAGTGCAGACTATTAATATTGGTGATAAAAGTATGGATCTGTAAAACAAAGTGAACACTAAAGAAAAAATAAGAAAACCCAGCTGAATGACCTCATAGATGTGTGAGGGACCAACTGGTGTCCCTACCGGGATGGGTCCTACGCCCTTATCTGACCAGTAGGCCATGGGAAAAGGACAAGTGGGGAGTGGTAATATTCTCCTGCTGTACCAGGACAGGGGCACAGGAAGATGCTACAGTAGCAGTTACACCCCAAAAGGACAAATGGATTGTGTAACGGAAATTTGGGGACAGTAGGTGACTACCTGCTATTTTACACTGGGTGGCAGCATCCCATCTGATGGGCTCCAGTATGGACACTCGTGAGGCAGCATGGGAGTTGTGGTTCCAAAAGTCCTGTCCTGCCGGGTTCTGTGGGGACCGCTAGGGTGAGCCGTGGACCGTTGGGGTCCTGCCAGACCAGTGGGTAATAGATTGGGCACCGGAAATACTCCCAGGTCTGGGAGTGTGTTGAAATTAAAAATATTTTAATTGAACTTGAACAGTTGTGGTGAAATTGTGTCTGGGGTTTGGGGGTGCTGATATGCCCCTTAGTGGCCACAGTTGCCATGCAGTATTTACTCATTTCTATAATTGAAATGGCAGGAGGGGATCAGCCAAAAATATGTCTTACCTCAAATTAAATACTTTTTCCTTTCTTCTTCAGTTCAGTTTCACCACATCTACTTACAGTTACATGAGGATGTAAGTAACAAATATGCTATTTTTTAACATATGTGGACATGTCAAAATTGATCTTCATTTAAACAGTATCTAAATGTATAAAAGTGATATAACAAATATCATGCAACATTTACATTTTTGTAGTATGCAGTGTAAAAAAAAAAAAAAAATGCAAATTTCAGAAGTAGAAAAAGCAAGTCCAATGCTACTACCTCAAATACCTAAAATTAGAATCAGGTGACCAGATCAGGTTCAGATGGTTAGAATATCAGTAGGGAGGATCTGGTGTGAACTTGTCTTATTTAAACCTCAGACACTTATTTAGTCTGGTTTTCTCTCGGTTGCCGAAGTGTGCGTTATCACGATGCCCAGATCTGGGCAAGCCATTTAAACAGATCTCCAAACAACTGGAAATAAACCATTCCAATGTCCAGAAAATCATTTACAAGTAGAGAAGATTTCAAACAACTGTTAACTTGTGCAGGCTAGGCCACCCCAGAAAGTCTGTCTCGAAAGCAGAATGAAAGATGCTAAAAAAAAGTCTCTAAAAGCCCCTGTGAAGTTCTTGAGATGACACAAAAAGAAAGATTTGGGGATTTGCCCTGTATATTGTCATTGAGTAATCAATAGCAACTGATACCCGTCTTTATGTAAAATAACAAAGACAAGTGAATATGGTAAACTGGTCGACTTTATAGAGAACGCCAGGAAATGAAAAGATGATATCGGTACGGTCCGGAAATTATGTCATTAGGACGGGACAGAAGTGAAGTCATCAGGACGTGACGGAAGTGAGGTCATCTGAAGGGACAAATTTTGAATTAGTCTTCCATGGTTCTGAAAGAGGAAAGGGAAAAGGCATTAATGCTCGTTAACAACCCTTTTCCTGGTGTCTTTTATGCCCCATGTTGGACCCTTTGGCTGTTCACTAAGCACACGTGTGTGACACCCCAAAATTTTGGTATCATTTTAGATTAGGTGTTGCTAATTACGCTGTACTTACCATGAAATTATCTGTATAATTATAGAGTACCTACGTTGTATTTACTGTGTAACATAATGTAATGCTGCAGCTAAGCACTCAATTGTAAATTAAATTCCACAAATGATATACATAGTTGCTTATAAAAATTGTGGAATAACAATTACAATTGAATACTTAATTATAGCATTACACTGTATTACATAGTAAGTACAAGGAAATAACCTAAGTACCTAGTTACTCTGTAATTATACAAAATTTTATCACTGGACCTACAGATAGTTTTTGCCACTGTTGATGTCAATGGTTCTCCCTTAGAAAGAGATTGAACAAATTAGATTTACCTGAAAGGAGTGCTAGTCAGAAAAAACTTCAGGGCAAGACTAGTTTGCCAATGAACATCTAGGCAAAGAGCAGAACTTCTGGAATAATGTGTTCTGGACAGATGAGGCACAGTATCAGAAGAAATGTTTAGCAAAAACATGGTGGAGAAGTTCTGATTTGGAGCTACTTTCATGCATATCTGAATATTTCATGCTTGCAGTATCTGTATATCTCATGCAGATCAGCTTAAAATTATAGAATGAATTCTTCATTGTACCAGAGGGTGCTTGTGGATAATGTGAGACCATCAGTTGGTCAACAAAAAGTGGACCTTGCAACATGGCAATGATCCTAAATAGACCACTAAATCCATCAAGGTATGGATGAAAAGGAAGAAATGGAGGATTCTGGAATGACCAAGTCAAACCCCAAATTAAAAGTACATCAGAATACTGGGAGGGATTGTAAATATGGCTGTGTGCGCAACATACCCCACAAACATCGCAGAGCTGAAACAGTTTTGTACAGAGGAGTTAGAGAAGCATTCTGACAGTTGATATCAGAGACTCCTAGACAGTTATAGGAGAGCAATACCAGTTTTTAGACCCAAAGATAATAATTATAATAATAATAATTCAGGATGGACTTACTTTTTCTATGAACTGAAATGGCATTGCTGTAATTTTTCATTGAAAAAGGTATTGGAGAATCAAATTTTCATTTTTTTGTCAAAGTCATCACCTTTATCTAAAGATGCTGTTTAAATGAAGAACAAATCTTGATATGTCTACTGTAGCCACCAGGGAACACTCCAGCCCCCCAAACACCCAACACAAAGAGGCTCTGGACACAAGTACAAGTACAGGAAGCGTTTCTCACAGCACCAACCCAATTAAAGTCTCAAAGTTCAAAGACAAGCACAAAGCAACTCCTTCTTTGTCTTCTCTTTCTCTCTCTCTCTCCCTCTGCTCCCCCAAGCAAGCTTCATCAGTCAGCTCCCTATATTCAGCACCCGGTAGTCCTTCTGGTGTCTGTAATTGTGGTCCAGAAGCACTTCTGGGTGAGGTGGGAGCCTGACAAAGTGCAGACTGTCAGAGGTCAAGTGCAGATCCTTAGCTTCAGAGACACCACTCCGCTAAAGGTCTTATACTACATATGGAATATCAAGAGAAATGTGTCTCAGTTCAGTCAACTCAGACGATTCCAAAGTGAAGCTTTGTTAGTAGGCCACATTGCACACGTGATTAAACACGTTGCTGATGCTTTGTAAGTGTTATGAAGACCAAAAGAAGCAGATGCATTTTTTCAGTACCTAAACTAAAGTGTTGCCAAGTATATTTATAATTTGGATAAATATTTTAGCATTGTTGATGTCAGAGAAACATCACATTTTATGAATCCTGCCTCCTGCCAACTAGGAACAGCCTCCTACCAACAAAGTTCAGAAAATGGCGGTGCCCATAGAAAAGACAAAATGGTGCTGTGAGACAGTAAAATATATAATAATGCTAAAGAGAACTGAATAGATTTAATGAACAATATGAGAAATGTTCCATATGGCATAACACAAAATCAATTATTGTCAAACCCTCACGAGAGGCTGGAAATAATTACTAAGGGCAGAGACTAATAACAACATCTGATTAGATGCATTTTAAATTAGGCTGCGTCCCAGATTCGCTGGTAATGTTTCTAGTGTCACTTTACCATTTTCATTGGTGATCCATGAATAAAAGGGCATAAATAGAATAAAATCAATGGCTCACATAGTTACTATCACCACAGCTTCTTCCATTCTATTTCTCAATAAACAAACTCTTCTTTTATTCACAATTGCTTGCTCCGTAATGTTCTGAAATGTCTCAAATGAGGTCTTTAATGAAGAGCCTATCACTGTCCATATAATCTTAGCGGTGCTTTTAATTTCCTAGGTTTTAATAAAAACCTGTTATGCTATTATAATGAATATCATAATGAATGAAATAAATGACAATGGCAAAAAATAAAATAAAAGGAATTAACATATTGAAAATGACCATTAAATAATCCCAAAATTCCATCAGCCAATTAACACTGCTTAATTGGCACCTGCTGAACAGATGGTTAACAGCGGAGACGTAAGTTCTCAAAGAATGACTTAAAGATGCTAAAAATAATTCAGACGTTATAAAAAACGTTAAGCACACTACTTCAAGATGACTTTCAGAAACTCGTAAAATAATCCAAGAGTAATACGGAATAGGAACCCCACAAGAATCTGGATTTCTCAGCTTGAAGAAGATGTAATACTTCTTTGAAGCAGAAGGGAAGTCAAATACCAAAATATAAAATCGATAAGTGTGGCTTGTCCAAATGATAAACTATAAATGGCAATGCAAAGTTAATTAAAAAAAAATCTAAGAGTGACAAGTGCTTGGGCAATGCCACTACGCATCTTACGTTGTCATACATTACTAATTCAATGTCGTGACACTTATCTGAGAAAGACCCAGAGAAGGAGGCTTAAGCACATTTGAAAAGCAAAACTAAATTTTTAGAAAAGTGGGCCACCATAAAGGCCACAGCCGCTATTAAAATGGGGATTAGAGTGTCTGGGGTTTACAGATATAGAGGACCAAGATGTTGAAGCCATTGCTTGAATCCAACACAACTCGTGACACTCTTACCTGTCTGGTGATAAGGTAGCTGTCACCAGGCCTTCCAAATGTATGTATGGTTTTTAGAAGTTCTTCAGTTTTGATACATTTCAGTGAGACACCAAAAAGTGGTAGATACACAAGCAAGAAATTATATGTCTAGGATAACTCTTGGAGGACTACCAACACCCCACATTTATCACCTAAAAGGAGCCTGAAGATTTTCTAATATCATCCCAAATGGCTGTGGAGGTCAGCAACTCCATTAAATGAGGTAAAAGAGTGCAAAAGCAAAAGAGAGGGATAGGTTCATGAATTGGCATGGAAATTATTACAATCTACACTTCACCCCTTTGTCAAAAAGAGGAAACCATGGAAGAAGAACCTTAATGTAACTTTCCTGGGTCACATGGGATCTGCTGCTTCCAATCATTATGACATAAGAACCAGGAAGCGGGCATCAGTTTGACCTTACTCATAAGTGCATCAACATGGCTTCTCCAAGAACACTCTTATGCTTTCTAAATTTTACCTAAACATCACGGCCAATGGTATATGGGGTATCCCGTCTAGAACTCTAATCCCTTTCATGTCTTTCACTGGTTCTTTTACATGGACAACTCAAAGTTGGACTGAGAGTGAATACAGGTGCTGGCGTAAGTGTAGACTTTGATGGACTGAAATTGGGTCCAGGGCTTCCGATCTTGCACCCAGTGCTTCTGGTATAAGCCCTCTAAGGATTCAGCATGTTTTTAGAATTTTATACACGTTCTTCACTTTTTCTTCTATGGTTCCTACTGACCTGAAATATTCCACAGAGGTTTTGAAACACAACTGTAGCAACCCTCATTACTGAACCACACTTAATAACACGTTAGCTAAAATCGCTCTCCCCTTGTACCCTTTATGGCTTAGCCAGTTGTTACCAAAAATGCACAGGAAGTCAATTAATTAGTTTAAGTGCATGAACTATTATTTACATATGTTACTGTCAATGTGTGAAATTAGGCATTGTGTAGAACACCTCGGAAATCTATGGAATGCCGAAAATTAGATGTCAAAGTATGAAACGAAAAAAATTTCAGACATTTTCTAAGCATTCTATGTAATGCTAAAAGTTGTTTTGTATAATGCCGAGGTAATTATATACAACCAGTAATGGTGCACAGCACAATAACATGCAGTGAATACACTTGACTTGAGCATTCCTAGTTTTCATCCTCTTTCTCTGAACGTTTATCATTTGTTTGCTTAGAGGTTGATGCGCTTGCTGCTTCCTGAGCAGCTCTTCTTTTCTCCACCCTAGTGACCCGCTTCTTCTCCTCTTTCGTCTGTATCTTTTTGCGTTAAAATTGATTAAGTCCGTTTTTGTGTTGCAATTACTTAGTACATTTTCTTTAATTTTTCACTTTTCACTTCAGTCTGCCTCAAGAATGATGTAAGATATGAAGAAGTAGGGGAAGTGACGGCGAAGGTGGTAGGGATGAGAATGGCGCCCGTATACATGTACCACATGGCTGCCCTACTGGCCACTGCTGAGAGTTGATTCTACAATAAAATAAAATAAAAAATAAAAAGAGGAATAACCCTCGAGGTCAATCATCACCCTGAAAGTGGATAGTAGACATCACGTAGTATATGTGTACCAAATTCCAGGTCAGTCGGTCAAACTGTTTGCAAGCTACAGGTGATTTAATTTCCTATACAGACAAACGGACAGCCATTGTAGTGTCTTACAGTCGTGCTTGAAAGTTTGGGAACCCTTCAGAATTTTCTATATTTCTGCATAAATATAACCTAAAACATCATCAGATTTTCACTCAAGTCCTAAAAGTAGAGAAACGAGAAAGAGAAAGCAGTCAAACAAATGAGACAAAAATATTATACTTGGTCATTTATTTATTAAGGAAAAAGACAGAATATTACATATTTGTGAGTGGCAAAAGTATGTGAACCTTTGCTTTCAGTATCTGGTGTGACCCTCCTTTGCAGCAATAACTGCAACTAAACGTTTCCGGTAACTTTTGATCATTCCTGCACACCGGCTTGGAGGAATTTTAACCCATTCCTCTGTACAGAACAGCTTCAACTCTGGGATGTTGGTGGGTTTCCTCACATTAACTGCTCACTTCAGGTCCTTCCATAACATTTTGATTGGATTAAGGTCAGGACTTTGACTTGGCCATTCCAAAACATTAATTTTATTCTTCTTTAACCATTCTTTGGTAGAACGACTTGTGGGCTTAGGGTCGTTGTGTTGTGATTCAGTTCATGGACAGATGTCCTGACATTTTCCTTTAGAATTCTCTGATATAATTCAGAATTCATTGTTCCATCAATGAAGGCAAGCCTTCCTGGCCCAGATGCAGCAAAACAGGCCCAAACCATGTTTCACAGATGGGATAAGGTTCTTATGCTGGAATGCAGTGTTTTCCTTTCTCCAAACATAACGCTTTTCATTTAAACCAAAAAGTTCTATTTTGGTCTCATCCGTCCACAAAACATTCTTCCAATAGCCTTCTGGTTTGTCCACATGATCTTTAGCAAACTGCAGACGAGCAGCAATATTTTTTTTGGAGAGCAGTGGCTTTCTCCTTGCAAACCTGCCATGCATACCACTGTTGTTCAGTGTTCTCCTGATGGTGGACTCATGAACATGAACATTAGCCAATGTGAGAGAGTCCTTCACCTGCTTAGAAGTTACCCTGGGGTCCTTTGTGACCTTGCCGACTGTTACACGCCTCGCTCTTGGAGTGATCTTTGTTGGTCGACCACTCCTGGGGAGGGTAACAATGGTCTTGAATTTCCTCCGTTTGTACACAATCTGTCTGACTGTGGATTGGTGGAGTCCAAACTCTTTACAGATGGTTTTGTAACCTTTTCCAGCCTGATGAACATCAACAACTGTTTTTGTGAGGTCCTCAGAAATCTCCTTTGTTCGTGTCATGATACACTTCCACAAACATGTGTTGTGAAGAGCAGACTTTGATAGATCCTGTTCTTTAAATAACACAGGGTGCCCACTCACACCTGATTGTCATCCCATTGATTGAAAACACCTGACTCTAATTTCACCTTCAAACTAACTGATCATCCTAGAGGTTCACATACTTTTGCTACTCACAAATATGTGATATTCGATCATTTTCCTCAATAAATAAATGACCAAGTATAAAATTTTTGTCTCATTTGTTTAACTGGTTTCTCTTTATCTACTTTTAGGACTTGAGTGAAAATCTGATGATGTTTTAAGTCATATTTATGCAGAAATACAGAAAATTCTAAAGGGTTCACAAACTTTCAAGCACAGCTTGTATATATTAAGATGCTTAGAGAACGTATATAGCATATTAAAGTAACCCAGACATTTTATGCTTTGCCTAAAAAGCCATGCATTCTATACAATATCTGCTTTTCACACATTGCCGCCAACACATTTACAGTCACATGAAAAAGTCTGGGAACCCCTCTTAATTCTTTGGATTTTTGTTTCTCATTGGCTGAGCTTTGAAAGTAGCAACTTCTTTTTAATATATGACATGCCTTATGGAAACAGTAGTATTTCAGCAGAGACATTAAGTTTATTATATTAACAAAAAATATGCAATATGCATCATAACAAAATTAGACAGGTGCATAAATTTGGGCACCCCAACAGAGATATGACATCAATAATTAGTTGAGCATCCTTCTGCCTCTAGACGCCTCCCATAGTCTTTGATGAGTGTCTGGATTCTGGATGGAGGTATTTTTTGACCATTCTTCCCTACAAAATCGCTCCAGTCCAGTTCAATTTGATGGCTGCAGAACATGGACAGCCTGCTTCAAATCATCCCATAGATTTTCGATGATATTCAAGTCAGGGGACTGTGACGGCCATTCCAGAACATTGCACTTCTCCCTCTGCATGAATGCCTTTGTAGATTTCGAACTGTGTTTTGGGTCATTGTCTTGTTGGCATATCCAACCCCTACGTAACTTCAACTTTGCGACTGATGCTTGAATATTATCCTGAAGAATTTGTTGATATTTGGTTGAATTCATCCAAGCCTCGACTTTAACAAAGTCCCTGAACTAGCCACACAGCCCCACAGCATGATGGAACCTCCACCAAATTTGACAGTAGGTAGCAGGTGTTTTTCTTGGAATGTGGTGTTTTTCTTCCGCCATGCAAAGTGCTTTTTGTTATGACCAAATAACTCCATTTTTGTCTCATCAGTCCAAAGCACTTTGTTCCAAAATGAATCTGGCTTGTCTAAATGAGCATTTGCATACAACAAGCGACTCTGTTTGTGGCGTGAGTGCAGAAAGGGCTTCTTTCTCATCACCCTGCCATACAGATGTTGTGCTGGATTGCAGAACGATGTACAGATACACCATCTGCAGCAAGATGTTCTTGCAGATCTTTGGAGGTGATCTGTGGGTTGTCTGTAACCATTCTCACAATCCTGTGCATATGCCACTCCTGCATTTTTATCTTGGTCTGCCAGACCTGCTGGGTTTAACAGCAACTGTGCCTGTGGCCTTCCATTCCCTGATTCCATTTCTTACAGTTGAAACTGACAATTTAAACCTCTGAGATAGCTTTTTGTAGCCTTCCCCTAAACCACGAGACTCAACAATCTTTGTTTTTAGATCTTTTGAGAGTTGCTTTGAGGATCCCATGCTGTCTGTCACTCTTCAGAGGAGAGTCAAAGGGAAGGAAGCACAACTTGCAATGGACTACCTTAACTACCTTTTCTCATGATTGAACACAACTGTCTATGAAGTTAAAGGCTTAACAAGCTAATCCAACCAATTTGGTGATGCAGGTAATCAGTATTGAGCAGTTACATGCATTCAAATCAGCAAAATTACAGGGGTACCCACATTTTTGCACCGCCAGTTTTTCACATTTGATTTCATTTCATACAACTAAATACTGCTTCACTAAAAATCTTTGTTTGGAAAACACCCCAGTACTCAGATGGTCCTAGCAAATGAAAGACATACCACTGTTATCTTTTTTGTTGAAAGGAGATTAAATTATTATGTAGGCTTAGAGGGGTTCCCAAACTTTTTCATATGTATATATCCCACATACCATACAAAAGCATACATTCAGAAAATTTAAGTCCAGGAAAACAATTTCATTGTTTAACAAACTGTTTTCTGTGAAAACATAAAGAAATACATAATTAAACTCCCCTTATTAAAGATAAGCTGGCAACAACTCCATCCATCCATTATCCAACCCGCTATATCCTAACTACAGGGTCACGAGGGTCTGCTGGAACCAATCCCAGCTAACACAGGGCTCGAGGCAGGAAACAAATCCCAGGCAGGGTGTTAGCCCACTGCAGGGCACACATACACACACACACTAAAAACAATTTAGACTCGCCAATGCACCTAACCTGAATGTCTCCGGACTTTGGAAGGAAACCGACGCAGACATGGGGAGAACATGCAAGCACCACACAGGGAGGACCCGGGAAGTGAATCCAGGTCTCCTAACTGCAGCAGCACTACCACTGCGCCACCCTGGCAAACACTAATAGAGAGAAAAGAAAAGGTCCTGTAAATGGTATCACACATAAATGTTGCAGGCCCGGTACTTGCTGACGATTGCGGTGTTATGTGGCAACTGGCTCCTTCGCTCTAAGAGAGCACACGGAAATCACTCGTCCCCAGCAGAAGCAAGCTGACACTCGTGTCTGTCATGGCAAGTGCTGTGATTGTTGGTCAGCTGCAACAACATCTAACAGCGATGACAAACTCCAATGCCTTCCGACATCTCCATTGTTCAGCCGTTCACGGACGGCGCTCCACAGCTCACCCATTTGATGTTCTCGACACAGTTCATCCAGCCGCCAACATGTCTATGTTTTCTATGCTGGAATCAGGTCTTTGTTACATAAACCTCTAGTTAAAGTTTACTATTGAAAATCACCAAAGTTCTCAACAGCTCAAACCTCGTCGACATCTTTACTGATCGTTCTGTCATTATTCACTCTGCTTACTCTCACCTCTAAAACAGTCCAATTACAATTACATAACAATTTAACAACATGTGTAATAAAATAAGCCATTTTAATGAAATTGTAGTTATATCATGAGCATTGCTTTGAACGGGCTGCACAAAGTTGCCACCTTGTCTGTTCAGGCTGCACATTCTCCTTTGCTATTTCAATAGCCAGTTGTGTTATGAAACTTTATCAGGCTTTGATAAATGCAATTACTGTCATCACAGGCCGAGAGCAGGTAATTCTTTATGGTAAGAAACACAACAAAATGATAATATGTGAAACTAGCCAAGTCTTCCATACTAATGAGGTTTCTATGTAAGAATTCAGCATTATTTCCTTTTGTAACCAGTCTTAATGTTGAACATTTTGTCACAAGTGCCTGTTCATCTTTTAGATTCAAACTATGCCTGAGTCAAGTCTTTATGGTGACACAGCCTGTAACCAATGACACACCTTGCTGTTTGTCTCTAGCAGATATAATGTTACACCTCACTCTGTTTCTGTTATCTCACACAGTAACATAACCTGGGGTCAATATTTGTCCATCCATCCAACCATTATCCAACTCACTATATCCTAACTATAGGGTCACGGGAGTCCACTGGAGCCAATCCAAGCCAACACAGGGTGCAAGGCAGGAAACAAACCCCGAGCATGGTGCCAGCCCACCGCAGGGTGCACACACCCACACATCAAGCACACAGTAGGGACAATTTAGAATCACTAATGCGCCTAACCTGCATGTCTTTAGACTGTGGGAGGAAACCCACGCAGACACGGGGAGAACATGCAAACTCCACACAGGTAGAACCCGGGAAGTGAACCTAGGTCTCCTAACTGCACCACCGTGCCGCCTCAATATTTGTCTTGTGGACAAAATGACACTTTTTGCATTCTACTGTATCTCTACACTCATGAATAAAAGGACGTGTCTGTGTATCTGTGTGCCCGTCTGATTGCTATGTCTCTGTTATCTGAAAGATAGTGCATCACAAATATTAGTACTGCATGTAAAAATCTCATACCAAATATCATATAACAGAGACATGGCATCCAGACAGACACACACTGTACTGCAAATGCTAAGATTGAATGCATCCAAAACAGAGAGTGACTGCCAGATGGACAGAAATCAGCTCATCAGCCGTAATTAAAGGACAAGTGTCCGTGTATCTGTGTGTTCGTCCAATTGCTGTATGTCTCTGTTATCCAACAGATGGCAGACCAGAAACTACAAATCCAATACCATATAATTGAGACACATCATAAAGATGGACACACTGTATCACAAATGTTAAAGTTGAATGCATCCAAAAGAGAATAACTGCTGGACAGACGGAAATCAACTTATTCACTTTAATTAAAGGACAAATATCTTTGTATGTGTGTCTGTGTATCTGTCTTTTCATCGAATTGCTGGATATCTCTGTTATCTAACTGATGGTGCATTACAAACAGTAGCACTGCTTTTACAAATCCCATATAAGCGAGACATGGCATCCAGATGGACACACTGCATTGCAAATATTAAGGTTGAATGTATCCGAATGACTTGTTCTGTTCTGTGTATTGTACTTTATTGTATTGACCCCCTTCTTTTTGACACCCACTGAATGCCCAACCTAACCCTACAAGGGTTTTTTTGGGAGTTTTTCCTTGTCTTCTTAGAGAATCAAGGCTGGGGGCCTGTCAAGAGGCAGGGTCTGTTAAAGCCCAATGCGGCACTTCTTGCGTGATTTTGGGCTATACTAAAAATAAATTGTATTTTATTGTTTCTGAAAAAGAGTAACTGCCGGATGGACCAAAATCAGCTTATCTGCCTTAATTAAAATACTTAAATAATTATTATAATAATTAAAATTATAATATAATTAAAATTATCCATATATATATATATATATAAACTTCTTTTCATGTTTGAAACGGAAATTATGTATGACCACGCGAAACGGAAATTATTATGACCACACAACATATTATAATACAGGAACTAATCACTTCGTTTGTGGACACCATTTTTATATCATCTTTATGAATTGTTATTATTTGTGTGAGATTTATTTATCTAATATTGAAAAGAAGTAAACACCAACACGCCTATCTATCCCATAGAAGTGCGCCCCGCATCGCCCTCTCCCAGCCCTTCTCTCTGGACTCCAGCGCCAGGCGTGTTCTGACAGAGAAATTTTATTTATTTGTCCACGTGACTGTCACGGAAACTGCCACATTATACATTTTTTTTAATTGGCAGTACTTGATAGTAGAAGAGATTAGGAAAACAGCTTTGCGTTTTTCTACTTTTTAACTGCGCCGAGCTATAAACAATGTGAAGATGACACCGCCTTCCGTGGCGAGGGGCTGTGAGAACACAGTGGACACTGGCAGGCGCAGAATGTCGGGCTGCTCTGTCGGGTCACTGTTTGTGACACTTTCAGTCCCCCTCGGCTCCTCGGAGAGTGGAAATCTTTCTGAATTAGTGTGATCGGTGCCATCGAAGAAAAACTCTCTTTGTAAATTGCGCTTCACGACTACTTACTGTCCCTTAAGGTGAGTTCAGGTCACTAAAACCCCGTAACATTCAAGGTTGCTTCTGTGATGAATTCTTTTAAGACGATGGAGGGTTTACATCTAAGAAGATGTACCGAGCTCTTCATGTTAAGTTTTGGACTTGGGAATTGTTTGGACCTTCTGCCCATTAAGCACGGAAGGGCAGCGTCCACATTTCTCAGAATAATTTTTCTCTTAAATCACAGGTACGTAGTGCAAGGTTGTCACGCAGAAATTTGCAGGATCGCATAGAAAATGAAATTTCTATACCACAGCGGTCGTGTAGCGCCTTACACAAGGGATCTGCTACTGAGAGATGATCCAAATACATTTAAGCTGCTGGTAGTGCTACTTACCTGTTGTGTTATAGCGCCTTGTAAAATGTACTTTACTCAAAAGCACTCCAGTACTGCTCAATGTATCTTTATTTCTTACATTTTAATGTTTTACTGTTTAATAATTTATATACTACATATTATTTTTTTCCCTTGCACTCCGTGAGCGATGCCACTGGGTAATCAGCAAGTAATATTATAATAATTAAAAAGAAAAAATAGTGTCTGTGTGTCTGTGTATCAGTGTGTTTGCCCAGTTGCTATGTCTTAGTTATACAACAGACAGTGCATCACAAACTACAAATTCAATACCAAATCCCATATAACAGAGACACAGCATCTAGATGGACACACAGCACTAAAAACGTTAAGATTGAATGCATCCAAAAGAGAGTAACTACAGACAGACAGATTGAAATCAGCTTAACCGCCTTAATTAAAGGACAAGTGTCTGTGTGTCTGTGTATCTGTGTGTCCGTCCAATTGCTGTATGTCTCTGTTATCCAACAGATGGTGCATCATAAATATTACCAATGGTTTTTCGAATCCCATACCAAATGGTAGGACTAAGTGGGTTAGAAAATGACTGACCGACAGTCTTATTAAATAAATGAATATGCTCAATCTGCACCTGTCATTAGAATGAAATCTAGCTGATTGTAATGACCCAGCAAGAAGAAATGAAAAGGTGACAGGCCACACTGCCATAAAAAGCTTCAGTGTTTTAGCATGATGCAGAAGATGTTACTGCCTCATGATGGTAGCACTCACTGTGCTCAGTTTTTTAGGCTGTACTGGTGTCAGGGCTGGCCATTCTTCCATGTATTATCTGACTACTGTCACCATCTTCCGTGATTGCTTTGTCATTTCCGCCGACTTAATTGTCGTTTGTAGTCAGCTATCACTATCGGGTTTTTTTGACCAGTTCAGAATGGACTCTGTGTGTTCCATTATCAGCACGTTTTGCTTTTGTCTTGGGGTTATGATTATTGAATCTGGGATAAGGATAAGTTTGTTTTGGGTAATTCTTTTGCTCTTTTCCTCTCTTTTTTGTTTTAAATCATTTCAAATAAATCTATTTTATTAATAAAGATGCATTGTGGGCTGGTTTCTCAAGCTAAAGATTTTATGATTCTTATTACTCTTGGGAGGCATTTTGTTATATTCTGGGACATTTAAAGTCTACTATTTATTTTGTTGGGCCTGGGCATGCCAAACCCTGTCAGTAAAGTTTGGGGTCAGGCGTCCTGGGATGAGAATTACCTTCAAGAGGCCAGCAGGGTAAGACTCTAGCCTGGCTCTGTCGGTCTTGTGGATGTCTTTCACTGGCGTGCTGCTAATGATAACAGTCTCACTGTCTGTTCCAGTCATTCCTACAGGGAGTTACCTGAGTTGGTTCTTCTATCCCACATGGTGCCTCTAGTTATTCTTTGAGTTCAGGTTGCTCTAATACTCTTTAGTCAGGATTTCTCATATCATCTGCAACATGTCTGTCTGAGTCTTATTTTGGCTTAGTGTCGTGGCCTGTAGGGGGTGCTCTTGAAACATACCCAAATCTATAATAAATCCATTGAGATAAAAGTAAATAAGAATCATTTTGATTTATTACATAAACAATACATGTGAGGGTGGCCAATTACAGGATAATTCAAAGTAACAAAAAAAGAAACTTGTTAGAAGCCCACCATAACACTTCCCCCCTTCTTTCAGTTTCATCTGGCCTCTCTTTTAAGTTTCATTTCAAAGACTCACTTGCTGGAAAGGGCATTTAAGCCTGGACCAGAAAGAAATTATCACTAACATCCGGGAATTACTTCTGGGGTCATCAATAAGGAATGAAAACCTCTGAAGTTGTCCTCTCAGAGCTCCCTTTAGAGGCTCCTGGACTGCAGTCTTCTCTTAAATTGCAGGTGTCCTGCTCAGGTTACTCTACCTACTCATTATTATGGGCTACAAAAAGCTAAATATACCATAGTGAATCTTCCTGATGCCCTAAATGGAAGTGAGATACTTTACCTTATACTGATACGTCTAAATATAAAATGCTAAGGACTATGTCTGTCCATTACACAATTGCTCATGAACCGCTGAGGTTAGAGCCCTGAAGTTGCTCTTAATCAAAAGCTTATAATGTGACACACGCTGGTGAATAACAAAATATGAGCAGAGTTATTGAGGTTCACATCCTTCTTACTCCAAACTTCTCGAGAAGGTTGCATAGCAGAAAGGATAAAAAACAGCAGTGACATCTACTGAGTGTGAAGCACATTTCAAAAAAGAAGAACAGTAGCACCATCTGCTGAGCATTTACACATTGACTGCAGGACCATTTATTACCAGGACACTGCAGGATGGGTCTATGATTAAAAATGAACTCTATCAAAACTCCTAAAAGAGGTAAGAAAACATAAGGAAGGATTTGTTTTTTATTATTAACAGTAACTCTGTCATTTGCTCTGTCCTGGGCTATGACGTTAACCTGCATCCAGCGCTACAAGCAGGTCCTCCAACTTTCTGGGAAAACTTGGAGGTTGGTGGCAGGATTGGCACTCCAGCCATTCCAAAAGCCTCACAATGCACCACTCCATTCAAACTGGTGTGGTGCTGAGGTGTCACCCGTTGCATGACTAGACTCAGGTCCTAATTTGTGATCCTGAGGTGGTTCATCATGTGGTGGGTGCAGCAACGTGCTGTATCAGTGCCTGCCCCCAACCTCTCCTTCTCTCTAACTCTGTCAAAAATGTAAAGAAACTGTTCATGATTTTATTTTGACCAGCAATGCGACTGAAATCCTCCATTGAACGAGAGTCCTAGTAGCATGGCACCACATGGAGTGCAGGCTTAAAAGAACATGAACCCCACATTGATCCCGTTTCTTTGTACTGTCCATGCTTGTTGCACACAACACATTTGGTATTTGGTGATTGTTTGTGCTCAGTGGACGACAGCATGTCCATGTAGTGTGAGAACCTTGTGAAAAAATGACGCCTTAATGGCAGCTATCTGCATCAGTGCCAGAGCCTACAGGTTCCAGATCATCCAAGTGATTGTCAGTATCTCGATGACTGTCCTTATCATCAAAATATTCCTGTTGTAACAAATCTAGTTGTTTCAAAACATCAGCAGCTTTTGCGATATCATAAATACAGACTATTTCTCACAAGCTGTTACATTTAAAAAACAAAATTCTATGGCAATACACAAGATGGCAGCATTGTAGTAGATAAGTGAGAAGTGGCAGCGAAGCTCGACAGCAAGCTGACTGCGCCCATAGTGGTTGTATCCTGAGGGGTGCTTTCTCTCATATATGGCGTTTCGACAGGCTCAATGACATACGAGTTAACTCTTACCTCATGTTCAAAAGTGTTAAGTACGGGATACAGAATGCATGCACAAACGTGAACAGGCAGACTGGCCTGTGCTCTTGCCTTCACACCAAAGTGACTATTATGATCGCATATAACAGGGTGACACACCATGGAGGCATGCGAAAGAAATCCAGTGGCAACCTCCCTGAAGTGTGACGAGTGCTAACCCTGAATATAGAACCAGCATTAAGCAGCCAGCTAATATTTCAACATGTCAGACATTCTCCATGATAACGAAGGCAAACAATGTATGCTGAGAAACGAGAAGATTGTCAAATACTCAACACTTGAGCTCATATGCAAACATTGCTTTTACTGTATATCCTTCCATCAATGTGTGGTTGAAGAGCACAACTTGTCCAAGTTACATCGGCAATGTGGGCCCTGTGGGGTGGAATTTTTTCATACTGAGAACAAATCAATCTTTTTCTTCTTCTTGTTTCAGCTGCTCTTGTTAGGTTTTGCCACAGCAGATCATCTTTTTCCATATGTTTCTATCTTCTGCATCTTGTTCTGAATCTATATTTAAAAGCCAAATGCCACTGAATCACTCATCATGAAATCTCCCAAACCATGAGGACTTGGGACTTGAAATTTGGAGGTTACCTTTGGCATATAGGGGCTCGCTAAGAAACGGTTTTAAACATTTTGTGGTCCAAGCGCGTTCTCTCTGTATGTCTGTCCACTTTTCACGAGAGACCTACTTAACGTATTTAGAAACGGTTGTTTTCTATAGTTTGCTTGAACATTCCGGTTGATTTTGCAACTTCTCTCATCGCGCTAAGTATCGTAGTTCGCTTGATGTATTTATGCAAATCTAAGAAATTGGGTGTGGGCTGAGAGCAGGGGGGCGGGGCCCTCCTCATTCACTTGCCAGCCTCCATTCGAGTCGGTCTACGTCTTGACACCTTGCCTCTACTTAGCTAGCGATACCTGTTTGTTCAGCAGACATTATCATCTAGAGATTGTTAAGGAGTAACATTTGATGTTTTTGAGAGAGAGATCAGAGCTCTGTGTGTTTAAGAGGGTAGCTGCTGATTGCCATGTGCTTTTCTCCACACATCAAAGATAGTGGCATCGTCTATTAATCTTTAAAGTTTGTCCAATCTGCTTCCATCCCTGCATTTATGCCCTCCAACCTGCAGTGAAAAACTTGGGTGTTGGTGGCAGAATTGGCACTCCAGCCACCATAAAAAAAACCTCACACTGTTCTACTCCATCTAAACTAGTGTGGTGCTGAGGTATCACCCATTGCATGGCTGCACTCGGGTCCTAATCTGGATCCTGAGATGGTTTGTTGTGTGGTGGGTGCGGCAATGCACTGAATCAGCGCATGTTCCTAATCTCTCCTTTCTCTGTTTCTTTACTATGTATGCACAGCCACGGGGTACAGCTAGTGTGTGGATAAAATGGAAATGCTGTATAAGGACCACCTTTACTTGAGGACCACACCTACATTAAAGCCCACTGTCAGCACTCTCATGATCTTTCCTTTCTATCACAGAAGGACTTAGAAACAGTCATTCATACCTTTATTACATCTTGCCTTGATTATTGTCATTCCTCATATGCGGGTCTGCCAAAATCTGCTTTGTCGTGCCTTCAGCTGGTTCAGAACGCTGCAGCTAGATTTTTGATTGGGTCAAGAAAAAGGGATCACATCCCCCCCATTTTAGCCCCTCTATCTCCACTGGCTACCAGTTATGTGTTGCAGTGATTTTAAAATCTTGTTGTTTGTTTTTAAAGGCTTGCATAGTCTCGCTCCAAAATATATCTGTGACCTCCTTCACCCCTATGTGCCACCAAGAACACTGAGGTCATCTGGACGACTGCTCCTTGTAGTGCCAAGATCTCGGCTGAAGTCGAGGGGAGACTGAGCTTTTTCAGTTGTCGCTCCTCGGCTTTGGAATGACTTGCCTCTGCACATCAGGTCTTCATCCTCGATCGAGGTTTTTAAAAGTCGGCTTAAGACCTACTTGTTTTCTTCTGTCTTTCACTGTGTATGATGGGATTGTGGTGGATGTTATAATTGGTTGTTTTATTAATCTGCTTTTGCATGATTGTTTGTATTGTGCTTATTTTAATGTTTTTTTGTACAGCCTCTGTTGTTTTAAATGTGCTTTTATAAATAAAATAATCTAATCTAATCTGAAACATCCAACTCAGTACCTGGTGTATCTGCCAGTTAACCCACCCAGACTACAGTATCTTTGTTTCTTCCCCTATTTTAATGCACCCTACAGTCCGCACTGGTGTTCAGTATTCAGTAACTGTGGTAATACAATTTCCATTCTTTCTTTACGGTGGTCTCTGTCATATGATTTGCCTGCACTGAGTTTTCAGACCCCATACACTGTTAGAAATTGTTTTTTGCTGTCTCCACTCTGTCCACTGTTTTTTTGTTTTTTTCCCAGGTCAACTCGAGTTCATCCTTCATTGTCTTCCATCGTTCCCAGACTTTTCATTGTCACTCTGGCAGTGCTGTGAGTTATTTTTTGCTTCCTCTCCGTCTCATCTTCCCTTCCCTCCCTCTTACTCTCTCATGCTTTCTCCCTCTCAGAGAACTGTAAAATTGGATTTGCATTGAAGCATTCATAATTACGATTCGGGAGAGTGTATGAGGAAACTATAAAACATGTTGGGATGCACTGGTTTTTCCAACAGATAGAGTGCAGAGGGAGAAGCATTAAATTCAAAGGATCATCAAAAAAAAAAAAGGCAGCAGACCAATTCTATTAAACAGTCTCCGCTGCACAGACACCTCCTTGAGGATCTGCTTTTGTCAGCACAGGCTGTGCAAGTAACTGGAGAGAATGGAGAAGGTAATGAACTGCAGACCGCAAGCACCCAGAAGACAAATGAAGGGAATGGTGCCCCTTGTGGGGGGGGTGTGGAAAGAAAATCAGTGTTGAAGGTACTAACAGACCCCTAACAGCGGCTTGCTGTTTGCCCAAGCTAGGTGATAAAGGCTAATGAATAGGAATTGTTCACAAGTCCAAGTAGGACAATGAGCCGAGGAAACCCAGGCATTATGAAATATTTTTTATTGACCAGCAGGGTTTGGTTAAATGCTGCACTCAAGAGCACAGGGGGTCTCATACAGGAGCCTAATAACAACATCACCAGCTTCATTAGGAGCGTCGATAGCACCAATCAATCATGGAGTAATTGCTCATGAAACACATTTGTGAGCTGCCAGACTGACCAAGGGCAGCAGCCTGAGGCTCTGGTCTCCTTCATTTGTTTCAAAATATCTGAACAAACAGGAGATTTTTGTTTTTCTTTCTTTCTTTCTTTATTTCTTTCTTTCCAGTTTTACCTTACCATTAAGAAAAATAGTCATTCCTTTGGATCGCAGTAACACTGTTAATACAGTGTCTATAAAAAAATTGTTCACCGCCCATCACAGTGGATTTAATTTGCTGTTCACAGAAGAAGACTCTTTCTTGTCAAAGTGAAATCAGATCTCTGCAACGGAAGCCCAAATCAATTACAAATGGAAAACACAAAGTAATCGAGCCCACAAGTATTCATTCTCTTCAAGTCAACTTTGGCAGGCTTGACATCCTTGAGTCTCTGTGCTCAGGTCTCTCTCTGTTAGCTTTGTATATCTGGATGTCCTTTTCTTTTTTTTTGCCATGTGTCCCATTTACGATTTGGAATTTAACAAAATTACCAGGCTGTGGTCATTTCAGTAAATACGCTTGAAGCTCCGAGGTCTCAAAAATCAAACTGATAAGTGTTGTAAGGGATGGCCGGCCACTCAGCCAGGCCGGGATGCCCCGAGGATTGAAGGATGGGGGAAAGCAGCTACTTGTGGACACTGTCTCCCCCAAAACGCTTGATGGCAGCTCCCCTGGAGTGTAGCAGAGCCCCAGATTCCCACAGGGCATCCTGGGACTTGGAGTTCAGTTTCTTAGCCCTGTTGGGTGCCATGGGTGCTGCCAGGGGTGCTGTGAAAGGACCTGGGGAGTCATGCTTCCTTTATAGCCTGGAAGTATTAGGAAGTTATGAGGACGGAAGCCCCAAAGAACTGGAGTTTTCCATCTGACCCGGACGTGATGGCAAGTCACATGGACGGTAAAGCAGAAGCACTTCCGGGACAAAAACTATATAAGGAACTGCTGAAGACCTGGCAAGCGAGCCGGAGTCAGGAGGAGTAGGACAGAGCTTGCTGGGAGGTGTTCAGGAGAGATTTAAGATTATTGTGCTTCATATTTGTTTGTTTATTGGTGGCTGTGGTGCTTGGTGGCACTATTTAAAGAAGAAAATAAAGAAAGATCTTCTTGGTGCTTTTAACCTGTGTCCTGAGTGTCTGTCTGTTGGGTTTAAAGGGGCAACAACGCCCCCTATCATCCACAGTGTTTAACAATGGCCTTGAGACTTCAAGGGGGAACCCCTCCAATGTGGTTGTATTTTATATTTTTTGTAAAATGTATATCAAAGTCCAAGAGGGACCCCCCCCCAACATCCCTCTCCTGGATTTTGTTTTAATATATTTATGACAACACACACAAAACACCCCACTCTTTGATACAATGCATGTCTAAATTAGTTGTTGACCCATATTTATCAGTGTAACATCTAGACACTGCCATTTTCCCTCATTCTTCTTCTCAAACTTCTCAAGCTTTGCCACATTTAATGGCCGTTACATGTTAACACATGTAAGCCTTTTCTTGTTTTGAAGTGATTACGTGTTTTCTGTTTAATATTGTGTACTATGTTCCTTGTTCTTTGTGAATGGTTCCCCAAGAGGCAGGGCCACCCTGACGTTAACAGTTGCTAGATGTTCCTTCTGGTTTTATTTTCAAGCAAGAAGCAGGTTTCAGCAGTCAAACATTTTGTCACAGATTGATGTTTTGTAATTATTGCTTTTGCTGTTTAGATTTACCATTATGCCTTGTATGCTGGGATTCTGCCTTTGTTGCAGCCTAGCCAGTACTTGGATGGGAGACCATCTAATAAAAGCTTGTGATGCTGCTTGAAGAGGTGTTGTTGAGGCCAGCAAGGGGGCACTTACCCTGTGATCTGAATGTGGATCCCAATGCCCCAGACACTGTGCTGAAAAAATGGTGCTGTCTTTCGAATAAGATGTAAAATCGAGGTCCTTATTCTCTGTGGTGGGCATCTTTGGAAAAGAGAAGGGTGTACTGTGTTATCCTGGATAAATTGCCCACCACGGCCTAGTCATTCTGGACACCCCTGTCTCTAAATGGCTCTCCCTCTCATCACTTCACCACCTAACACCTACTATGCGGTTAGGGTTAGGGTTAGGTAGGGTTAGGGTCACAAAAAATAGGTGCCAGCACATCGCACTCACTGTTGTGAGTGATGAGTGTTGCTGTCATATATATATATATATATATATATATATATATAAACATATATATACATATCCATACATATATATATACATATCCATACATATATATATATATATATACATACATACATATCTACATATATACATATACACACACACACATATATAAACATATATAAACATACATATCTACATATATACATATACACAACCATACATACATACATATATATATATATATATATATATATATATATATATATATAGTCTTTGGGGTGCGAGCAACTGTTGCTGGGGGTGCCAGAATCCATGAAGGAAGAAAAATGAAAAACATTATTTGTACAAAATCTTAATTTATTTATCCATTCCTAAATAATTAAATGGGCAGGCTATTTCGTATCAGTGCAATACGCTGCTTGTTAAAACGGATGACTCCCGCTCTTACGTCAAGTCTGCGTGGATATTATGAACTATCGTTTCTGTTCAAGTTCTATTTAAATTTTAAATAGAAGGAATTTTTATTTAGTCGACAGAATATTATTCCGGAATAAATCAACTCAAACCTTAAATAACTTATAATATTTTGCTCTCCATAAAAATATATCCTGTCTAAATTATACAAGTTAGAAATAAAGTAAACGTTAAAAGAACAAACATTCAAATTTCTTTACTCTTATGTAATTTTATATAAAAAATAAACTTAAATTTTGAATATCCCAAAAGATTTTGCTCTCCATAAAAATATATCCTGTCAAAATTATACAAATTCAAATATGAACATGGTGCATAACAAAACCTGGAAATATAAAGGCGACTCCTGTGTGCTGTTTTGTTAGTTTTCATGACTGAGAAGAGCTTCTCACACAGATATTTGGTACCAAACATGCACAAGGTTTGAGCCGCATGTAGACTGAGCTGGAGCATTTTTGCGGTAATGGAGTGAATAAACTGTGCGGGCCCTGCAGTATCATACTTTGCCTTCAGTGTGCCATTACACTGCAGCTCAATCACCTCCATCTGAATGTGCACAGGTACAGTTTCCACATCGATGGCAAATGGGTTGCGAAACAACTCAAAATTCTTTTTTTGTTCTTCAAAGCCACCAAAGCGCCGTGCGAACTCAGTGCACAGTGCGCTCAGTTTATCAGCAAAGTGCGTATTTGGGAACACCGTTGTGCCGACTTGGTTTAACATTACTTGGCAACAGGGAAAGTGGGGCAAGTTGCACTGGTGGATTTGTGTCTCCCATAAAAGTAGCTTCATTTGAAATCACTTTGTGATTTTGCACGGGTAAAAACGTCTGCTGAAGTGTCAGATTCTTCTTTAACTCTTCTGCTTTCTGTATCTTCTGCATTGCATTCAGGTCTTTCAGGTTATCTTGATGTTTTGTCTCATAGTGCCGTCTTAGATTAAATTCTGTAATTACAGCCAAGTGATTCGGCAAGGCAGCTGAAGCACTGCATTATGGGATCTGTAGTTTATTGTGTTACCAGCGCTTCATAGCCCCGGGCCATTAATAACAATAATATATAAAATGATCTCGGGCGGATATAATTACACTGGGCGGATGTGGCCTGTGGGCCTTGAGTTTGACACATATGGACTAAATAGAACTTGAAAAGATATATTTTTTCAAATGTGATCGCAATTCAGATCGAGTTGACGCGCACTACAGTACATCGAGCCCGCGTGCTATTGTGGTTTTGCCTGCGTGCCTCAATAAGTTACCCTCCCTTCGCTCTTACTTTTTTACCGTTCATCTAATGAATACACTGAGTATGGCTTTACCAAAACAATCATTGATCACGAATAAAGTATCCATTATTCATAAAGCTTCAATTGGTGATCTGTCTTTGTGCGTTAACCGCATATTTTTTCATACGTCTCAAACCAAGGGGATGCGAGGCGTGCGTACATACTCAGTGCATCCCCTCTCGGGAATCGAAACCTCTGACGCCGGCGCTAGAGGCGAAGCCTCTACTATTGTGCCACGGCGTGTGGTTTGTCTATTTGAGCATAGCAGTGTAATTCAGTTTTTGTTCAGCACTCTTTGAAACTGTTGCTTTTTATCTGCGCACTGCGTCAGTTCACGTGAGCCGCTGAATATGATTTTATATGTCACTCGCTCGCCTCTAATTGTTTCGCTGCCTTCTTAAGTATATAATGCATGTTTTCTTAAGCGCTTTTTGGAGCTCTTCCTGGCTTTCTAAGTACTGCGTGATTACGTGGGAGGCGTGAAGATGTCACACGAAACTCCGCCCCCCACGGCTTTTGAGCTCAACTCCATCACAGTATATGCAGAAAAATAGCTTCCAGTTATGACCATTACGCATAGAATTTTAAAATGAAACTTGCCCAACTTTTGTAAGGAAGCTGTAAGGAATGAGACTACCAAATTTCAGCCTTCTACCTACATGGGAAGTTGGAGAATTAGTGATGAGTCAGTGAGTCAGTCAGTCAGTGAGGGCTTTGCCTTTTATTAGTATAGATTTTTATTAATTAATCTTTGGGTCATTTCATCTTCTTTTGCCAGTGTAATGAGTAGTGCAACTTAATAAATAATCAGGACCCGGAGCGTGGTGGCTCTGATTGGGTGTGGGTGTACGCAAGCACTCCTCACTCTGGGATTGGCTGATCACACACTCACATGCAAATGCAAGCAGATCAGTCAGGTGTCTCATTCACACTTTGAAGGAAGTGGTGTATCACACCTATGCCCAATCAAGCCATATAAAATGTTGGAGAAAGGATCGAAGATCGAGAAAAAGAAATGGAATGGAAACAGGGAGCCATGAGAAAAGTATCAGGTGGTGAAGCAGGATGAGCCAACCTGCGATTGAGTGAGAGGCAGCGTGGTCATTTGCCCCATTGAGGACTGAAGGATCAGCACTCTAGGGGAGGATTGTTCCCACTGATTAGCCATAAAGGAATAGATGCAGTCATGATGGAGTCCACCCCAGGGATCTGAGGTATCCCAGAAGAGCAAGAAGGAAGACAGGAGGACAGCTGTGGACTGAGGCATCCAGGATGTCGGTCGGTGGAAAGGATCGCGACTGCTGGAGACTCCACCGGCTGAGTGAGTTATTGGTGAGGTGAGGAGACGGAGAGGGAGTTGTACTGGAACAGGAAGGACCTGATGACTGTGTTTGTTTTAACTCTGGATTTTAACTAGTGGACGGTCACTGTTTTTAATGGGATATTTATTTTTTGATTGACTCTTTGAATCACTTTCACTTTTCTGTTTGGATTTTTAAGAAAAACACTCTTATGCACCAACCCCTTGCTGAATGTGTGTGTGTCCTTATTTGCTAGGCTCCTCTCAGTTTATGATTATCGACAGTAACAGGTTCAAGAGGTTCTTGGATGTGACACGGGAGTGTGGAGCTAACCGGTACCATCACATCCGGCTCACCGTAGTTGGGGCCTACTAGGTCGGAAGCCTGCAGCTAGTAGTTTTAAGGCTAGCTAGATTTGGGGCGAGTCTCCTTGGGAAGGCTAATTAGGTGAAGACCATGCTTTTAGCAAACCTCACTCCCTTTCTGCTATATTCAGGACTCCAAATCACAACAGACTAAATGCCAGATTACACAGAACATTATTAAAAACACACTATCTCTATTGTGAAGCATGGTGGTGGCAGCATTTAAAATAAATGCAGCAAAACGCAGGGAAATCCTGAAGGAAAACCTGATGAAGTCTACAAAAAATGTACACTTTGATAGAAGATGTGTTTTCCAGGAGGACAATGACCACAAGCATAAAGCCAAAGTTACATAAGAATGCCCTAAAAACAACATTAAATTCTTGAAGTAGCCGACTCAGATTCTATGATCTGATGTGACCAAAATTCCTCTCAATTTTGGTCACATCAGACCATAGAACCTTCTTCCAGTTGAGTTGAGAGTTTCCAATGTGCCTTCGGGCAAACTCTAGTTGAGATGTTGTGTGTGTTCTTTTAGCAGTGTCCTTTTCTTTGCTGTGACTTTTGGAAACACCCAGGCAACACTCTCCTCCAGAGTTATCATCACAGGCCTTCACTAGTCTTCTGTTTTTGTGGATGGCCTGCTGTAGTCAGATGTACGGTGGTGCCACACTCTTTATGTTTCTTAATGATTGATTTAACTGTATATTGAGTGGCTTGGATGTTTTCTTTTCTCCATCTTCCGACTTGTGTTTTTCAATCCCCATTTCATGGACTTGCTAGGAGTGTCCTTCATTGTGTACTTTACACCACAATACTGACTCAGCACACGTTGGACTTTCCAGATAAAGTATATTTATACTACAATCCACTGACGTAATTACTTTCTAAACCAATTAGCTGCACCAGCGATGAATTAGGTGTGTCGTATTAATACTTAAGTGATCAATTTTGTATTTTCTACTTGTGATTACCTTTTGGCAGAAATCTGCTTTCTCTTGGATACCAAAGACTCAACATCAATGTCCAGGAATGGTCAAGTCAGAGTCCAGATCTCAATCCAATTGAGAATTTGTGGTTGGACGTGAAAAAGGCTGTTCACTCACAATCTCCAAGCCACATGACAGAGCTTGAGTGGCTTCACAATAAAGAATGGGACAAAATGAAAGTGTCCAGATGTGCCAAGCCGATAGAGACCTGTGCACAGAGACTCAAGGCTGTCATGGCTGACAAAGGTGTGTCTACTAAATAAAGGGGGTGAGTACTTATAAGATCAGTTACCTTGTGTTTTACATTTGTAATTAATTTAGATCTGTTTTAACTTTAATATTGAAGAGTCTTTTTTTCTGTTCATCAGTGTCAAAAAGGCCTAATTGAATCACTGTAATTCAATGTTGTAAAAGAATAAAATATGAAAACATCCAGAGAGGGTGTGAGGGGTGGGTATTCTTTGTATATGCAGTTCAAATACACACACATTATTAAAAAATAAAAGAATATTGACAAACACCCAAAAGACACTGCATTTGATAACATAAAAGTAACAGTAAAAAATGATATCTCTCTCCTCTCACTAAATGGACATTTGTCAGCAACTTGGGATCAGTGACTGAGACACAGGCATTAAGAGCAATGATGCTATATAAGCATGCTTGAAAGTTTGTGAACTCTTCAAGGTGACCATTACTGTAGATATTATGAAGATATTTTATGAACTAGAACTCTTCATGAATATACAGAATGAATATCCTAAATAGAGACTTCCAACTCATAAAAAGAACTCATTAAATGAGACTGTGATATTTAACAGATCAGCAGATACATTTCTGTGCAAAAGTAAATGAACCCTTTTCAGTCAATTACTTGCGTCAGTTCCTTCAGCTGCAATGACTTAACACCGTCTCCCCCTAAGATCTGTTATCAGTCTCTGACATCTTGCTGGAGGGTTTTTTTTCCCCTACTGCTTTTTAGCTTTAGAAAGTTTGAAGGATATCTTACATCAGTAGCCCCCTTCAGGTCCTACCACAGCATTTCAGTAGGATTCAGGTCAAGGTTTTTAGTGTGGCAATTCTGAGACACTGAACCTGTTCTTCTGTAGCCTAGTCTTTAATGGGCTTATGTGAATGTTTGATTATTATGAAGGATCGCTGTCTTGTTGAACCATCCACTCAGTTGCATTCGGGAACAGTGTGATCGCTAAACATGCCTGAGCACAGAAAACAGACATGGCGTTAATGATGTGACAAGTCATATAGTGTAATTCTCATTTCGTTCGATACCATTTGAGTTAAAAATGGGTTTTTATGCTTACTTTCCACAAGAACATTAATTGTAGTTGGCAAGAAAAGCTGCAGATTCCTACATTAACATCATTTGTTTTTGTAAACATCTTCTCGTACGTGCAGCTACATGAACAGCAAAACGCTACACACTCACTAAAACGTTTTGTGCCCTACACGAATCCAAAACAACCTCAAAAAAGTTAAATCATTTTGATAAGCATGCTGTCACTCCATATTCAGATCTTGTTTTGGTGTTACGTGAAGTTGCATGGTCATGAAATTAAGCGCAGTGTGAGTGCAGGCTAGCAGGGGAGTAGGGAAGGGGGGACAATTGCACTTGGGCACGGTACCGAACAAACGGGCCAAGTGTGAGGGACCCTAAATGTGCAGACACGTCAATGAGAAGTACTTAGCACAACATCGGAGACCCTGGAGGAGAAGACTGAGTGGGCAGAGATACTGGGGCCAACTTACATAGACCACCATTGAATAAAAGAACTAGTGATTTGCAATGGCGGGTGCTGCTCGGTATCATTACTGTCAATTCCCACGTCTCACTGCTTGAGCCTTCAGTTGCAGACAGATGTCCTTTCTGTGGGGACCGACTTTCACTGTTTTCTTTTTTTTCTTAAACTTCAACCTCTTTTAAATGTTCTTAACTCTGTTTTTAGTGTTCTTCATTTGCCTTTTAACGATTGTGTATTTATTTGTGCTTTTAATAGAAAAAAGAATAATCGAGATGTATTAAGATTGGGAATTTCCTGAATGGACAGGCCAAGCTGGCCATTTGTAAATCGAGAACAGAGAAAGTTAAATCGAATGAGCACCGTGACATGATGAGGACATTTCATAACCATGTTAAAAGTATTTAAAATATAAATTCCACAAAATTACTTTAAAAGTGAATTTGTGTGTGATTGGATGGTCTATTAATGAGACATGGATTTTTCTTATTTGAAATGTGAATTAGGTATTGTATTCTTTTATCTTTGGGATGAGCTGTGGTTTTCTTTGTTTCTTTACTTATGATAATGTAAATGATTTGTTGATTATCGATTAATAAAGTTCAATTATGGCTCTTTTCTTTCATTCTTTCTTTTTTTCGCTGACTCCCACCTTTCCATCCAACATTGCAATTCCACTGCCCTTTCCCTCATTTTCCCTCAAGTTTCAAGCTCTTTGAAGCTGGCACATTAGAGCCAGCATTGCAAATGATTTAAGAAGCAGTGAGAGGTTTAACAAAGCCATAGGGTGATGCAGGGCTTTTCATTTTTAATGAATTCTATTTGGTGAGTTTCCTCGGTTCTAAATCACTGTTCTTCCTGCCTCAGAATTCCAGCCACAGACGCAAGCAAGCAGGTCAAAAATACTGGTAATGGAAAGCTGCTCTCTGCAGACTGATTAACATGTGCTGCAGGGTTTCCTCTAAACTTCACACGATTCTGCCCAGCGGATTTCTGAACGCTGTGTATATCAAGTCTTATGTACCGACAGAAGCACAGAGGTGGCATTTGTGCATTTCATTACAAGTTTATGTTTACTAGGAATTATTACATTTAAAAATGATAATAGATAAGGAAAGTTATGCGGTACATATGAAGTAAAATAGAAAAGAGATTCAGAGAACCGTGTCAGACAGAGTCCGCACCTCAAAAATGAGTGGCTTTTCCATTAGCAGAAAGATGAATGTGGAATCTGAAGGCACTGTGTACAGATCCTAGCAATTCATAAAAAAACATTATTGTCTTTGATTAATCTTGGTCATGAACTACAAGGGAGTCATACGGATGATTTAAATGAAGGGTGTGCCTCGACATTATGGTGGCAGCGGTGGGATGGACAAGTGTCTGTGAGGGAGTGAGTACAGTTCTCCCCATGGATGGCATTTATCAAGGGCTTAATGAAAATTCAGAACAAGGATAAGTTGAATACACTTTTTCATTCTTTTTATTTTACTTTTAAACGTAGAATGTATTTAGTGGTCCTGACGTCTTTGTTTTATGTATTAGATGTGAAGTGAGGAATTTTATTGAGTTCAACTTTTGGAAGAAGGACAGTTTTTTTAAGAACAAGAGAAAGATAGGTGTGATCATGGAGTTAAAATGACCGTGATCTTAGAAGATGGAAAGACTGAGTTGTGGTTGTTAATGCCCTTACAATCGCAGTGAGATGGAGAGCGAGTGAAGGTGAGGTGACAGGGATACGTCTGAGCAGCGGTCAGGCGAAATGTACAGATTCTTGTTGGGAATATGTTAGGAAATGCATGAGGCTGCCAGGAATACCCTTTGTTGGCAAGGTGAGGCAGTACGTAGCAAAAGGCTGCAACATAGCAAAATGTGGTAAAAAGTGAAACAATGTAGCTCAAAACTACAAAAAGAAAGTAAGTTGTGAAATGAAATGAAGAACATAAGATTAGGAAATAATATTAGCACTAGAATTACCAGAGCCTACGAGAAAACTCGTAAATCCGGCCCACCTTAAATCCGTTCACACCGCTCCATCAGCGTCTTTTGTCTTGTAAATGTGCCGATTAAGACAAGCAGCCTGCTATTCCATCCCTCCACCGTCGCAGAATGTTTACAAACTTCTCCCAGCTCATGCCTTGTTTGATTATCTGGGAGTGAACTGCTGGAGTTTTAGAGTGGAAATCATTATTTGGAACACATGCATTTCATGTGTGTTCCGTTTCTACAGTAATCTGTGTAAACACATTGTTAAAACAGAAACTTTTTCATATTTTAGTAATAAATGCTACAAAATGTAGGCGTAAACTTTAGAATGTGCGAATCCTAATGTCCAAAGACCAAATAAACACTTTCACAAAAGGTTCAAGGATGATACAACAGTTTCTGTGGCATAGCGGTAAGATTTGCTGACTTGTAATCAAGTGTCCCTGGTTCAATCCCGCCTGCCTCCTATATTTGCCGTTTTCAGTAGTGGGCAGCTCTTATTGTTAATATTATACAGTACACACATACATTTGGTTTGCGTCTGTAACAGACCGTGTACATTTATAGTACTGTACTTGTAAAAGTTACCTTTTTTTTCTTTCACTTTTATTCTCTCAGTCACGATACATACTACCGCCCTAGGGATCTGACGCTGTTAATTTTTATTTGAAACTGGGAGTAACTGTAGATGTGAGTAATGTATTGAGGCAATGGAACTGGACATTCTCTGATCTGGAGGGATAAAAGCTGACACACAAACGCTGGTGAATCTGCCTTCTTCGTATCTCACCGTCACTTGATTTTTTTTTTATTCAGTTTTATTGAGTGTTCCTGCTCATGCAGAATTAGTATGCACCTTATGGTTTATGATGTCAAAAAAAACCAAAAAATAACAAATAACAACGCCAGTGTAAATTCACACCCAATCTGACGTTTTGCGTTTTCAAATAATATTGCATTAGTGCGATGATATTTTCTGATTGATACTATTCAGGTCATAAAATGATTTCTTCAAAATGTCACATATATTGTCTCTTTCTTTCAGGTGTTTAACAGAAACCACAGCAAGAGAGGAAGGACTGTTCTTGCGTGTGTAAGAACTGTTAACATTTGAATTTGATGATTGCATATAGTGCTGAACTGACTTGATAAAAGGTCATAAAATGAATAATTCCAAATATCATATATACCTACATCTCTGTTTTTTTTTTTATATCATAAACCATAAGGTGCATACTAATTCTGCGTGAGCAGGAATACTCAAAAAACTGAATAAAAAAAAAAATCAAGCGACGGTGAGATATGGAGAAGGCAGATTCACCAGTGTTTGTGTGTCAGCTTTTATCCCTCCAGATCAGAGAATGTCCAGTTCCATTGCCTCAAAACACCAGTCACATCTACAGTTGCTCCCAGTTTCAAATAAAAACTAACAACATCAGATCCACAATACTCATATAAATAAATACAATACACCTAGGGCGCTAGTATGTATTGTGATTTTTACAAGTACTTTGAATGTACACGGTCTGTTACAGACTCAAACCAAATGTATGTGTGTACTGTATAATATTAACAATAAGAACCGCTCACTACTGAAAATAGTAAATATAGGAGGCAGTTGGGATCAAACCTGGGGACACTTGATTACAAGTCAGCAAATCTTACCTCTATGCCACAGAAACTGTTGTATCATCCTTGAACCTTTTGTGAAAGTGTTTGTTTGATCTTTGGACTTCAGGCTTCACACATTCTATAGTTTATGTCTACATTTTGTAACATTTATTACTAAAATATGAAAAAGTTTCTGTTTTAACAATGTGTTTGCACAAATTACTGTAGAAACATAACACACATGAAATTCATGTTTTCCAAATAATTATATATTATTTCCACTCTAAAGCTCCAGCAGTTCACTCCCAGATAATCAAAGAAGGCATGAGCTGGGATAAGTTTCTGAATGTTCTGCGACGGTGGGGGATGGAATAGCAGGCTGCTTGCTGCTTGTCTTAATCAGCACATTTACAGGACAAAAGACGCCGACAGAGAGGTGCGAACGGATTTAAGGTGGGCCGGATTTACGAGTTTTCTTTTAGGCTCTGATAATTCTAGTGTTAAAGAGTAAGTAACGAAGAAAAAAGTAAGGTCAAATGGTCAGGACAAAAAAAACAATAACAACAACAACAATTACTCCAGTTAGGCTGGAGAAGAAAACAAAATCTGCAGGTGTTTCAAGGCCAAAAAGACCACCCACCCAGCCCCCACTGAGCATTCTACCTAAAATAAACGTTCCTAAATCAGTCCTTCACATGATGGGATTTGATGATGCTGGTCTCATGAGCAGCTGGGACACCCGCCTTCAATCCATCAATGCAGGGGGCTACATGGTGCCTTGATCAGGTGGTGGTGGCACAGATCGCCATCACAGAAGAACCAGAAAAGGTAGCAGAGAATAATAGAGATCAGTGTCGATCCCTGATGAATATGATAATTCTATGCCCATAAAATATATCAGGAATACATCTAAAATATGGTTAAATAAGAGCCATATTAAAATAATGAGCTTTTAGCAATTTTATAAAATTATCCACTGTACTTGCCTGGCAAATTTCTATCGGTGCAGTATTCCAGATTGTGGGTGCATAACAGCAAAAGGCTGCCTCAGCACTTCTAAGTTTAGCTCTTAGAATTCTAAGGAGACCTTCATTTGAAGGGCAGAGTGGTGGCTCTGAGATAGGGATCTGCACTGGTAATCAGAAGGTCGCCAGTTCAAATCCCGTAAATGCCCGAAGTGACCCTACTCTTTTGGGCCCCTGAGCAAGTCCCTTAACCTGCAATTGTTTCATCCTGGGTATGACGTTAATCTGCATCCAGCCCTGCAAGCAGGCCCTCCAACCTGCAGGGAAAAACCTGGGGGTTGGTGGCAGAATTGGCACTCCAGCCACCATTAAAAACCTCATGCTGTTCCATTCCATCTGAACTAGTGTGGTGCTGAGGTGTGGCAATGCGCTGTATCAGGACGTGCTCCTAACCTCTCCCTCTCTTCATTTGAAGATCTAAGGGTACAAATTGGAGTGTAGGGGACAGGCATTCCGAAATAAAAGACTGAGCAAGACTATTTAAGACTTTGTAAAACAATTAGAATTTTAAAATCTGTTCTAAATGACATGGATAACTGTTGTGATGGGAGATTTTACATATAACTTGATAAATGTTTTGTATGTCTTTATTTATAATTTAGGCAAACCAAGTGGTGAGAGGTATTCGTGTTTGCACAACCCCCAACCCTTTTTACGACTGTCTCTTTGTAATTTTATGACAGGATTTGGGGGGATGTGTCTTAAACCAGTTTGATCCCCCACACAAAGCCAGGTTAGCTTAACATATGGTCTTGGGGGGGTTGCAGGTGTTAAATGTACTATTGCTCCCATTGGTCTGAGATATGGCTGTTTGGAATTGGCTAGTCTCAGAGGCCTTCAAGTACCATGATATCCTATTCGCTGTAGGGAGTTGGACAGAAAACCTATAAATTTGCTTGCTCAACCACATTCTCTCTCTCTGACCCACATATGATGAAGAAGCATCTCTCTTGCTAACCTGTGATGATGAAGACAACACAATGAAGAGCACAGCTCAGCAGCCATATTGAACAGGCATGTGGCTGAAAGCTGAGCACCAACGATGCCTTAACTAGAGACATTTTAAGTAACTGCAAGTCTGTGTGCCACCTGAATTGAACATCACCATTTTATCAGGTTGTATGGTTGCCAATATTCAAATGTACTTTGCATTTTGTTATTATTTATGAATATTATCAGTAATACATTATTTTATGTGTAACTTAACTCCTGCTTGTCTTTTTACTACATCTAATTGCCTGAGGTTATAGATATAGAAGGGAAGGTGGGGATAAGTTATATACAGTGGTTAAGTCTATGAGATTAGGCATTCTAAGACTACATATTAATAATACAGTAGGGGACAGTAGAGCAATACATATATTACTCTACCAAGATAAAACAATAACCAATGTAAAAACTCTAGGACTGATGAGATGCGTTCAGATTTTCTTTCTCTAATTAAGATTCTTGTTGCTGCATTCTTCACACACTGTAACTTTCTTAGGTAGTCCTGCAAGGAGTGAATTACAGTAATCTAGTCAACTAAAAACAAACGAGTGAACTCGTTTTTTAGCAACTGGTAAAGTTATAAGAGGTGTAGCTTTTGCTGTATTCCATAAGTGAAAAAAATGAAGACCTAGTAATATGTTTAAAATATAATTTAAAGTTTGGGTCAGAGTTAATAATTATACCCCTAAATTCTTCACAACCATCTTGACTTTTAAGGGATCAAGTTTATTTCTAATACCCTTGCTATATCCATGTTTGCCAATCAGTAAAATTTCTGTTTTCTCATTATTTAGTTTGAGAAAGTTACTACTCATCCATTTGTAAATATAAGTAAGACACAGGATCAGACAGCCAAGAGCATGAGGGTCATCAGGCGATATTGATAAATCTACTGCACATCAGCATTGTGTTCTGTGGAATAAATTTGGGTGTCTCGTATAGATGATAAACACAGGCAGGAGAAAGTGTCAATCATTCTTCATTATTATCTAAATCATGCAAGGAGTAACCCTTACAGGAGTGCAAGCACCTTATTAGCAAGTGTTACAAAGGAGGGACTCTATTTATAACAACAGCAACATTTATTTATCTCGCACATTTTCATACAAAAAAGTAGCTTAAAGTGCTTTACATATTAAAGAATAGAAGAATAAAAGTAATACAGTAAGAAACTAAAATAAGTCAACATTAATTAACATAGAATAAGAGTAAGGTCCAATGGCCAGGGTGGACAGAAAAAAAAAAAAAAAAAAACTCCAGATGGCTGGAGAAAAAATAAAATCTGTAGGGATTCCAGACCATGAGACCACCCAGTCCCCTCTGGGTACTCTACCTCACATAAATGAAACAGTCCTCTTTGTATTTAGGGTTCTCACGGAAGGACTTCATACACTTCATTGACTAGATCACAATTCCAAGGAATTTATTACATAATCAGAGACACGTTTAGCACGATTGGTTACATCCAGTTGCTAATGGGAACATGACAAAACATTGATCTGATTGACAGTCTCATTAACTTAGGAGTACGTAACTTTTTTAGGTGGACATGCACGTCCATTTTCGTTCTCAACACTTTGCGTCACTTTATGTTTCTTTCTTAGTTCGTCAACAGGAAACGTACCCTGAGCATAACAATAGAGCAATCAACACACTCTAAATGATTTTTTTTTTCTTATACCCAGACTTGCTTTTCCTTCTTTGCTATAAAGTTAAAATGCCTTTTCTCAATGATTCAAACCTTTGTCATAGTGAATATCAAAATAACACCGTCAGCCTTTAAACATAAGCTCAGAAGAATAGGAGACTCGGCACAGACCCAGAAAATCATGAACTTGGGTTCCTTTTAACAGTGCACCTCTACCATGGTTGAAATTCAACTCCTACTGCCTATTCCTACTCCTTCGCACCGTGACATCTTTTACGCACCCATTTTGGACAAACCATGCATCGAGTTCAATTTATCCCAATGACTTTAGCAGACAAACCGTGAATCTGCTGTTTCCACACCTTATGCCCCTTCACCTCCAGCCATCATCTTAGTCACCAAAGAATGCAAAAATACATGAAATAATTTACCTAGAAACATAAGGGAACTTCAATTTGACTTTGAATATGTTAGGTGAATAGGAATTGACTGGTCTGGAGTTTTCTTTTGTTAATATCTTTTCTACCTTGACCCACCAAAACTGTAGCAGACAGGAGTAGGGTTTAATAATATCAGCCGCAAGATGGGAATTAGATCATATAAATGGCAGTACTATCTTAAGGTTGATTTCAGTGTCCAAGACTGAATAGGATTAATTATTTAAGCAGTTTTTTTTTTGTTCTTGTGTATATTTTATTTATCATCTTTTAATTTTTGCACTCAATGCCTTTCTTTTCCCCACAGCAATTACTTCCAATGACAGGCCCGGAAAATAAAAATGTCCTTGTAGAATGTTACATATTAAAAATAGATGTTATTTTTAATGATGCAAAGAAGAAACAAGGCGCTAGCATGGAAGAGAACCTTTTGTTTTAGGTGACTGTTATGTAGTCTGCCTGAGGAGTCTTTCAACATCTTTTGTTTGAGCACAAGAATAAAAGAATCTGAAGAACGATATCTAAAAAATAAACGTTTTAGCGTGGATGAGATTGAAAGAACGTCTGTAATAAACGGTCAATACAGAGTTGTATGTGACGAATCGGTAGAGTGGTGATAGATACATAAGAAGAAACTCGATAGATGGATGGAAAGAAGTAAAGCTGTTCATAATAAAATTCTATTTGATGCAAGTAAAGTGTTATTTTATTGTAAGCCAGTGAAATTAATGATACATCTACATTACAGCGTTTTCAAAGGTGTTTTTAATTGAAAATGATCTCCATCTGCACAAGCATTTTCACAATATTTATAAAAGTATCTCTGTCTACACTAAAACAACAAAATGTATTTATTTAGCAGACTTTCATACAAATGGTGTAGCTCAAAGTGCAACCAAAATGCATCAGATGTAAGTATTGGCCTACACCTGACATTCACAAATCAGCGGTAACAGAAAGAGGAAGTGTCCTCCTTGAAGAGACTGGCCATGGGATTCCTGCAAAACTATAGCAACTGGTATATTGTCTACCATTTGTGTATATATTATAGGTGCCCCAAAGAATGGATGGGCATCCTGCTTAGGATGGAAGAGGATCCCTTACTCGGCTGGGCTACCTGGGGACAATACCTGGCCGGAACACCTCATTATTCCTATCCTGATCGGGATGCTCAAAGACTGCAGAAACCAGTAGGGGAGCAATTCATCCCCCACAATTCTAGGTGGCAGTGCCTCTCATATAGACTCCCAGTCTGGACACACGCCAGGCTGCATGGGAGTTGGAGTTCGGAAGTGCAGCCCTGTAGGGATCCCTGAGGGGTGATAGAGAAAGCTGCCGGTGGAGGACCTCCTTACTTTCTGTATAACCTGGAAGTACTTAACAACAGGCCATGTCACATCACTGGAAGTACCCCTGGGTTCACTTCAAAGGGAGCACACTACTATGGCTTGGGGAGTCAGAGTCGGGAGGCAGTGGATGAAACTCAAAGGAGGTGGTGAAGGAGGAAAAAATGTTGATTTATCATTTGTTATATTACTAGGGGGTTCACCCCCTGCACTCTTCGCTCACCAACCCCTTTGGCTTGCGCTACGCGCCATCCACTTTGCGTCTCTGTCGCTTGCGTTGTAAAGAGGGGGGCTGAATGCACCCAAAGGAGATGCAGTTGCTCCTCTGAAACCCCCTCTTAAACGGTGATACAATGGGAAACAAATATAGTTTTTTTTAACCTCCTCTTTGCTCGATCAGCTGCTGGCTTGCTGCTGCCATGCCATGTGATCTGCATCTCGTGTGGCGCTTTGAACATTTAAAAGCCTGTACCGCTGCTGTCCTACTTTTTGTTTTTTATTTCCGGCCTCGGGCGTGATTAAATCTCTTGGCACAAAGTCTTGATATTTTAGTTTATAACTATAACGACATTACATTAAAGTTCGATAAATTATGAAATGAATGATACTAAACATATATATGTAGGTTTTAAAATAAGCCGTGACATAAAAGTATCACATAAAATCTTTGCACAAAATCGTTGCACTTTTAGGCTTAAGATTTTATACATAAAGAGTAGATTGTGGCTTTTGATTGGGAAAGGATTGAGAATGTTCCTGGGAGAAGAATAAAAAATCATTTATTATATTCTATTTACATTTTGTGCATTGCTGGATCTGTGGTTTGGGGCTTTCTGATGCCCTCTTGTGGTCACAATATGCAGTTTTCAAACTGTATTAAACACAATTTAGATGCATACAGGTAAGCAAACAAAACAAGAGCCATGGAAATCAACTCCTCTGTGTCTGCTGTGCTGGAATATGGTCTTCTTCCATTAAGGGAGGTGTTGTACCGAGCAGGATGCAATCAGGAAAGGGACATGTAATAAGCACCAACCAATCAGAGCATGATTACAGCCTGTGTTTTAATAGCTGAATGTTTCCACCCATCCACACTAACCAGAAATTTATGGCTCTTGGGGTTAAAAACAATCAGGTAGTTTGCACAAAATGTGAAAATGGAGATTGAATGAAGAAAATGGAGGCTGCCTTTTAGGAGCACTCCCCCTCCCTCTCTTCATTTTTTGGGACAACTTTCTTTTTTTAAGATTATTAACCGGTCTGGACTATGGCCGGCCGTTCATTCCGGCCAATACCCCCACGCCGCTAGATTGAGCTGTTCCGGCAGCATGGAGGTGCCCCAAATTCCAGCAGGGCATCATGGATATTAGAGTTTTCCTTCACAGCCCTGCTGGATACCATGGGGACTGCAAGGGGACGCTGCAGGGAGGCCCAGAGACATGGGTGTTCACTACAATCCGAAAGTGCGTCATAGTCACGGGGACGGAAGGACCAACGTACTTCCGGGATGAAGAAAAGAGGACTTTTATTTAACCCGGAAGTGATTGGGAATCACTGACTGAGGGATGAAACACTTCCGGGTTAAGCCGTATAAAGGACTCTGGGAAATCCCAGACAAACAAGCTGAGCTGGGTGGCAGGGTGGCAACACGTCTGGGAGAGAGGAGGATTATTGTGTATTGTATTTATTTATATGAGTATTGTGGAGAGGAGGGTGCTTTGTGCACTTTATTATTATAATAAATTCAACTATTGGACTTTTATCTGGTGTCAGACGTCTGATCTGAGAGTTCAGGGGAACAACAACGCCCGGTTTATTTAATTATTAACTATAATTCTAAGATGTGGCTTCTGGCTTGTTACTGTTAATCTTAAATTAATTTCTAATGTCATCACAGCCACAGACCTGAGTGGTCAGCCCATATCAACTGCTTTTTGGATTAGCTGGGAATTTGAAAATTATCACAGCATGAATGAACAGGCTCGTAAAAATCTAATGGCCACCTACTATATATATACTGCATAACATGACAGAGGTTAGGAGACTCTGAACATTTAAAGAGGGAAGTATTAAATGTTTCTGGTAGCTCTGCGATCTCCATTAACTGTTGTACCTTATCACAGAAACAGTTCGTGCAAAGATGGAAAGAATACGGAGTAAGGACAAAAGTAAGGTGGAAAGGACACAGAATTGGCTGGTCTCCATAAAGTTGGAATGTTCGATAGCTTATAAATAAGTCAGATGAACTTTTACGTGTTATAGTGAGTCATGGACTGTTCCTGGTACTGTGGCATTTGTTTATTGTGAAGAACACAGCTTAAACATATTTTATATGCTATTTAATGCAGGACCATGTTGTGATCAGACAAGTGTGGTAAAAGCAGGAGAGGGTCTGGAGACTTACAGAGGAGATGGGAGCACATTTTAATTAAAGTCGATAAGTGGGATCCAGACTTTGAAAAACTGACCAGATTTGTGCACGTTACTGCCTAGCAGTGGTTACACCATCCTGATGATATCTATGTTTAAACTCAGCAAGAGAACAATGTATAATTCTGAACCAGTGCCTAATGGCCTGTTCCTTTTTTAGGACACAACAAACTGCATCTTCTAAATTCAAACGTTAACTCCTTCAAATAAAGAGAAATCTGGAGAGGTCTGACCATCTTACTGCCATCTATATTCCTGTTATTAACAGCAGCAGTTCTGCAGTATGATAGCCAGGAGTCTATATGTTTTGGGGGCTTTCTGTCTTACTGTTTTTATATTTTATTTTATATTTCTCTTTCTAATATCTGCCTGGGGAAAAATAAAATCTATCTATCTATCTATCTATCTATCTATCTATCTATCTATCTATCTATCTATCTATCTATCTATCTATCGTGCCTACTATATATACTAAAATGAGTATCTATCTATCTATCCTGCCTACTATACTAAAATAAGTATCTATCTATCTATCTATCTATCTATCTATCTATCTATCTATCTATCTATCTATCTATCTATCTATCTATCTATCTATCGTGACCACCTCCCCAACACCAAACAGAAGAGACACCAGGCACAAGTGCAGAGTTTTATTTACAAGAGGGAAAGGCTTTTACTTTGTTCCCCCCACAGCAAGCTCAGTACAATATATAACACTTCTTTTTGCTCTTCAGTCTCTTTTGCCTTCACTCATCTTGCGAGTTATGTCCCTGATCCTCCTGACTCTGGCTCCCCAAATGAATGGCGGCAGCTCCTTATTTTCAGAATCCCAGGAATACTTCTGCCATTGCATAACTGCCATCTGGAAACACTTCTGGGTAAGGCGAGAGCCCGAAATAAAAGGTTTCCCTGTGGTGGCACTCATGGAACCCAACAGGGCTGAACCAAAAAGTACCAGTTCCCATACAGCCCTGTGGGGTAACACCCTTCATATCCAAAAAGGAGGCAGCCTGGTAGGGTAATAATCAAGGGCCGTCCCTCACACTATATACTTTTATTGCAATTCTTATCATTTAAGCCATTATTCTTCCTCATCTGACTTCTAGCATTCCATTGCTCTATTCCTGCCTTTAATTTATTCCACCCATAATTCTTAGTTGAGGGGGTGTCAAACCCCCACTCTGTCTATTTTATTTGTTTGATAAGGGCTATTCTCTCCTCCTACTACTATCTCAGCACTTGTTCCCATGCTTTACAAGCAAAGAGTTCACATTCACTTTTCTAAGCGAGGGGTCCATTCTTCAGATGTCTAGCACATCTGACCTTTGGCTTATGAAAAACTGGTGTTTCCTGGCTCAAAGAAAATAATAAGGAATACATAGGCATAAGTCTATCCTAACTTGCTTGTGCTTAGTATAAAATAATGCATACTTTCTCATGTGCTTATAATAATTTTCTAGTATGTGTAAATTACCAATTCAAAGAATACAATTATCTATCTATCTATCTATCTATCTATCTATCTATCTATCTATCTATCTATCTATCTATCGATCTATCTATCCTGACTACTAATTAATTAATGTTATGCTTAATATTTTGTTATTTATTTTTATATTTATACACTATAAACCATAAACTATATGCTTTTATATTAATCTGATTTAATAAAGAAATGTGAATCCTGATAAATTTCTTGTTACATTTTTTCCCAAAATATTTAGAGTTTCAATAAATTGATGAGGAAGGCTTGGGGCAATTGTATGGCAATGCATACCTGAACATAACCAGTTAAATGGAATAACGTTTAAAACTAACATACATCCTGGAAAAGATACAAAGAAACCACATTTTGATATAAATTTGTGCTAATCTACAATTCTGACATCAATATCAAATGCATCTAAAATAAAAATAACATTGTAATCAACCTAAGTATCTAAAAGTAAAGACTTACTTTTATACAAAAAACAACTATCATTCCAAATAATTGCTTAATAGGGTGAAATGTTATGTGGAAAACACAGTTTTGCTGCCCTTAGTTCTTCAGCATAAAAATCTGACAGTTTCTGAGGAGTTTATTACAATCAGAGTCACACCTAAGAAGAAAATTAAGGCCATCATATTTAAAGACTATTCTTGGAATTTGGGTCCAAATTGACTCATTATGTAACAAAGTCTTCTCGACCCACTAAATTACTAAAACTTATACAGCAGCTTAAATTCGGTAAAATGAGTCTGAGTGTTGACCTGGAAAGTACTACATTAACAGTTAGAGAAAAAAAAAACTGTCAAGTATTAAAATCTTTAGCAATAAAATAAAAATGTAGTAGTAAATAAATAAAAATTCAGTAGTGTGGATGTAGCCTAAATAACATAAAGCAATTTGAAATGAATTGATCTACAGTATGATTTTGGTGGGTTTGGTTCTGCCCATCGTTTTCCCTCTGCCCCTTCAAACTGTGCCAGTTGCTGGGTAGCTTAATATCCTGAGGTCATGTGATGGAAGCGGCTAAGGGAATAAAAGGGTAGCTGGGATCTTTCTCTTCAGTCTATCATCGTGATCACTGCCATTTGAAAACCTTTAGTTAGTTCTTTCAAGTGTTGTGTATTCTGACCTTTGTGCCAGTCTTTTATATTCTGCCCTTTTCTAATATTTCTACTGCTTGAGTCTTTTCTTGCTGATGTTTTTGTCCCACTGCCTGTTTTTGACCTTAGTTTTGGATCACAGAGTTAAAATACATTTTTTTTTTATTCTTACCTGCTTGCTATGCAGCTCAGTCGTCTTCTGTTTGTCTGGGTCTGCATCCACACTTTGACTCAAACTGCCTTCCAAGCATGACGAGGCATCGAGCGACTCTCCCTCTTTGTGGAAGGCAATGTCAAGAGGCTGCCGTGTAAGGCTGACTGCCTCCGAAGGCACAGCCAGGCAGCATGCAGCCAGCTACCTTGACCCGCATCGTCACACCAAATAACTGAACACAATAATAGTTGACTAATAATTGCACACACATTTTCCAAAAGAAAGACAAACTTCATTTTTCCCATGTTAAACATTTAGATGTTAAACATTCAGAGGTAGATGTGCTATTCCCTGTGGAGGATGCAGAGATATTACTCAACACATCAATGTCAAAAAACATAAACAGTGTCAAAAGAGTAAGTGTGCCAGGTAGGTGAGGACTTGAAGTTTATTCAAGCATATCATTCAGCAGGATAGATAGATAGATAGATAGATAGATAGATAGATAGATAGATAGATAGATAGATAGATAGATAGATAGATAGATAGAAGGGCGGCACGGTGGCTCAGTGGGTAGTGCTGCTGCCTCGCAGTTAGGAGACCTGGGTTCGCTTCCCGGGTCCTCCCTGCGTGGAGTTTGCATTGTGTTTGTGTGGGTTTCCTCCGGGTGCTCTGGTTTTTCCCCACAGTCCAAAGACATGCAGGTGCATTGACGATCCGAAATTGTCCCTAGTGTGTGTGTGCCCAGGGTTTGTTTCCTGCCTTGCGTCCTGTTTTGGCTGGGATTGACTCCAGCAGATCCCCGTGACCCTGGAGATAGGATATATCGGGTTGGATAATGAATGGATAGATAGAGAGATAAAGGCACTATATAACAGATAGACAGATTTTTGTTTTTAAACAAACTTTATTGATAAAAACATCAGTCAACTATACAATAATTTATACATTATACTGTATTGTTACACATTATATTATTATTATAGAAGTAACGGCATACTGCATGATAACATGCAGTGAATACACTTGACTTGACCATTCCTAGTTTTCATATTTTTTCTCTGTCTCTGTTTGGCATTCATTTGCTCAGAGGTAGATGCGCTTGCTGCTTCCAACAGCTCTTCTTTTCTCCACCCTAGCGGCCTGCTGCTTCTCTTCTTTTGTCGGCATCTTTTCTCGTTAAAACCGATTAAGTTAGTTTTTGTGTTGCAATCACTTAGTATGTTTTCTTTAATTTTTCACTTAAGCTGGCACTTCAGTCTTCAATTTGACTCAAGAATGATTAGCGAATGTGATGGGAATGAGAACGGTGCCCATACGCATGCGCCACATGGCCACCCTGCTGCGCGCTGCAGAGAGTTGATTCTACAATAAAATAAAATAAAAATAAAAAGAGTAATAATAATCATCACCCCAAAAGCGTATAGTTGACATCACGGAGTATATGTGTACCAAATTTCAAGTCAATAGGTGTAACAGTTTGCGAACTACAGGTAATTTAAAATTAATGTAATCAGTTTACCAGGAAATCATGCATTGACAGAAGTTCCCCTTTGCTTGGAATGCAAAGTGTGATTAAATGCGTTATTTTTTAACGTGTTATGGGGCACATTCATCGAAGCTTCTCAGCTGTGCTTGTGCTAAGAAAAGGAAACATTTTAAAAATAACGTAACACGATTGTCAATGTAACCTTTTGTAAGTAGTGCCTGGAGGATTCAGTGTGGACAAACTCTAGAGACAGCGTGTGTATGTGGATTTTTCTGTGAGTATTTGGTGGCAGCGTCACAAAGCTGGTTCCGCAAGACTACGTTAGCTGTGGAGCTCAGCTCAGAGCGAAATGAGGTGAATGGGAGGGGAGATGATGACGTCACTCCCCCACCCGCCTTAACTGTCAATCCCCGCCACAAAGACAGTCTCTCAGAATTTGCATAAGTACAGCCGTTCACAAGCAATTTAACTTAGTTACAAAATGATCAAAACTCTCGTTTATATCCTGCGTCCTCTCATTACACTTGTATCCCGCATTAGCCGTGGGCATGACAAACGCCAGTGGCAGCTTGTCTATGAACTTAATTTAAACTTTAGGTTTACACCGTGCTTTGTTTTCGAAGCAGCTGCACTCATGAATATGCTTGTATGTGTTTGACCGATGTTGGCTTACTAATTTTGGTCCTGAAGCCAGTCATTTCATCAGGTTTGGGCTGCCGACACCTTTTGTTGGTACTCGAACTGCTACTGCTAGTGTTAACAGCATACACAGTTTCTGTGTTCGCTGTAACATGTTTTGCATTTAGATGGTACCGTAAGGTTGAAGTGCTTGGGTGGTATGGAAACTCCTTTTTGCACAGTTTGCACAAAACCACGCTTTTATCAAGGCTTCCGTAGGGTATTCTTTTGAAACGAAATTTTCCTCAAATCAGTCCTAGCAACGCACTTTCTTCCGACTCTAACATTTTTGTAGCTCTGATGTGTGCATCAATATAATCAGTGTACCAGGAAATCATGCATTGACAGAAGTTCCCCTTTGCTTGGAATGCAAAGTGTGATTAAATGCGTTATTTTTTAACGAGTTATGGAGCACATTCATCGAAGCTTCTCAGCTGTGCTTGTGCTAATAAAAGGAAACATTTTAAAAATAACATAACACGATTGTCAATGTGACCTTTTGTAACTAGTGCCTGGAGGATTCAGAATGTGGAGAAACTCTAGAGACAGCGTGTGTATTAACTTGTGGATTTTTCTGTGAGTATTTGGTGGCAGCGTCTCAAAGTTGCTTCCGCAAGACTACGTTAGCTGCGGAGCTCAGCTCAGAGCGAAATGAGGTGAATGGGAGGGGAGATGATGACGTGACTCCCCCACCCACCTTAACTGTCAATCCCCCCACAAACACAGAATCTCGGAATATACATAAGCACAGCCCTTCACCAGCAATTTTAACTTAGTTACAAAGGGATCAAAACTCTCATTTATATCCTGCGTCCTCTCATTAAACTTGTATCCCACATTAGCCGTGGACATGACAAATGCCAGCGGCAGCCTGTCTATGAACTTAATTTAAACTTTAGGTTTACACCGTGCTTTGTTTCCGAAGTAGCTGCACTCATGAATATGGTTGTATGTGTGACTCGCTCGCTTCTTATTGTTTCGCTGCCTTCTCAATTGTATAATACATGTTTTCTTCAGCGCTTTTTGGAGCTCTTCCTTGTTTTCTATGTACTGCGTTGACAGTCAGTTCACGTGATTACGTGGGAGGTGTGATGATGTCACGTGAAACTCCGCCCCCCACGGCCATCGAGCTCAACTCCATTACAGTATATGGAGAAAAATAGCCTTCAGTTATGACCATTACGCGTAGAACTTCGAAATGAAACCTGTCCAACTTTTGTAAGTAAGCTATAAGGAATGAGCCTGCCAAATTTCAGCCTTCCACCTACACGGGAAGTTGGAGAATTAGTGATGAGTGTGTGAGTGAGTGAGTGAGTCAGTCAGTCAGTCATTAAATGAGGGCTTTGTCTTTTATTAGTATAGATTATTATAAATACATTTTCTTGTTAAATAATTTTGGAAACACAGCTGAACCCACAAACGTCCCTAAAAAACACACCGCAGTTCTTCATTAATACAGTCACATAATATACTATTCACACACCATATGGTTTTAAACTTGTCAAGATTCTTTGTGGATTTGTAAAAATGTAAATCTATCAAAATGTGACTAATGCACAGTATTTAAAAAACTACAATTGGATCCTGAAAACCACTCCCTACAATTTTATGTGTTCTGGTTTTCCAAATGGCTAATTTACTTTGCCCCATAATAAAGTTTTCCAAATTTACATTGTCTACTTTCTTTTTGTTAGATAGATAGATAGATAGATATTAATTTTAGTGTAGTAGGCAGGATAAGATGTATAAATTAAACCAAAAAAAAGTACACTAGAGCAAAAAGCAAACAAGTCAACCAAATAAACAGTGATAAATCCTCAGGCTATTTGGCATGGTACCTATCACACTCATCCACCTACTAGTGTCTCTAAAGCCTGCTTTCTTTGCGTCTTTCATCTCAGTAGTTAGTCTCCACTTCCTATTGCCAGCTAATTCTTAGTCAGTCATTCACCTGATTCCGAGTTTAAGGGACTATTGTGAGAGTGGATTTCTGATACCCTGGCCTAATCCTAATAGACAGCACTTTATTTGTTCCCAATGGGATATTTGCCTTTTTAGAGAAGCGAAAGAAAGAAAGAAAGAAAGAACGATTATTATATTATAACATCAAATACACACCAGAATGACCAAAAAAGAAAAACAAACCAAATTAAAACTAAAAAGACAGAAAACATCTGACACGGCAATCCCAGTCCCAATTACGCATTATGCAGGCGTATTGCTTTTGATATAAAGAAGCCCCCATAGCATTTCCTGACAGACTTCTATTGAATGATTCGCTACCTGATAGTCCTCAGTGTTGTTCTGTCAGAGACAGGATGTGCAGCTTTGTTCATAATGGCACTCAGTTTTGTTTTAATTCTCTGCCTCATTACTACCTTCAGGGGGTCCAGAATGCATCCCATAACTGAGTTAACCCTTTTTTTGGCTTGTTGATTGGCCATCACAGAGTTGTATAACAAATGAAGCATGTCACTACTCACATTAAAAGAGTGCAGTCTACTGAGTCCTCTCCCCCTTTCCTTATATAGTTGTTGTGTTTGGGACCAGTTTAGCCTGTCATTAATGTAGACCTCCATTTACTTGTAGCAACTCACTACCTCAACATTAATTCCCTAAACAGTGGCAAGATCTAGAGATCCTTTGCTGCAGCAAAAGATATTAACCATTTCCTTGGTTTTGCTGATGCTACATTGCAAACAATTTTTTCTGCACCAGGAAACAAAGTTCTCCCTCTGACTTCTATCCTCTGCCTCAATTTATCCCTTAAGTGCAGAATCATCTGAGACATTCTGCAAGTGACATGACCTGCTATTATACTTATAGTCGGAGGTTATACAGAGTGAAGAGAAGAGGAGTCAGGCCTGTTCCTCGTGAAGTGACAAACTAAGATTTGACAGGAGGTTAGACAGGAGTCCCCGTGTGTAAATGACCCAGATTATTTGTTCTATTTGATATTTTTTAGATACTTAAATCCCTGAACGAATTATACCTTATAATGTTCATTAGACTCTTATTTTGAAATTGGGAACAGGCAACTTTCGGGAAGGAAGTTCGAACTGCTACTGTTTGCTCACCAGAAAAGGTTAATGAGAAAGTTATCGTTTTCCATTCATCTTTAAATTAGCATCTAGCTGGAAGGCGAACAGCTCTTACGATGTGTCTATGGTAATTTGTGAATAAATGTGTTGGAATACTTCACCATGGTCCATTCGTCATGATTATTGAGTGTATCGTCTGAATAAAGTCTGGCTGGAATGCTACACCGTGGACTATGATGTTTGCTGATGACATTGTGATCTGTAGCGAGAGTAAGGGAGCAGGTTGAGGAGACCCTGGAGAGGTGGAGATATGCTCTAGAGAGGAGAGGAATGAGGGTTAGCAGGAACAAGACAGAATACATGTGTGTGAATGAGAGGGAGGTCAGTGGAATGGTGAGGATGCAGTGAGTAGAGTTGGCGAAGGTGGATGAGTTTAAATAATTGGGATCAACAGTACAGAGTAACAGGGAGTGTGGAAGAGAGGTGAAAAAGAATAATGGGTGGAGAAGAGTGTCAGGAGTAATTTATGACAGACATGTATCAGCAAGAGTGAAAGGGAAGGTCTACAGGACGGTAGTGAGACCAGCTATGTTATATGGGCTGGAGATGGTGGCACTGACAAGAAAGCAGGAGACAGAGCTGGAGGTGGCAGAGTTAAAGATGCTAATATTTGCATTGGGTGTGAAGAGGATGGACAGGATTAGAAATGAGTACATTAGAGGGTCAGCTCAGTTTGGACGGTTGGGAGACAAAGTCAGAGAGGTGAGATTGTTTTGGTTTGGACTTGTGCAGAGGAGAGATGCTGGGGATATTGGAAAAAGGATGTTAACGATAGTGCTGCCAGGAAAGAGGAAAAGATGAAGGCCTAAGAAGAGGTTTATGGATGTGAGGAGAAAGGACATGCAGGTGCTTTGTGTAACAGAGCAAGATGATGAGGACAAGAAGATATGGAAAAAGATGATCCATTGTGGTGAACCCTAACAGGAGCATGCAGAAGAAGAAGAAGAAGTGACTAACTGACAGAGGATACTAATAAGTCAGTCTGCACAAGCCTTCAGAACTTAAGGACTGACTCCATCTTGTTCAACAACTTTTCTTGTGGGCAGCCTCCTCACTTGGCCGTCAGTTATGGACAGCCAATACTAATGATCAAAGGTAAACACCGGTCATTCCATGGCTTTCTAATGCAACATCAATGCGGTTCTGGGTGGCACCTTGGCACTAAATACACATCGGGTTTGCTCTCATAGCAATATGTCCCCAGTAAGTGCTAAGGTGTTGTTTCAAGCACACAAGTAATGAATGTACAGTACATGAGTAGCTTTGAAGGTGGTATCTCTTTGGTTTTTTTTCTTTAGAGTTGTCGTGTGTGTGGGCAGCATAAACATGTTTGTATACTGCATTATAAAACCACAGGACCCTCAGTTCTCGCTCCTCAATAACCACCCACCTCCCCACTTTATGTTATAGGGAAAATCTGGTCCCCCTAATCATAAGAAGCCCCTTGGCAGAGTCGAGGGCAGCTGGGGTTTTCTTTGACTTTCGGATTTGCTTTGATTTTTTTTTTTGTGTAGACTGAGATTAAAATTCTCAACAGGATTTTGTCTCAGCTGAACTTTTCCATCACCTCTTGACATGTTAGAGGTAAATTGATGAGCTGAGATGATTCTGGTTCGGATTTCTTCTTTTGTCAGCCCTACAATAGACTGTGCTACAGAATTGGTAAAGTGTTTTATGCTTTATTTATTTATTTTTAGCGTAATCCTTTCATGTCAGATAAACTAAGAAAAGGATTTCAGAATGGAATGAACACAAATGTGTTCAAGATATTTGGCTAATAAAACATTATTTTGCCTGATAATCTTTCTATGATATCTTTTTCAATCTAAATAGTTTCTAAAAAGAAACTGGTTTTGTAGAGCAGACATTGGTGTAAATTACAAACTGTCCTAAAGTGGAAAGATTAATTTTCTTATCAATCATACCTGCCAGTGTCCTACCGCTTTAAAAAAAGAAAAGAAAGGAATATTATTAAAGAAGTAAGCTACAGTTGCCTTCTGCTAGCATAAAAAGGCAACAATAATGCAAATTTTAGAAACTTTCGCAATTTGCTTAATCCTCATAGCAAGAAACTAGAAGACAATTAAGCCAGGATTTCAATAAAAGTGAGGAAGTGGCTGCAAATTAAAAAGTTAGTTACAGAAACAACCTGTCCCTCAGGACCATGAGTGGACCCCCTGCAGTAGACGTAGGCACAGCAACCTTGAACTCAGCTCCTGGTGGGCTACAGTGGCTTCATTGAAACCAATTCCTTCCTTAATTGGATGTCAGTCCTGGCTTTTAATGACAATGTTAGTGAATTCAACTCTTATTCTGCTCAGTCAGACATTTCTGTGAGTGTAAATTGCCCTCCTATTCACCTTGCAAGACCTCTAAGTACAAAGACTACAGTATCCTCCAACCAGGTTGCCCAGCCCACCTCCCAACTCTAAGTTCTAATGGCCTATAGGTAAGGGGGCACTTTCTACCTCATTTTGAGGCTGCTTTGAGAGAAATCTTAACAACTACTTTTAAGAGGAAGAACTTTCCAAGGAAATTCCCCAGATGTATCCAAAGTGCCACCTCTGCTCCCTGGTATTCCTTGCATCCCTGATCACCAAGGTAAAATTAAAGATTCAAACTGTATTATTGTAGTATTTCCCTCTAATTACCCTTTATACAGTATGTTTTCTTTAAGGGTAAGTGTACTCATCAAGTTTGTTACCAGGTTGGTCTATTGTTGTACTTTAAGATTAACACACAGATACATAGCTATACGCATACACACAGACCCTAACCACAACAGTGCACCATGAATGAGACACACGCAGCTGATTAACCTCTAGCACACAAGTGCCATAGGAATAGCACAACCTGTCACTCTCTCAGCACTTCAAGAGACTTACTTATTATTGACATGAACAACATATGATGTTTTAATGATATCTCAGACCTAAATATTACTTTTGGTCTACAAGAATACATTTAAACATACAAAGGCTCAGAACTATTGACTATAGGCCATTTATCAGCAAAGAATGTGTTACTTTACGTACTGCTCCCTACTATGGGATGGAGCTCTCACCCTCAGCCTTAATAAAACTTGCAGCACAGAGCATATGGCAAACCTCCAGCTCCAGGTGCTCAAAGAAATCTACCTTATTACTTCAATCACACTAGACATTAAGACAAAGCATAGAAAGTTTAAAGCAGCATGGTATTTATTACAGGAATAATAATAATACCAGTGGAACAAAGAATAATAGAAAATAGGACTGATAGAAAAGTCTGGATATATAAAGTCTTTAGAAAAAGCTAACGAAAAAATAAACATGACAAGGATGAATGTCGCAGGCAACTTGTGATCTAGCACTCGTAGTTCCTCATGATTCTTTTCTGACAACCAGATAGAAACAGCGTCATGTTGACATCGCTCTGTACTCCTCTTTCATCTTCATTCCTTCTTCTTTCTCCTTCCTTCCTCTATCACTCCTCAGATGAGGCATATTTATTCTAAAATTCTACCAAGGGGTTTTGCAAGATGTGATTGTTAGGTAATCTGATTGGTTGGATGTCAATATGATGAATGAATTCACTATCTGTTTTCCCAAACAATAAAACTTTTTTGATGTTCTCTGAAGTATTGGCAGGTCTTCCTTTCCCAGGCTGTAAAATAATTAGATGTACATCCTTTCTCAGATTGTAAAGTAATTGACAGCCTGAGCCACCAGCATGTCTTCCTTTCTTTGTTGGAACAGCTGTTTTAAAAGTGTGGTATAACTGGGAAGAAGACATGCTTTTATTTGTCCTGAATGTAATTCATCCGTTGTCTTGTGTTGAACAAAATATAATGGAAATATAAACCAAAATGTACAGATTTTGTACCCCACAACACAAACCTACTTGGCAGCGCACACTTTCCAAAAACCCAGATTAGGACCTCACCTTTAACATACAAGGAGTCTTTGCTGCTACCCAACAGCTTTGGAAAACTAAGGGAGACTTCTGCCTAATCTCCCAAAACTTTTCTGGTATATCGCTTGTGGTAGTCCGAGGCAATGAGAGTCTTGCAACAGAAGAATTTTTGGGGTTCCAACTCGGCCATCTATTTTTACTTTCAGTCTCAACAAAAACAAATGCACAATGGCGTAAAAAGGAAAACAAAACAGTTGCCACATAAAGTGAGTGACCACCTTTAATGAGGCTCTTTAGCTCTTGCAGGGTGGTTGCTGTTTTATAGCCTAGAAGTGTGCAATCTGATGAGTCAGTTGCCCTTACTGGGCAGTTTCTTCACCCTGTAGAGGAAGAAAATGATAATACAGTTTGCGGAAGTACCCCTTCTCATCCCAAGGTGGTATCACACACCTGGGAAGAGCTTGGATGGTAATCCTCAGCTGCACACATTCAGTCGATACAGTGTCCATTTTAGGACATCCTCATCTAGCAAAACTTTTTTGCTCCTTCCCACGTTTGCCAAAATGGCATCTGTCCTCAGATGCAAATTCCCTGTGTTAAGATCTGATTTTTTATGAGTATTCTGATACCCAATCCATGAATTTGATGCTTGATCCAATTAATTTAATTTTCAATACCCATTTGTTGTTATTCCTTTTCATTTTGAGCTCTCATCATTATGGCAAATACACATATTTTTAGGGACCTGTCCACTAAAGTTGTGACTCCTGAATACAACATGAGGTATGAGCTAAGTTGTATCTTACTCAGGCTGTCAAAATGCAACATACGAGAGAATTTGTATCTCAGTAGACAGCCTCTATAGACACAGCCGGCAGCCAGGGTACTGGTGAGTTTTGCTGCCACATCCCAGTTACCTACTATAGTGCTGCCATCTAGTGGATAGCCATAGCTTTATTTTTTTTTTTTGTCAACACCTTGTGGAAAATAATGCTATAAATAAGCAGTCCGTTGTCACGAATATATAAAGCTGCTGACATTTTGAAACAACTAGATTTATTGTAAGATGAATATTTTGATGATAACGACAATGATCGAGATAGTGACTCTCAATTGAATGTACTTGTACGCCCCGAAGATGTTTCTTTATTACAAGGTATCTGATTTGTCACAACTGTCAGGACTGCACTACATGGACATTCTGAGCCCTGAGAGTCACCAACTACGAAAAGCGCAAGAACACAGTGCAAAGAAACACATTATATTTGTGCCACCCTGTGTGGTGCCATGTTTCCAGGACTCTCATTCAAATGAAGACTTTTAGTCATATTTCTGGTGAAAATAAAATAATCAACATCTTATTTACACTTTGAACTGAGTTACTGTTGATAATAAAACCATTGCTTTCTAATATATTTCTTTACAGATTTTCTGAGTTTTGATAGAGTTTGTTATTCATCATAAATGCATAGACCTATTATGGGAGCATATTAGGGCCACAGAGAAGAAAAAAACATAGTGGAGAAAAAAGTATATGTTGAGAATAAAGTCGACACGTTGACATTATTCTCGATATTTCCACTTTAATCTCGACATTTCCTCTTTTTTCTCTCCATTTATGTAGAGATTAAAGTCGACATGTCAACTTTATTCTCCACAAATACTTTTTTTTTCTTTACTGTGTCCATATTTTTTTTTCTTCTCTGTGGCCCTAATATGCTTCCGTAGCCAATAGTGTAGCATCTTGGTAAAAAATAGTCCAGTAGTCAATGTGTTACAAAGTATCTAATGGGTTTCTTTCTCATCTGAGTTGTGAATTCTAAACTCTTTTTCAAATCACACTTTCAAACTCTTATTTTGCCAATGTTTCTTTAGTTCTTGTCTTTTGACCGCAATTTTTGTCAGTCGTTTTGTATTGACACTTGTATTTCTCATCCCATGGGTTTTGACCCTTCATTTGGCTTACGTCTGTCTGATTAATTAAGAGCACATACAACATAAAGATCGTGATAATGTTTGTCGACACTGTTGAAACTGTTGGGGTGCCAAGCCAGCAACTCCCTTTCTAATTGGCATTTTCAAAACAAAAACGGTTAAAAAACCAAATATAAATATCCATGTGCCATCCTGGTTACGTGCCTCTAATAAAATGAACAGCTATAATCGCTGAGATCTCTGTCTCTCTTCCTCTTTTGGGTCTTCCAGGGTCTGAAATGATGACCTATTCAGAGGCCCATATCCATGAAGGGTGGGAGCGATGCCTATGCCACTCTCAAACTCCTGTCTGTTCGCAGATATAACACCCTCCTGCCCACGGCAAACCTCCATCCATTCTCCGGCCTCATTCAAAATGGTATCCGATAAAATGCCATCCTCTTCCTGCATCCAACATCCACCAAAGTCTGTCACCTCCTTCCTACCTCAGATATGAAAATAAGAAAAATACAAACTCATAAGGAGGTGGGGCAGCCATCAATCATTTTTACAATGACGCCCGCCCCATTTTTTTAGTATAAAGCAATCATTTGAAAGGAAATCTTTATTTCAACTCATGCATTCTTCTTTGTGTTTACATGAGAGGGAATTTCATTTTAGACAGCCTGTTGCATTCACCCCCTAGCTATCTAAAGCAGTGATAGATAGGAAAGAAGGAAGGAAAGAAGTCTGATGAAAGAGTACAGGGACTTTTAATATGTTTTTTATATTTGGTTAGCGGTGTGGTATAGCGGGTCCACAGCTTGCTGAGCAAAGGCCATTTAAATAAATGATCACAGCGCTCGCGGTTTCGTGAGGGGGCGTAGTGGTTGTGTCAAACCGCCGAGCGATCTGAGGTGTGGGCGTTTCTCACCGAGTGCACAGGTGAGGAACTGCCCACATCCGTGATTATTCCCGTGGCTTATTTGTTACAGCTGCAATGGGCCCTCGCATTATAAAAAAGAAGCGCGAGTTGGTTAGAGGGGAGAAAAAGAACGAAAGAAAAGAGAAGGAAAGAGGACGGAGGTTACCGGGAGCGAACGAGGAAGCAGGACGGTGCGAGAGAGAGAGAGGGACTCACATAGTGTGTGGAAAACGAACAAACGAGTGCTCGTGGGCAGCTGCGAGGGCCTGGGTGTTAGGCCTACACCCAGGAGTTAGAGTTGGAAGTTGCTCCCGCTGAGCGAGCAGGCAGCGGGAGTGACCAGGGGCAGGCGACTTGCCACAGAAGACCGGAAAGGCAGCGGGAGTCGGGAGGCTTGGTGATGGAGTCCCCAACGTGGGCGACCTGGCCGTTGGTGGAAGCCAAGTCTCTGAGGCTGGGATGAGTGCCAGACTGAAGCCAGAGATCGGGAGGTCTCCAGTCTCGTGCATGTGTTGAAGAGGGCAGCTGCAGAGAGTGTCTCGCCTGCTGCTAAGCCCAAGCGGGATAAGCAGGTGAGACTCTAGCACAGAAGAAGCACCGGGCTTGTTGTCGGTGATTTTTAAAAGACTGCTTCCTAAGAAACTTTTTAACCTCGTTTTAAATGGATTGTTTTTCTATTGATTTTAACCTCCCCATTTTCTTAATGGATTATTTATTTATTTATTGTACTTTGGAACTGCACTGCACTTTATTTGAACACTGTTTTTGTTGACTGTTTTAATAAAAGCACTTTTCACTTTTTACCATCCCCTTGCTCGATTGTTATTGCCTTCACTGACTAGCTCACTCGGTAACATTATCGACGGTGTTGGGTTCAAGTGCTTCCTAAACAGCAATGGGAGTGTGGAGCCAGAACCCGCATCGTCACAAGGGGTACCTTGATGGCACAGTTGGTGACTACTACTGTTTTACAACCTAACTGCTTTGGCTCCTAACTCACCCAGCCATTGCTAAATATTTCTTGATCTCCTCAAATGAGTGTGACTAATCTGGGTCACATCATTACATCCCAAAGATAAGTGTACTTTGTGGACTGGCATCTCCAAACTGGTACTGTGGAGTGTTGATAAATGTGCATCAGTGTTATGTGAAGTAATGGCAACTCAGTCTTGATTGGTTCCTACCTTGGGCTTCTTGGAAAGATGTCTGGAATTAATTGAACAATCAGTTTCTAAAAATGGGTAGTTGGATGAGATTGAGTTTTTACGTCACATTAATTCATCAGATTGCACACAAACATTCAGTAAGAATTAGTTGGCCAGGGAGTTGACTGACAGCTCAAAGGCAGGGAAGAATTGCAACACAATGCTGAAAGAGAGGCACTGTTTCTTTTCTTTTCTTTTTCCTTTTCTTTTTTTTTGCCATTTAAACATCTAGAAAGGCAATGCAAGGCCCAGAAATGTGGTGAGTTGTAATTTGTTTCTTTTATTTTATGTGCCCCCTACCTTTTGGGATTCATCTTTTCCCATGTAATAGATAAAGTGCCTTTATTTTGTATACTTGGTGTCCTGATGCCATTTTAGTCCATGAAGATCCTAGTCATTTTATCGAGACAGATGCACTTTACTATATTCGATATGCACATTGTAATGAAACAATGAATAATAATGAAGCATTGCAGAGGAGTTGTACTCTTAGAGGTTATTCATTCCTGTCTGTCTCTGCTTAAAGCTGAATACATGAGGAAGATTTCATTTCAATGATTTTCAAATCTGGCTATACTAGTCATTTCTTGATACTGAGCTACTTCTTTTGGAAGAATATCTGCTGGATGGGTCTTCAAAAAGTTAAGACAATGGGGTTAAATTGAACTAACACAACAAACTGCATTTTTTATATAAAAATAACAAGCCCGAATGTACACAAAGATATATGTATAGTCTCATCCTTCCAAAAAATGAATGACAGTTGCAGAAAGCCTGGCATTTATATGCATCTGTGAGAATTCCCTGTATGCTGATATGAAGGGCATTAACAGGGAGGAACATCATTCAGACTTCCATCCACTCCATTTCCCAACCCGCTATATCCTAACACAGGGTCACGGGGGTCTGCTTGAGCCAGTCCCAGCCAGCACAGGGCGTAAGGCAGGAACAAATCCCAGGCAGGGCGCCAGCCCACCACAGTCACTCAGACTTTCACTGGGAAAAGATTTAAATGGTAGAGGACAAAGCTCTGAAATAGGCTTTAATTTAAGGTATGGAAAGTGGACGTGGTAAGGAGGATGATGATCAAGTAAGAGAACGTATAAACGTTTGTGGACACTGGTGCAATTGTTGGGGTGCCAAGCCAGTAGTTCCCTTTTCAATTGGTATTTTCAAAACATTAAACTTTAAAATAAAATGTGCACATCCTGATTTTGTGCTTCTAATACAATAAACAGCTATAATCACTGAGACCTCTGTCTCTCTTTATCTTTTGGGTCTTCCAGGGTCAAATATAATGACATTCCCAGCTCCATCCTTTCCTATTGATAGGCCCGGTCCTTGAAGGGCAGGAATGATGCAGCCCATTTGGACGGGAGTACGCCTCCTCTCCTGGCAACTGTGCAGAACTGTGGAGATAGAGCCACCTCTTGGCCCAAAGTTATATTTGCGGACTTAGCTGAGCCATCCAGACTATCCTGATGCACACGTGCATGACACTATCTATCTATCCATCCTGCCTACTATACTAAAATGAGTATCTATCTATCTATCTATCTATCTATCTATCTATCTATCTATCTATCTATCTATCTATCTATCTATCTATCTATCTATTGTCAAGCTTGGGTCACAAACTAAGTACAGAAAGTTTTCCAAGTAGTAGAAACTTTATTGCTGTTTGGCAGATACAAACACAAGTCTCTTTCAGAGGCGATCCATCCTCACAAGGAAGAGCTGTCAAACTTGACACACTGACCTCGACTCCAGCTCAATAGAACACAAAGTCTTCTTCATCAAGGGTGTACTGTGGCTTGGAAGCAGTGGCTGGAGCAGAGGGAGTCTGGGGGAAGAGAGACAAAATAGTGAGACGCAGAATGGCCACAGCACAGTCTTTTAAATGTTCAAAGCCCCTCGTGAGGAGCACATTGCGCGGCAAGCCAGCAAGCCTGCAGCTGATCCTGAAAAGAGGAGGTGTAAGAGTGTGTTTCCCATTGAAAAACAGTTTAAGAGGGGGTTTCTGAAGGTTTCTATCTATCTATCTATCTGTCTATCTGTCTATCTATCTATCTATCTATCTTGCCTACTATACTAAAATGAGTATCTATCTATCTATCCTGCCTACTATACTAAAATAAGTATCTATCTATCTATCTATCTATCTATCTATCTATCTATCTATCTATCTATCTATCTATCTATCTATCTATCTATCTATCTATCTACAGTATCTATCTATCTATCTATCTATCGTTTCATTTTAAGTTACTTTCCTGCTGTTAACAAAGTCATGTAATTGTCATATTTTTTGTAATTTTTCATACATCATTGTTTTGAACACAGTTTTTGACTTTGCATCTTTGAAGCAGTTGTGAATCCAACCATTAGTGACATTAGGCGGCATTAGTGATGCCCTGACAAGAGTCCAGTATAATGTGGAGATGGATCATCTGTAAATATTGTCCCATACTGGTGGGTGTACACAGGCATGAAATGGTCTGCAGCTGTTAATTCAGTGTATGAAAAATCCAGCTGTGCAAACTGACATCTCATCTCGGCTCTTTGAATTATTCAGCACTTCATATTCATATCAAATGTACCAAAAGTCATTTTTGTTCATAGGGAAAGATATTTATTTTAATGCCGGAATATGTAGGAATGGAATTCTTAGGTTGCATTGGATCATTTTACACTCTATACACTTCACTGATTCTCCAGCTTAAGCTTTGCATTACCAGTCCACATTATTAAGTATTTGGAAATCTAATGTTTTGGTTTCTGTAACGTCCAGTTGGTCAAATCATGAAACTTTTCATAGAATTTACTTTCACACTCATCAAGTATAACTTGCTAAATGTCCCATATCACAGACCAGTTCAGTAATATTCTATAAGGGTTGCCTATTTTACAGGTCAATAGGCTGAGACTTTCACAGCTCAGATTTGTTGGCTCAGTGTGTGTTGAGTCTGCCAGGTCTTATGTGACCGAACCACCTGCTGAACCCTCCTGTCTCAAGATGATAAGTTCTCAGTTTATATTAAAGTCACCAGACTTGTTTTTTTGTACCAGTAAATCAACAAGCTACAGTCACAAAGCATGAATCCTGCCTAATGGCAGCCATGTCAGTCTATGTGAGGCTTTTTAGGTTTGTACTTGAGGTGGCGTTTTGGCACAGTGGCCAGTGGTGCTGCTGGACGCCTCTAAGGTTTAAATCCTGGCCTGGTCAATCTGCACTCTGTATGTTCCCACCATGAGTTTTTCTCTCTGACTATATTTTAAAGGTGTGTCAGTAAATGGCTACTCTAAATTAGCCCTGTGTTTCTTATTTCATGCATGAGGTTCTCTGTGATTGACTCATGTTCCAGCGTAGTTTGGTTTCTGCCTTTCACCTCACATGGATAACAAAGGCACTGGCCCCTCACGATTCCGTAATGACATAAGTGGGTTTGAAAAGGAATGAATTTGGTAGGAAACATGTCACTCCTTTATTACCTTTTTTTCACATCTCATATGTATTGATTCTCTTTATAATGAGTTTTTATGGTCCAGTGGTCAGGCAGCTTGATTCTCCATTTTTGAACAGCAGTGTCACTTGAAGATAATCAGGTCTCGTATCTGTCATCTTTTTACAGCTGAGTTTACTAATTTTTCAGTCTGGTCCTCTTCGTCTTGCCCAAGATAAACCAAATCAAGTCTTTTCATTAAACGCCTGCGCCATTTAACATTGCATAGCTTGGCTATGGTTCGGTGTTTGCTGTTTTTCACTTCCACTAATATAAAAGAAAATAAAATCTAGGGATATCCAGCCAGCAGATCACATCCTGCCAGTCTCACAAGTGCATGTTAGGGGGCTCACTCATAGACACTTTCCCAAGTTAAAATCAACGAGGGCAAAAATATAGAAACATGATGAATTCCTAAACAGGGGAGCGACGAGGAAAGGGAGAATACAAAAACTCGGATTAAAAACAGCAAAAGCTTTATTCTAGGCCCAACTATAGATTGTTGTTCATTATCTACAAATTCTGGGCAGATTACACACTTGGCCACTTATCAAGTGGGCTTCAGCATGGGGATGTTTCTGTTTTGGTGCTCTTAGATCTCATCGCAGCTTTTGACAGTATAGTTCATGTCACCATGATCACTAGATTAAAACAAAGGGTTGGATTATCAGGTAAAGCACTGGATTGGTATTCTTCATATTTATCTGATCGATCATTTGTACCTGCAATTGAGAATGGGATGCCCTCAGCCTGGGCTTCATTTTAGGAATTGATTTAATTTCCTTTATGCATGCTTCCCCTAGGTTATGTCATACGGCAACATAATGTAGTGAGAAGTCAAGCAAAATGACACCTTTTATTGGCTAACTAAATAATATTGCAATATGCAAGCTTTCGTGGCAACTCGGGCCCCTTCTTCAGATGATTACATCTTTTGCCTGAAGAAGTGGCCTGAGTTGCCTCAAAAGCTTGCATATTGTAATCTTATTTAGTTAGCCAGTAAAAGGTGTCATTTTGCTTGACTTCTCACTACATTCATAATGGCTAACACAGTACAACACCCTAGTACTAGCAACATAATGTAAATTTTCACTGTATGCTGATGATTTGCAACTTTTGGATCTGAATCATTGTAATGTTTCAAGCTTATCTGTTCTTTGAGACGGTTTAATTGATGTAAGAAATTGACTGCCCTCTAATTTTCTGTCACTGAACTCTGACAAAACTGAGATCTTTACATTCAGCCCACAACAGTAGCAGTTCATGTAAAACAGCACCTTGGGGGTTTAGAGCATAGTGTTAAATCAGTGTCCAGGAACTTAGGGGGGTCTTCTTTGACTCTGCTTTGAATTTTAAACCTCAAGTGGTACAGCCGTGTTTTCACCAATGTAGGAATAAGTGGACATAATGAGAAAGTCTGGGAAAACCCTATTTAACTGGATCTCAGAAAAAACAACGCAATCCAAAAGCGTAAAAGTAACGTCTTTTTAGATAGGAGTTCAATATTGAACTGACTTCAAGATGGCGGGGCTTCCGGTTATGTTTCCTGGGAGGATTGGGGTGGGGTCCTGGCAGACAGACACCCGAAATGACATCGGTAGTGAAAAAGACATTAATCTTCCTTTCTGTAGAAGGAGTAAAAGGTGTTATTACTCAGCGCCAACCCCTGATCCGTTGGAGAAATACCATCACCTGGCCCCTGAAACTGTCCCCTAAGCACACATACAGGGTGGTCCACATCTAATTATACAGATCCAGATCGTCTGGATGACTTTGATTTATGCGGGGATGATTCCAGTTTGACACGAAGACGATTCTTCATGTTGTCAGTTTGCACACTTCTCAATGGCCCGGGATTTTTCGGGTGATTTTCTATGTTATAAACGTAATAAGTTATAGTGTAATGAAAATTGCATAATTAGATCTGGACCACCCTATATGTGATACCAATTAAAAATATTGCCAAAGTCAGGGCTTCATCATCATTTGAAGACACTGAAAGGATTTTTAATCTTTTATCCCATCTTCATTATCACAATGCCGTGTTTGCTACATTGAACAGCTCTTCTTTTGCTCGGCTTCAGGTGGTGCAGAAGGCCGCAGACAGACGTCTTACAAGGTCTTAACATCTTGTTCATATTGTAACATTTGATTGATTATTTTTAAGACTTTGCATGTTATGTTGCAGAATTGCCAACACCGTATCCAACGATGAGACCCTTAAGGTCGTCAGACTAAAGCCTACTTGCTGTTACAGAATCTAGATTAAGGACTAGTTTATGGTTTATGTGATATTTAATTGCACCGTGTCAATCAACTCAAACTACAACAACAACAACATTTATTTCTATTGCACATTTTCATACAAACAGTCTCGATGCATGCTCAATAATCCAGGTAAGGAAATTCTAGAAAGTTGATTCAGTTCATCTGGACATAGTTTTTTTTTCGATACGTTTCATCACTCATCCAAGTGACTTCCTCGGTCTCAGTTGAATGCAGGCTACTCCAACCTTATAAACAGTACCTTGGCCTAATGACCAAACTAGCACCATTGACTAACAATGGGCCGTGTGATCAATGATATGCAAACTGAGTACCATTCACAGAGAGTTGGGGAATGGCTGCAATCACCGCATTGTAAGATGGTGAAAGATGTACCCTTAGGCCCCCACTTCGGTTCAGAGATGGTCGTTCCTTTTTCACGTAAATGGCCTCTTTGACTCCTTGCTCTAACCAGTATTCTCCCTGTCCAGGATGTGCACATCTTCATCACTGAAAGAGTGACCACTGTCCTGTAGGTGTAAATAGACTGTGGAGTCGTGGCCTGATGAGGTAGCTCTTCTGTGTTGTGCCATCCGCTTCGCCAGTGGTTGTTTGGAATCCCCGATGTATGATTCCTCATGGCACTTAACTGCGTTTCATACAAACAATGTCATTCAAAGTACTTTACAAGATGTCATAGAGAAAGTTACAAGAAGAGAAAAATAAATACAATTAGCCAATAATATCTTATATATAAACATCTACTGTGGAAGTGTGTGTATGTCTGTCTGTCTGGCCCGAAAGTGAGAGGTGGGGAGTCGGGGTAAGGGCTCCACCTCCGAGGAAACAGAAAACTTGCTTATCTGCTAATTACACAAGTGAGATGAGCACATCGGCAAAACAAACCCTCCGAAGAAAGAGACAGTCGCTCAGCTGCTAAACGGTATCCCTTTTACTTTTCCTCCCGCCACTAATGCACAAGCGAGGCGAGCATGTTGGCAAAATGAAACTTAGGAGAGAGATGTCCAGAGTAGTTCCTTTCATTTTTTTTTTCTGACGATTTCAGTAGTTTCCAGGACCCCAGGCTTTTTACAGCACGGGCTTACACAGCTATTAAAGAATAAGTAACAAAGAATAAACAAATATATACGATCTTGAAAAACAGATACAAATCGAGTAGAAATATGTACAATATCATGATGTACAGTAAGTCTCCAAAGATGAGTCCGGTGATGAGATCAGGAATCCAGGAGGACAAAAAAAAAAAAATACATTTCTAGTCCAAAAAGCAGGGCCTTGGTGTTGTTTTCCAGTATCATTTCCCGCTCGTCTAGATTCCAAGCTTCATTAGTTAATCTGGACCTCCTCTGTGTTTCCAGAGGGATAGTTTGACTGATTTCTCTTAGCCCCTGCTTTATCACTTTTTTGACCTATTAAATTGGCTGTAAAAAGATATTTGTTTTTCTCTTTCCCACTGTCTCCTTTTGTTATATCCATCTAATATTTTCTTATGAGCATCTCTGGCAGAAAAATCACACTCGCAGGGATTGTTTCACAGACTGTACAAAGATATGTAAGATGGGAATGTTGACTGTCTTTATCTCTTTAACCCTAGAATGGAAGAGAATACCTTGAAGAACCTCTGATGTCATTTTTGGTCTGCCAAAGGACTTCTCACTTCCTCCTGTATAAAAGTGACCCTCAAACAGGAAGTTGTCATTCACATTAGAACAGGCGTTTGATGGAGACCGAGGGGTTTCAACAAGAGTTACTCATTCAGTTTGAGGATGGAGATTCCCACAGACCATGCAGACCTTGTATTATTGTGATTTTTCTTCTCTCAACACTTCACTACTACAATACATATTGTGGTGGAGTGCTGGGGCCGGGATGCTGCCCCTGTGATAGAAGGACCAGGGAAGAAGGCATATTCAGGACAATATCTCCCCTGCAACACTACAGGGCAACCACCCCGGGTTCACAGCAGGGCAACAGTTTGGAGCTTAGAAGCTCAATCCTGCTAAGGCCCATGGCCACTGCCAGGGGGCATCTGGACAATGACTGAGCCCTGGGTTGCAGCACTTCCGCCACACTCGGAAGAAGAATTGGGAGCACTTGGACCATTTCTGGGTGCCATATAAAAAGGGCCACCTGTGGTATAGTAGGTCCACAGCACAAGTCAAAAAGGCCACTTTTTAAATAAATAGTCGCCGCACTCGTGTGGCCAGAGCGGTTCCCAGGTTGTTCAGGATGCGGACGGTCCTCGCTTAAGTGCACAGGTGAGGAGTCATCTGCATCAATAATTGTTGCTGGGAGCTGCTAATTGCAACACCTGATCCACGTCCACGTAATATTTAATAGAAGCAAAAGGCAGAAGAGAGAAGAGAAAAAAAGAAGGAAAAAAGAGAGAGAAAGACCGGGGGTTAATGGAGAAAAAGGCGTCAGGAAGGAGAAAGCCGGAGAGCGAGTGCAGGCTCGTGAAAGTTTATTGCAGCTGGTAGGAGAGCCCCAAATGAGTGTTTGGCCAACTCTCGGAGGAGGCAGATTGAAGCGGTTGCTCCAGCTTAGCAAGTTTAGAGGAGCTGGAGTGACCGACAGAGACAACGACTCAGCGCAGAAGGTAGTGGGAGTCGTGGGGGCTTTGGGCATGTTGAGTCCCAGCATGAGCGCCCTGGCCGCTGAGGAAGGAATCCAAGTCTCGGTCCAGCTGGAGCCCGATGTAGCCGGAGATCGGAGGGCTACTGGACCAGTATTTAAGGGAGCTACATTTGCTGGTTGGGCGACTCCCCTGTTGCGGGGACCAAATGGGAGAACCAGAGGAGCCACCAGTAGGAAATAAATATGCACCGGATTTTTAAAGAGACTGCTTCCAGCCATTATTATAGCCTCGGTTTTGAAAGGATTTTTTTCTAGTGTGTTTTAACCTCCACCCTTTCACCTGTTTTTATTGGATTATTTATTTGAAGATTTCTGAGACACTGCACTATTTATTGGAACACTGTTTTTTTTTTTTTTTAATACAAGCACTTTGCACTTTTTGCACCATCCCCTTGCTTCATGGTTGATGTCTTCACTGCCTAGCTCATCGGTGACATTAATGACGGTGTCGGGTTTGAGGGCTCCCAGAAGTAAGATGGGAACATGGAGCAGAACCCGCATCATCACACTGCCTCATTCCATTCGAAGAGCCACAGTCAGGAGGAGGTGGACAAAGCTTGCTGGGAGAGGAGTGGAGGTGGTAGAGGAAGAAAGAAGGAGAGAGAAGAAGGCACTGTGTATTATCTTTAGTGTTTTGTTTACTGTGCTCTGTAGTGGGGAGCGAAGGAGAAAGTGCTGCCCCACATGAAATAAAGGTGTGTGCAGGACAGAAGTTATGTCTCGCGTCTGTCTGTGTTGGGTAGTGTGGCTGTACTCACCCTGAGTGTCACAATATATATTATATCATTAAATATATTATGCATATTATATATTTTATTATACTGGGCTATTCAAAATGAAATAGCAGGTTTCAAAAATGTATTTCAAACAAACTGTATAAGACAAAAACACACTCCGCAGATCACTGGACAGAGGAAAGTTCAAAGTTTAAAAAGTAGCAGTGAATGCCACAAGCGCTTTTCTCGTTTATAGTAAACACCACGACAGAAATCATTTTGCATGCTGCAATTTGAGAAATGTGAGTCCATTATTCAAGTGCAACATGAATTTCGCCGATGGTTCAACAAACAGCCGCCTCGTCATACGAGTGGCATAAAAAATTCGTAGGAGAAGGTTGCATATGCAAACATGAAAACACTGGTCATGCACAACACGTCAGATGAAAACGTCAAGCGTATCCGAGGTGTGTTCGAGCAGAGTCCTGAACGACACAATTCCAGGACGATGGATTGGAAGAGGTGAACAACAAGATCTTGCTCATCGCCTATGGCCTCCCAGGTCTCCAGACCTTACCCCCTGTGATTTTTATCTATGGGGGTACAGAGTGTTTGTTCCACCTATGCCCACTAATCTTCAAGATTTGCGACATCAAATTGAGGAAGCTGTGAATTCAGTAACCGTTTTGATGTTTGTCGCACTACACATGGAGCCAAGTCTCTTTGGCAACATACATTCACTGAACGCCGCAAGCGGCTATAGTCAGTTCCCAGTGCAATTTGCCAGCATGCTGGAGCTGATCAGTCCGTGCTGTACATTCGTTGAGCAGCCAGCTCATGACCACTGCTGCCCCCTAACGAATCAGCATCACTTTCCCTGGGATTAAGCCACTGCACTAAACTAGCCTGCAAGTATCAGTGTTGGCATCTCTGTGGTTTCGTGCAGCCAGTTCAAGCTCAGTTGGCTCGATGATTTACTGAATGGCGTCAGTTACACCTTGTACACATAATAACAGATTTTTGCAGTAGTTTTTTTAGTCTTTACAATTTATTAACAGTGTGTAAAATGATCAGTGTTTCAGTAATTGTGATTCTCTTTGCATTAAAAAAATGTGTTCAATTAAAATTTCACCTTTTATTGGTGAATTGTGATGTTTCCTTAAAAAGTGCAGCAAAAAAGTATTTGGCGTCCAGGGGTTCATTAACCCCTCAAGTACAGTGGTGTGAAAAACTATTTGCCCCCTTCCTGATTTCTTATTCTTTTGCATGTTTGTCACACAAAATGTTTCTGATCATCAAACACATTTAACCATTAGTCAACTATAACACAAGTAAACACAAAAATCTTTATTGTCATTGTCATTTTTACAAAGGAACAACAAAATTGAAGGTGCAGTCGAATCAGTGTGAGGCATAAGAGTTAAAAAGTCAAGAAGAGAGAAAATAATAACAAACCGAATAGTAATAAAAGTACTTTACAAAATATACAAATTGCACTGGTTGACTTAAGGTCTATATTGCACATTGGGAGAATGATATGGAGCAGTTTAATTCTGAGTGAAGAGTTTCATTGTACTATCTACACATGATAATAAACTTGAACTCTGATCTTTCTTTTTTGAGATCATTAAGTTTTGAAAATGCAAGCACATTCTACATTAATTTTTAAAAGTTCATTACACAGGAAACTGACAGGCCAGATACTTTAATGAAACAGCAGACAGTGAATTTTAGCTTATTTCACAAAGAAAGAGCACATCTCTAAGCACTTCATTTTTTTACTAAACCCAAAATCAGAAATTGGGAAATAATAACGTCTAAGCAGCATCTGGCAATGAAAGTTTCTCATTTATGCCCTCATTTATAGCCTTTCCAGCATTAAAATGTGACTACATTTAAAGTCAACCAGAGCCGAGAAAACCTTAAAATAAGTTTCACTTAAGCTATTTTGCAAGCGCCAAGTTAAGAGCCAGCAGTCTTTTGGCTGTGGGACATTGTTTTAGTGGATTGGACTGAGGTTGGTTCTGTGTGAGAATGCGTGGGAGTGACATGAAAACTGTACAGAGTGGGAAGGAGTGCTATTGAAAAATCAAACTCCGCAGTTCTTCACTGCCAGGATCTCTTCTTGCTCCCTCCTGTATTACCTGTACAATAAGGTGCTCTGTTTGTAGAGCTGGAAGTTGTGTCTAATGAGAATTAGTTGAAATGTTGATGTTGATATCCTTAACTTCTGCTGGCACACATGTAAATAACAGTGGAAAACTACAAGTGCACTGTGTGGTGTTTACAACATAATCTATATATATATAAGTCAAACACCCCTGACTCACTCATCACGAAATCTACCGAACCATGAGGACTTGGGACTTGAAATTTGGAATGTAGGTTACCCTTGGCCCATAGGTGCTCACTAAGAAACAGTTTTAAAAATTTAGTGGTCCAAGTGTGAAATTTCTTATAGTTTTTTAGCCCCGTTTGTATGTCTGCCTTTCACAAGAGAACTACTTAATGGATTTAGATCGGGTTTTGTTCTATAATTTGCTTGAACATTCTGTTGATTTTGTGACTTTCTCATCGTGCTAAGTATCATAGTTCACTTGTTGTAACAAATTATTAGCACAAATCTGAGAGAGACTCATCGGGCTGCTGGGAGGGGGAACGGGGCCCTCCTCACTCACGCATCTACCTTGAGGCGTAACCTTAACTCCGCTTAGTTAGCGAACAAGAGAACTACTTAACACTAGAATTACCAGAGCCTATGAAAAAACTCATAGATCCATCCCACCTTAAATCGCTTCACACCTCTCCGTCAGCGTCTTTTGTCCTTTAAATGTGTTGATAAGCAGCAAACAGCAAGCAGCCTGCTATCACATCCCCTACCCCACACAGTTTTCTCAGCTCAAGTCTGTTTACCTGTGTGTCAGTTGTTTGGAGTTGTATAGAGTGAGAAGTCAAGCAAAATGACACCTTTTATAAATACTATATCGTTATTTGGAACACATGCATTTCATGTGTGTTCCGTGTCTACAACGATCTATGTTAGGGGTGCCCAGACTTTTTATTTTTATTTGGACTTCAATACCATTTCTTAAGCTGAAGCTTGCCAGCGAGGTAATTTGGCTTTCCTGTGAGGGTTGATTGAGAGAGTCCTGCACTTGCCAAACTGGTTTTAGGCACCCCAACCCGAACATCACGACCCTGTCATAAAATTACAAACAGTCAGTCCTAAAGACCTGGGGGTTCTTAACCATCAAACAATTGCTGGTTTTATCAATAATGTAACACTAATATTACATTGCTTTGTCAAAGTTACAAATAAAGATATACAAAATATTCATCAACTTATATACAACATTTCACACCACAACACACAGTAGGGTCAGGTTTTCAACTTTTCACATTTTACATCTCACAGGACCCTCACTTCATTCCTACAGGTATTGTTGTTTTTCCTGTAAATCTCAACTTGCCTGAGCCATCAGCATGCATTGATCTACAGATTTCTGTTGCACGGACTCAGTAGGTACACAGATCTTTTAATTCAAATTTTTCAAACTTACTGAATCTGATGACTGTTTACATCCCATGTTTTGCTTTTCAAATGAATTTGTCACGCACTGGCAGTAGAAGGTGTGTATAAAGAGGACAATTTTTTAAGTCTCACTCATTATCTTTGAGAATTCCGGAAGATCAAAAAACTTCTGTGAAACTTTGACATTCAAGAAAAAAACGCTAATCATCTCTCTGGGCCAATTCCACCTGGGTGTAGGCACTCGCATGCAGATTGCATTGGCAAATGCTGTGATGTGCAGATAGCAGCTCTTCACTCTCGGGGCGAGTGCCTTAATTGAGTCAGCTGCTATCAACCCCTCTGTAAAGATCTGGGTCAGTGCTTCAGTAGAAACCCCTTGGGATCAGCTGGCGCAACAGTCTAATGGAAATCAGGTCTGTCAGAGCAGTGCATATAATTGTAAGAGATCAGAAAACTTTTTTATAGAGATCATCGTTCCACCCACTTAGCTGAAATCAAACATATACAGAAAAAAAAAAAGAAAATTAGTGCTTAGCAAATCTGAATTTCAGCAGAAGCTGTGATGTGAATGCTTAATACATTTTTTAAGGACATGTTTAAAAAGAAAATGAGACAAACTTCACATCTTATCATCACAGAGAACACAAGAAAGCTTTGTTTAGGTAAGGAAAAAACAGTTGTTACAGAAATGGAAACGCTTACAAGGATTATAGCTTAAAATTTGGATTTTGTAGACATCTTTCCAAAACTGCTGCACAGCATGTCCCATTTACTTAAAAATACTTTACAATAGATTGCTCCTTTCTCACTGTTCCCCAGGATATTTGAAGAATAGAGTCTTTAAAAGATTTCTATATTATTAAAATGTTCACTTAGTCTTCATCAAGACTTACTAATGTAACCTCTGGGATATGGGTGGGAAATTGGATAGGTTTCTTTTAAACAAAATCAATAATTTGTATATAAGTAAAAAGGTGTATAGCTGGAAAATGATTACATTTGGAATGTAATTGCTCATAAGGTTCAAATAGATTGTTCCTATAAAGATCTTTAACTGTCGTAATCCCCAGAATTTTCTCTAAATTAAACACTGAATAGTTCTGAGAAGGTAAAAAAGGTGATTATTGTGTTTAGGAACAACAAATGATCCCTGGTCTCATATTTTAGGTAATTGGTGGACAACTGCACTGCTGATAAATTCCCAATAGTTAGTACTGGATGAAGCACAAAGCAGAGCATACAAGGAAGATTTAGGACAGGTTTTGTTTTCTATTTCAAGCCAGGCCGAATAGAATTGATGATGTCCAAGGTTTTATTGTGTGTATATTTGCTGGTGCCAGGTGTATCCAGCAGGGGGCATCAGCTCCCATGCTGGAATGTGTTCTTTTGTAATTGCGGCATGTTACATAACCCAAATCTATATAGATATAATATAAAAAGGCCCTTCCCTTAGCGATACGGCGGTAAGAAATCACAGTGGAAGAAGTTTCAGGATCGGATGACGTTATCTCCCATCCATCTGTTCCAAGGCTTTATACTCTTTCTTCATGTGCAGGCCCCCACTTAGGTGAATCATGCCATTCCAAACAAGGCAAAAGAGGATACAGTTTCATGCCGACTTTGACACACAAAAATAGTAGACAATGGTCATCAGTCTGACTGCCCATTTCGCAGTTGTCCCTAACTGTCTTGTCTTATAATGCCTGTGAACCCCTGTGCTAAATCTGGCTCTGTGTCAACTGTGCATGTGAGTAGAACAACAACAACATTTATTTATATAGCACATTTTCATACAAACAGTAGCTCAAAGTGCTTTACATATTAAAGAATAGAAAAATGAAAGACATAATTATAAAAAATAAATCAACATTAACATCGAATAAGAGTAAGGTTCAATGGCCAGGGGGGACAGAAAAAACAAAAAACTCCAGACGGCTGGAGAAAAAATAAAATCTGTAGGGATTCCAGACCATGAGACCGCCCAGTCCCCTCTGGGAATTCTACCTAACATAAATGAAACAGTCCTCTTTGGATTTAGGGTTCTCACGGAAGGGCTTGATGATGATGATGGTCATGTAGAATTCTGCCTTTTAATCCGTCCATCATTGTTGGAGCATCATGAAGCTTTGAGTAGGTGGAGGTGGCGCAGGCCACCACCACAAAGAAACCGGAAAAATAAACAGAAAAGAGAGTAGGGGTCAGTACCGATTTTAGAGCCACCATGAATAGTTATTTTGAGGAAATTGAACATATAGAGTATCAGGATTAAGTTAAATTAAGATTAAAATGAAGTTATAGAAAGGCCATGTTAAAGTAATGTGTTTTCAGCAGTGTTTTAAAGTGCTCTACTGTATCAGCCTTGCGAATTCCTATTGGCAAGCTATTCCAGATTTTAGGTCCATAGCAGCAGAAGGCCGCTTCACCACTTCTTTTAAGTTTTGTTCTTGGAATTCTAAGGAGACACTCATTTGAGGATCTGAGGTTACGATTTGGAATATAAGGTGTCAGACATTCCGATATATAAGATGGGGCGAGATTATTTAAGGCTTTCTAAACCATAAGCAGAATTTTAAAGTCAATCCTGAATGACACAGTTAGGATTCTAGCAGCTGCATTCTGCACTCGTTGCAGACGATTTATGTCTTTTTTGGGTAGTCCTGAGAGGAGTGCGTTACAGTAATCTAGTCGACTGAAAACAAACGCGTGAACTAATTTCTCAGCATCTTTCAGTGATATAAGAGGTCTAAACTTTACTTATGTTTCTTAAGTGAAAAAATGCAGTCCTAATGATCTGATTAATATGTGAGTTAAAATTCAGATTACAGTCAACAATCACCCCTAAGCTTTTTACCTCCGTCTTGACTTTTAATCCTAATGTATCCAGTTTATTTCTAATAGCCTCATTGTATCCATTATTGCTGATCACTAAGATTTCAGTTTTCTCTTTATTTAACTTGAGAAAATTACTATTCATCCATTCTGAGATACTAGTCAGACATTCTGTTAGTGAATCAATAGAATCGGGGTCATCAGGTGCTATTGATAAGTACAGCTGTGTGTCATCAGCATAGCTGTGGTAGCTCACGTTGTGCCCTGAGATAATCTGACCTAACGGAAGCATGTAGATTGAGAATAACAGCGGACCCAGGATAGAGCCTTGTGGAACACCATATTGGATATCATGTGTCTTGAGTTGTAATTCCCACAACTAACAAAATATTTTCTCCCTGTCAGGTAGGATTCAAACCAATTTAAGACACTGCCAGAGAGGCCCACCCATTGACTAAGGCGATTTCTAAGAATATTGTGATCAATGGTGTCAAATGCAGCACTCAGATCTAAGAGGATGAGAACAGATAAATGGCCTCTGTCTGCATTTACCCGCAAGTCATTTACTACTTTAACGAGTGCAGTTTCTGTGCTGTGATTTGTTCTAAAACCTGACTGAAATTTATCAAGAATAGCATGTTTATTTAGGTGGTCATTTAACTGCATAATGACTGCCTTCTCCAGAACTTTACTTAAGAAAGGCAGGTTAGAGATGGGTCTAAAATTTTCAAGAGCGAGGGTCAAGATTATGTTTCTTAAGTAGGGGTTTAACTACAGCAGTCTTAAGACAGTCTGGGAAGACCCCCGTATCTAATGATGAATTTACTATGTCAGGAACATTATCAATTAGCACGCCTGATACTTCTTTGAAAAACCTTGTTGGTATCGGGTCAAGGACGAGGTGGAGGGTTTTAATTGAGAGATTATTTTTTTAAATCAGGTAAATCTATCCTAGTGAAAGAGTTTAATTTGTTTATAACAGGATGCTGGGGTTTAGGAGGATCCTTAGTGTTGGAGGGATATACTATGTTATTTCTAATATCATTAATTTTTGATTGAAAATACAGCGACAGCCTCACAGGTTTCACTGGAAGCACTTAGGAGGCATTCCTTTGAGCTACCTGGGTTTAGTAGGCGATCAATTGTAGAAAATAAGACTCTGGGATTACTAGCATTGTTATTTATAATCTTGAGAAATAGCAGCGTCTCTCAAGACGGACAGTGTTATTGTATTCTGTTATTTTGACTTTTAATATTTCATGGTGGATAGTAAGTTTAGTCTTCCTCCATTGACGCTCAGCTCTGCGGCATGTTCTCTTTAAATCCGACACTCTTTGGGTCTTCCATGGTATAACAATGCTAGAAGATTTTTTCACTGTCTTTTCAGGTGCAACTATGTCAACAGCAGCTCTTACTTTAGAATTAAATCTTTCCACCTTACTATTTACATTATCCTCGCTATTATAGCTGGCATTATAAACGGACTGATTGCTTAAAATGTTTGTAAGTTTTAAAGCTGCTGCGAATCAAAGAAGCGTTTTTTAACAATATGCTTCTCATGAGTGTTTTTTATCATTATTTCTATATTAAAAAGTAGAAGAAAATGGTCTGATAGACCAATATCAATGATCTGCTTTATATCAACTTTCAGTCCTTTAGTAATCACTAAGTCTAATGTATGACCTGCTTTATGTGTAGGCTGATTTATGAGTTGTCTCAAATCAAAAGAATCCAGGAGGTTCATAAATTCTTTTACTTTTAGATCACACTGATTATCTATATGAAAATTAAAGTCGCCAACTATTAGGAGTGTGTCATAGTTAGTAATTAAAATTGACATTAAGTCAGAGAATTCCTCAAAAAATGACGCATTATATTTAGGAGGTCTATACACGGATAGTACTAGAACTTGAGAATCTCCATGAATAACAACGGCGAGATACTCAAAGGACTTGAACTTACCAAAACTGATATCTTTACATTTTAATCTTAGAAAAAGGCAGATTTATAAAATATATTTTCACAGAGCACAGTGACATAATAAACTTGTACACGTTGTCACGCACAAGAGCATCGGGAGCAGCTTAAAGACCCGACGTACATCGCGACAACTCATGCCAGGGGATGATGGTGGTGTACTAACCTTTCTCTTTCTCTCTAGAAAAGATGAACCGCCACCACCATAATCCTGTCCGGACAACCAAAACAACAATGCTTCCGGGTTCCTTTCTTCCCTCGGGTCCCCCAGTGACGACATTCTCTACCCATCCACCACCACGCCTTCCCAGCAGTCCACACGGCTAATTTCCAGTCTGACTCCTTGTAATGTTTGTCCTCCCATTCCTTTTCTGTCTGATGATATTTTTTTATTTGAAAATAAGTTGGACCTTTATGTTGCAGTATACGGGGCCACAAACCCCAAATCTTGACCTGTTTTGTGTCTTATTATTACAACATATTACACCATGTCACTTTCTTCTTTTGATGTAAGGCTTTGCGGACTATTTTTGAAAGCCTCACCCTTTGCTTCTTTGTGGGGCCGGCCTTCCTTGCCAAGTTGTTCCACTATGTCCACTAAAACATTTTAACTACTGTCAGTGTCTCTGCTTTTTCTGCCTCACTCAATACAACCTCAGTTTGTGCACTGATTTAAAAGGGAATGTCAGGAGGCTAAAGGAGAATGGAGTCTAAGAATTTAAAGAATTGTACCAGGTAATGGAAAAATACCCTTAGAGGACAGACATAAACATAGTCAGGGAAAGGTAAGATGATCACATACCAGAAAAAAACTAAACTCTGTGACTAAAACGGAACTGCAATATAACAATGTAGCCAAAACAAAATAGATCAAAAGCAAAAAGAATCTTACATTATATTTGGGGTGTATAGAAGACAGGAACATGGTGGCAAGGATTGTGAGACCTCCAAAAGACCCACAAAACAGGCTAGGGCATTTACTGGGCATCCAGGAAGAGTTTCACCCCAAGGCAGCCAGTCCATCATCTGCTATCTACAGGCTTTGGTCTAAACAGGCCTAAAATGGGGAACTGGTTTTAAAAGTTTAACTCTTTGAGGGCTGAATATTTTTTCCAAAGAAAAACCCCACAGTTTTCTAAAAAGCACACAAAACAATGGATTCACACAGAAATCAACATAAAACACCTTTTGCTGTGTGCTTTGGGCACCAGGAATGCGTGACATGCTGGCTCCCAGGCTGTCTTCACGTGGCGGGGAATGGTGGCAGCAGCGGTGGTCGTAGTGAATTGCTATCTGGGTTGTACCTCTTGTCACGCTAAGTAGAGATCCTCCAAGTCAGCTACATAAACCTGCTCTGCACCACGATCAGCTGATGCTAGTACCGCACGTTCATTTTCAATCACTGGTATCAAAATCGGAGTCTGATAATTCAGAGTCCAATTCAGTGATAATGTGCAAAACATCGTCCACGGTGTATTTCGCTTCGATCTCTCGCCAGATGTTGAAGCCTTTTTTTGCTGTTGTGTGCTCCTTTCTATTTGCTTGTGAGCGCAAGGAATCTCCATCAAAGCAATGAATCTAACATTCCTTCTGGCAAAGAGAGTCCAACTAAAACATAACGGTGGGTTTTGCTGCCGTTTACAATTGATTAACCCCCGTCATACCCCCTCCCTTTGATAAAAGTCGACATCCACCCTGAAAGAGTTAAAATACAAACGCAGTCCCACAAATAGATCAGACTGCCCTACAAGGAAAGGGATGACCAGAAACCTCTGGCTTGTGAACAAAAGAGCAATGAAAAATCTTTAAAAAAATGAAGATTTATTCTCAAAACAGAAAAATACAGGGTGAGTCAAAATTATGTAACACTAATGGATTATTTTTTTGTCTGCAGATAAACGTACACCATGGGTGACAGATTAACACTAGAGCAAACAAGATTGTTTAAAAGGTTGCAATTCATTGTATGGTGAAGGAGCGTGTGTATAGCAGGAAAGTTTGTGATATCAATGACCTTAAGGACAGAATATGGACTGTGGTTTCATATATTCCCTGCGAAATGTGTGTCTGGCCTTTAAATGGTATTGTTGCTCATTGGTTTTAGTGTGTTGAGACATTTCTGTAAATCATCGTGCACATATGAAGTATGTTTTATGAATAAATTGTTTCCGCCATTCAAATGTAAACATAATTTTGACTCACCCCGTATAATAAAATATTCCAAAGGGCAAAAAGAACCTGCACACAAAGGCACATGCAACACAGAATACTTCCAAAAACACAATCCAAAAGATCGAAATCCAGAAAACTACGGAGCCTCTGAGGGGACATGGTGCAATTTTTTTATTTTTTTTTTGGGGGGGGACTATCTTTTTCTCACCACTGCTCCAGATAAATTAAGGTCACACCAACTATTATTGTTGGGTGTGCTGCATACGATCAGATGAGCTCGAAATACCATCGATGTACATCGTTTACTGTGAACAGGAAATATCGCTTAACAGTTTGATGTTATGGACACAGTTACATTCCACAGAAATGAATATCGGCAAGTTTATGAAAGTAGGCTGTACCTTCAAACCCAGGGCTTTGGACCTGTGAAGCAGCAGCGGTAAGCACTGCACTACTGTGTAAAGGAAATGACATTCGTTAGCAAACTACTCACAGCTACGTACAGCTCACAGGGAGCTTCTTACTCTCACAAGTTACAAAAGCAACTCATATTTCACATATTGATGGCATGTGAAGTTTGCCTAGCCCAATGTGAATACACTAATTTAACTTGCTGGTAAACTGGCCATGCACTCGCTTATCTACACCAATGAACTGTGGAATTTAATGTGAACTCTACACAGTTACATCTAATTGGGCCCCTTTCATTGTCAGCGTTTTCTGACAAGAGATATGCCCTTGTTAAAAAGAGAAACTTGAATATCCGAGTCAGATCCACTGTCAAACTTGGCAACACTGTACAAAACAAACTGCGATATTTAAAGGGCACAGCAGAGAGCTACATCGTATTGCGGCCATTTTTCTTACCAAGATTTTGAATAGGTGGACTGCTTGCAGGTGATAATTGCTTAGCTCAGACATATCGGTACACTAGGGCAATTCATTGCTTAACTTGCCGTGTTATTGTGTAGTAAGTTGTGTGCACAAGATTGTTTCCCACAAAAATAAAAATTAACGTCATGTCCCCCCGGGGGTTCCATAGAAAACAGAGTAAATAAAACCAGAAAAATCTGTAGAAAAAAAATATACAATACTTGTACTAATCTCCAAACAAAAGTCAATGATCCATTGCTGAGATGCTTTCTCTAACCTAGTACAGTATATAGCCGAGGGGGAAATAAATCTCAACAGCATTGACTTGGGTATCTCATGTCTTGGGAGTCCAAAGACAAAATACAAGGAACATCAGAACATTTAGGGAGGCAGTACATACATTTTACATTAAAAACAAACATCTGAATTTACATAAAATATGAACAATAATAATACAAAAAATAACAATAAAGCAAAAAAATGAATACACATAAACCCTGGCTGACAGATAGCAACACTTGGTTCAGTTTCTCTTACATTTCTGTAACATTGTGGCAAACTTCCTTTTTATTTCAGAAGAGATAAAGCAGCTATATGCTGCCATTATTTTTATATATAATACTCTATCGTGGCTGTCCGTTTGTCTGTCCCAGATTTGAAATCACCTGTAGCTTGCAAACTGTTTGAACTATTGACCTGAAATTTGGTACATGTATACTACGTGATGTCTACTATCCACTTTCGGGATGATGATTGACCTCCAAGGTTATTCTTCTTTTTATTTTCAATTAGTTTTATTGTAGAACTAGCAAAATACCCGCGCTTCGCAGCGGAGAAGTAGTGTGTTAAAGAAGCAATGAAAAGAAAAGGAGACATTTTGAAAATAACGTATCCTGATTGTCAATGTAATTGTTTTGTCACTGTTGTGAGTGATGAGTGTTGTTGTATATATATTTATATATATAAACATATATACAATATAAACACATAAACATATATATATATATACATATCTATACATATACACATATATACATACATATATATCTACATATATACACACACATATATACACACATATACATACATACACACACATATATACACACAAATACATATATATATATATATATATACATACATACACACACACATATATAAACATATATATACATATACATACATATCTACATATATACACACACAGCTATTTCGTATCAGTGCAATACGCTGTTTGTTAAAATGGTTGACTCCGCTCTTACGTGCAATAACAAATCAAATCATTCAGTTGTCTTTGCTCATATGTCATTTTAGAGCTGGACGCCTGGCATCTTTTGGCCACAAGTTCGTTTCTGTTTGGTGTGAGGTTCTGTGTTGTGGAGATTCTCAGGATGGATTGCAGGTGCTCATCAGTGAGGCGACTCCTGTGTGCTGTTTTGTTATTCTTTATCACTGAGAAGAGCTTCTCACACAGATATGTGCTACCAAACATGCACAAGGTTCGAGACGCATGTAGACGGACTTTTTTTGTTCTTCAAAGTCACCAAAGCGCCGTGCAAACTCAGTGCGCAATAACTCTAGTAAGCGTTCGGCAAGGCAGCTGAAGCGCTGCATTATGGGATCTGTAGTTTATTGTGTTACCAGCGCTTCATATACCCGGGCTTTAATAACAATAAAACAGTATATAAAATGATCTCGGGCGGATATAATTACATGCGGGCGGATGTGGCCCGCAGCCCTTGAGTTTGACACATATGGACTAAATAGAACTTGAAAAGATATATTTTTTGAAATGTGATCGCGCAATTCAGATAGAGTTGACGCGCACTACAGCCTGCATGCCTCAATGAGTCATCCTCTCCTCGCTCTTACTTTTTTACCGTTCATCTAATGAATACACTGAGTATGGCTTTACCAAAACAATCATTGATGGCGAATAAAGTATCCATTATTCGAGTATGTAGAGCGGGATATATATATATACATATATATATACCCGCGTATCGCAGGAGAAGTAGTGTGTTAAAAAGGTAGAAAAGAAAAGGGAACATTTTAAAAATAACGTAACATGACTGTCAATATACAGTATTTGTTTTGTGAGTGTTACTGAGTGTTGCTGTCATAAAAGATTTGATTATCATTATTTCTTTCAATCAGGTTCGTATTTGTAGGATGTGTTGTATTCAAGTTACATTCCGTGTTTGTCAATCATTGTAAAGATGACAGGTTTCATTCATCGATTCGTTTCTTACTGCATCAATAAACAGCTCGTCTTCTTCTTTATCTGAGACCTGACACACTGCATGCACGGGTTTTTACACTGTCTTCCTTTAGCGGGACATTGACTTTTTCCACCGTGTGCTTTGTTTCCACAGTAGCTGCATTTATGAATATGCTTATCAGACGCTTCATATTTTTGCTGCCTTTTCAATTGTGTAATTCAGTTTTGTTCAGCTCTTTGGAACTGTTGCTTTTATCTCTGCACTGCGTCAGTTCACGTGAGCCACTCGGTGTACATGCATCGAAGGTTCCCAGCTGTGCTGGTGCCATCTCGTGCTATGTCCATGGCTGTATTTAATGTTACCTTAGTCCTGGCACTTAAAACTTTCTCTCGCAGTTTCGCTGAGTTTGTGTCAAACACCACCCTGACCATCTCATCTTCCTCTCCATAAACACAGTCCTTCACCCGTGAATATTTACCCGTGGCAGTTTGCTATTGGATTGCCGCTGACGGACGGCCTTATATGGGCAGGCACTAAATTACAAACGCCAGCGGCAGCCTGTCTATGAACTTAATTTAAAGTGTAGGTTTACATCGTGCTTTGTTTCCGAAGTAGCAGAATTCATGAATATGGTTGTATATGTCACTCGCTCGCTTCTTATTGTTTCGCTGCCTTCTCAATTATATAATGCATGTTTTCTTGAGCGCTTTTTTGAGCTCTTCCTGGTTTTCTATGTACTGCGTGATTACGTGGGAGGCGTGATGATGTCACACGAAACTCCGCCCCCACGGCGTTGAAGCTCATCTCCATTACAGTAAATGGAGAAAAACTGCTTCCAGTTATGACCATTACGCGTAGAATTTCGATATAAAACCTGCCCAACTTTTGTAAGGAAGCTGTAAGGAATGAACCTGCCAAATTTCAGCCTTCCACCCACACGGGAAGTTGGAGAATTAGTGATGAGTCAGTGAGTGAGTCAGTAAGTGAGTGAGGGCTTTGCCTTTTATTAGTATAGATTACCCAGCAGGGCGGCCATGTGGCACATGCATATGGGCGCCGTTCTCATTCCCTACCACCTTCATCGTCACTTCCTCTACTTCTTCATATCTTAAATCATTCTTGAGGCAGATTGAAGACTTAAGTGCCAGCTTAAGTGAAACATTAAAGAAATACGTACTAAGTAATTGCAACACAAACACTGACTTAATCAGTTTTAACGAGAAAAGATGCCGACAAAAAAAGAGAAGAAGTGGGCCACTAGGGTGGAGAAAAGAAGAACTGCTCAGGACGCAGAAAGCACATCAACCTCTGAGCAAACGAATGATAAACGTACAGAGCGAGAGGATGAAAACGAGGAATGTTCAAGTCAAGTGGATTCACTGCACGTTATTGTGCAGTGCACCGTTACTGGTTTTATATAGGTGGAGTCCGATGACACATTTAATCTCTGAGTCACATGACCAGCAACAGACATCGCAACAACAATCAACATGGCAGCTCCAATGGATTTTCATGTTGTTGACAGAAAATTCTGACCCTACCACCCAAATGTCGCAGCAGAAATCGAGATTCATTAGATCAAGCAACGTTTTTTCTAATTTTCTATTGTTCAATATTTGTGAGCCCATGTGAATTGTAACCTCATTTGCCTGTTCTTAGCTGACAGGATTGGCACTCCTACTGCTGTAGCCCATCTGCTTCAAGGTTCAATGTGTAGTGCGTTCACAGAAGCTCTTCTGCATACCTCGGTTGTGGTTATTTGAGTTACTGTTGCCTTTTCTATCAGCTCAAACCAGTCTGGCCATTCTCCTCTGGCATCAATGAGGCATTTTTATCCAAACAACTGCCACTCACTGGATATTTCTCCTTTTTCAGACCATTCTCTGTAAACCCTAGAGGTGGTTGTGCATGAAAATTCCAGTAGATCAGCAGTTTCTGAAATACTCAGCCCAGCCCATGTGGTACCAATAACCATGCCACGCTTCAAGTCACTTCAGTCTCCTTTCTTTCCAATTCTTATGCTCAGTTTGAACTTCAGCAGCTCATCTTGACAATGTCTACAAGCCAAAATGCATTGAGTTGCTGACATGTGATTGGCTGATTAGATATTTGTGCTAATAACCAATTGAACAGGGGTACCTAATAAGGCGGCCGGTGAGTGTATAGCAGACTTTTCCAATATTGTATTCATAAGAGTACTTTTCTAAGTTATTTAATGACTGTAATTTCCATAATCTTGGGTACAATATTAGTGATTGAAAGCTTCATTTGTGCTTAGTTATTGGGATCCTCTAATCCCCTTTTAGAAGAACAGAGTCACATTTGTAATTTTGCAGTCATCAGCTATGTCTGCCATCTGAAGTGATGGTTGGATTATATTTATTAATATTTAAAATATATTGTTTTTCATTTCTTTCAGCACCACCTTTAAAATCTTATAAAGCCCCGAGGTCCTATGTTGCCACAAGACCATTTTATTTATGTTCTCTTCAATCCTGATGGCAACCCATTTATTTATTCTTTAATAAAAGGCATGCAGAATATTTATTTGGCTTATTTGTTGTTTCCAGCTCCTTCCTACATTTTTTGAGGCTTTTAAACTGGCATTTTATTGTTTGGTAGCGCTGTGCCGAATTAACGCAAGGCCGTCTTAACGTATGGGCACAATGGGCAGGAGCATGGAGGTCCGCAATGTTTCTCATGCCTATGCATGTTTCTGTTTTGCTATCAAAACAGGGACCCCAGTGCAGTACTTTGCCTGGGGGGTCTATGATGCTTGTAAGATGGCCCTGCAGGTATGAATGTGTAGTGAAAGAAAAAGATTTGCGGGCCCACCTGGGAAAAGAAAGAACATGGCTGTCAAGCTGGTGATGATGAAAGCAGCCTTTTAGTGTCTTTTATTATCCAGCACAGGAGGATTGGTTCATTATTAGTTTGAACTTTCTTTGAATCTCTTTGTTTCCTTTGAATTCCTCTTTATAGTTTTTAATATACTTTACATGGCAATAAGGAAGTTGGGGGAGTTTGCTTCCCGGGTCCTCCCAACATGTAGAGCACTTTGAGTAGTAAGGTATAAATGTAAATAATTATTATTATTTTTTACGTTTAGTTGGTCATTTTTAATCTTTTGTTTTGTTAATTTTCTGAAATCCTTTAGTTTATTTATTTTGGAATGTATTTATTTTGCACATGAATCAGAATGTTCCAGATGACACTGTCTATTAATTATACAGCAATACAAGTGCGTTTTAGGAACTTTCTGGTTGCCAGGAGTGTTTTTCTTCCTGAGAATGTTGTTTTTACGTTTACAATGGATTCCGAAAGTATTCAGACCTCTTCACTTTCTGCAAAACTTTATTGTGAGATTTAAGGTAGGCACATTTACCATTTTTGTGCATCAATCTACACTCAATAACCTACAATGAAAAAAATAAATGATTTGCAAATCTCTCTATTATAATAAAAAAATCTTGGGACAAGACATGACTTTTTAGCCTGGGATAAGACGCGACTTCCTCTCAGAGAGACACTTTCATGTCCCGCGAGACAACACTTTGTGCCAAGAGATTTAACCTCGCCCGGGGCCAGAAATAAAAGGCAAAGATGACAAAGTAGAACATCGTAAAGAATTCAAAAACGTTGGCACGATACACATGTAGAGCAGGTTAGAGATAATGAACGTACTAAAATTCAAAAGTCTCAAAAAAATGATAGTAAATATTGCATTAGCGCAAACAAATGGAAATTATTACTTGGTGAAATAATGGAACAGCGAAAATAGATTGAATATATTGTTCGGATTTAAACTTTAAGTCGGAGACTTCTAGATCATCTAATTTGTGTTGCCATCAGGGAAAAGTAGTGTTTCTTCCCAATGAAGAGGCGTATCCGTGAGAATTAAAAGATATTTTGTTTGGTGGAATTGAAATCCTGCAAGAGAAAATTTCAAGCCCCACGAGACAAGACTTTATGCAAAGAGATTTGGAAAAGTCCTCCCCACATCTAAAACATTTACAACCGCGCACACGGTTCAATCATTTCTCATTTGTGTGAATGCTATTGTCAGACACAGTTTGTATAGAGAGAAAGAAACAATATTCACTCACGGGCAGTTATACGTTGCATTGCCACGATGGAATTCCAAACACGGAATCAAAATTCAATACGATATTGACGAAAAGGTAAAAGCGAAACGAGACTGAATATATAAACATAGGTGATTTGACAGAAGTACGTACATATTGTTTGGATTTAAACTTTAAGTCAGACACTTGTAGATCATCTAATTCGTGTTGCCATCAGGGAAAAGTAGTGTTTCTTCCCAATGAAGAGGCGTATCCATGAGAAATAAAACATTTATTGTTTGGTGAAAGTAAAATCCACATATGTGAGTGTCAGAGATGCGAGGTTGCCGGCAGTGGGGGTTTGCGAGCAAAGCGAGCAGGGGGCAAAGCCCCCTAGTTTTTTAAAAGTTTAAAACATACATTTCTCTATTAGTGAAGAGTCAGGATGGGTTCAGAGGGGGAAGGTTGTGTCTGACTAGCCTGCTGGAATTCTATGAGGAAGAAACTACAGTGTACAATATTAGAGGCTGTCACACACATGGGGAGGCGGCTGAAAGGACCAAATGAAAGTATTGTGAATTTCCCCTTGGGATTAATAAAGTATCTATCTATCTATCTATCTATCTATCTATCTATCTATCTATCTATCTATCTATCTATCTATCTATCTATCTATCTATCTATCTAATTCCATGCCAGGCCAGGGGCTTATTATCCCTGCAGACCAGATGCAGGGAATTCTGCCTGATTCCGGCCATGAATACATTATTTTCGAGTCCAATGACGGAGACGCCACTTCCAGTGTTTCCTTAGTTCTATGTTGGACTCAATCCTGTACACATCTGTGCATCCTATTTTGCCTTTTTCAGCCAGGGCTCAAGTATACAGGTGGCTGCCCTAAACCTTTTTTTCTGTGTGTCAAGGCTGTTGATTTCACATGGTGTATATTAGATTATTTATCTATGTCAGAGGTTGGGCATCAAGCTAAAAAAATAGAAGCCACACCCACTTTTCTCATTGGTCCTCCTTCTTTTTTAGTTCAGTTTTTTTTACATTTTCATTCTCATATGCAGATGCAACAGGCATTTTAATACACATCTCCCTGGATTAAAATATAAGTGGTTTATAAACTTACACAGCAAAATCACTGGTGTTATCTTTATCACTAGAAAAGTTAATTTAACTCTTAAAAGCTATTTGAAAAGGACATATTTGTATAGCGATTATATATGACATACATCTTTGTAAAAATGCTTAGAAAATAAGTTTGACTTAAAACATTACCATTATAAACTGTTCTCTGCTTGAGGCATTGTTCCATCAGACTGTAAAGCAGCTGCTGTTAAACAAACCAAACTTGGATCTTTCTACATTAAATAAGTACAGGCCTCTCTCCAAGCTGACTTTTATTGCTAAAGTTTTAGGAAAGATTGTTGAACAGCAGCTTGGTGCCTTTTTAGAGGAACAGCAGCCTCTTGATCCAATGCAGTCTGGTTTTCAGAAATGGTATTCTACAGAAACAGCTCTCCTTAAAGTTTTCAAAGACGTATTAATGGCTGTTGATGCAGGACAGTGTTCTGTACTAGCATTGCTAGACCATTTGACACAGTGAATCATCAGACTTTAATTAATAGGTTAGAGAAGTCTGTGGGGTCTCTGGTTCTGTACTGCACTGGTTCTCCTCATATGTAACTAACAGGAGTTTTTCGGTTGGTATTGTAGAATTCGCTTCTATCTATCTATCTATCTATCTATCTATCTATCTATCTATCTATCTATCTATCTATCTATCTATCTATCTATCTATCTATCTATCTATCTATCTATCTATCTATCTATCTATCTATCTGTGGGATGGCAGATAATCTAGTATCCATTGATCATTACTTAGGGACTTGAACAGCATGCATTTGTTGCAGCTGAAACTTAATATAACCAAATGTAAAGTATTACATGTAGGAAGTTAAAACATTAGGTTTGATTACACAATGGGAGGTATGAAGATCAAAAGTTGCCTTATGATAAGTTCCTGTGAGTCATGATGGACATGGTCGGAATTAATTGCATTGCATTTGTCAATCAAAAATATTTTGCATCATAAACCTTTATAGTAGTGAAAAATGTATTGAATTTGTTATTCCAACAGATGGCACATCACAAATAGTAGCACTGCTATTACAAATCCCATACTAAATGGCATATAACAGAGGCATAGAATTCGGACAGACACACAGATGCACAAACACACACACATGGACACTCGTCCTTTAACTAAGGTGGATAAGCTGATTTCTGTCCATCTAGAAGTTTCTCTCTGTTAGATGTATTCCGTTTGCAGTGCAGTGTGATCATCTGGTCACCACAGTGTGTTCCTGTTATCTTTATTCATTGGATAACAGAGGTAAAGTTGGACCTTTCAAAGTTAATACCTTTGTAGTTAATAACATTTATTGCATTTATCATTCCAACAGATGGCACGTCACAAACATTAGCAGAGCTTTTACAAATCACATACCAAATGGCATTTAACAGAGACATAGCAACCAGGTGAGCTCACTGCATTGCAAACGTAATACATCTAACAGAGAGTAACTGCCGGACGGACAGAAATCAGCTTATCCACCTTAGTTAAAGGACGAGTGTCTGTGTGTGTGTGTGTGTGCGTGAGTGTGTGTGTGTGTGGGTGTGTGTATCACAGACACTTGACCTTTTATTAAGGTGGATGACACTATATATTTACATGTACAAAAGGAAACAATAAATGTTTTTGAGAAATGTTACAGATTATATGCTTTTCTGGAAATGTGTCTTCATAAAGGCTAGGAAAGCAAGCCATAATAGTATAATTTAGCTTTATTCTCCTTCTGGACAACTTAGTGTCGGAATACAATTATTTCCCCAGGGCCAAGGCATCAAAGTCTTATGTAGTGAGTTGGAAATAATTGCTGGCATAACACAAAAGGAAGAGAAAAGAGAGAGACGTGATTGAGCCAACTTCAGTGGCATTAACTACCACCTACTGGACTTGCAGATGTTACTTGGTGAAAGGAGATTAAATTCTTGACGACAGGGTTCCCAATTAAATATTAATAACAGTGCAACAAGTGTAAAATTGTTACTACACTCCTACCTCCAAAACCTCTGTTTTAAAGAATTTTGAACAAAGGATGATTGGGAAGATGCACGTGGTGAGCCCAAGCTCTGGTGGCATGGCCATGTCATCTCTATCACCAATGACTCAGTAGCACAAGCTGTGCTCCGTCTCTGTCCATGCGGTTGGCATCCATGTGACTGACCAAAGCGCAGCTGGATGGAGCGAATTAAGGACGATATAAAGCATGCCAATGTTTGCCCTTGAGGACAAAGGGCCAAGTGGAAACATGCGTGCCAGTCAGTGGACCCTGTGCCGATGCGGGATAGCTGCTAGGATGAAGAAGAAGATGATTGCCCATAAAGTAAACAGAACCTTTCAAAGTAATGAAGCTCAATACTAAGCCAAAGCAGTGCAAGTCTAATGTTTTGTGCTAAATTTGACCAAGAAAGGCCACGCTTTCACTTCACCTTTGTCTGTTCTTGTCTTTTTTTTTCTTTATTTCTCACAATTTATATATTTGTAGAAGATTAAAGAGATTTGAAGAAAGCACACACTATGAAAGCTAATGTGTGAACTAATTTGAATATATCAGGGTATATTAAAAATGGGCATCCTGGCCAGGGAGGAGAATGTTTTATTACTTGGACTGGAGGTCTGAAAGGAATTATGGGATGATTTGCAGGCTGGATTAAAAAATAACTTTATGCCCAGCTGGGATGAAATAATGGCTGGACCAGCAGAAGACGGGATTTAGGAGTAGGTCCATCCCCCTTACACTAGGTGGCAGTGGTCCTCGTATGAATATCCAGTCAGGATACCCGCAGTGGTGCTAGGGAGATAGAGTCTAGAAGTGCAGCCCTTGGGAACGATAGAGGGCACTGTCAGTAGGAGGACCACCCTACTTTCTCTATGGCCCAAAAGGGCTTCCTCAAGGAGACAGAATGGCACCAGAAGTATTCCCAGGTCTGGCATATAAAGAAGCCTGAGGCAGCGGGCAACACTCAGTAGAGGAGAGAAGGAGGAAGAACTTGTGATGGTTTATTATATAATTGTGACTAACAGGAGGAAGAGGTGCTCACTGGAAGGTGCTTTGTGGAATAAAAACCCTTTAGTTTATTCATATATTGTGGGCTGTATTGCTGCGTCTGTGGTTTTGGGGCTCTCTGGCGCCCCCCTTGTGGTTACACAGGGTTACCCATTCAAGTAAGCATATCATTAAGAAGATCTGGAGCTCACATGGTTATCATCAGACTATTCTTCAATTTTGCTGCTACAGCCAAGCGTTAGATGCCTTTTCCCTATGCTACCCAGATGACCCAATAAGGCAGATCACGGTCATTTCAAAGTTACAGTCAAATTTATTTCAGTTTAGCTGCTGCCTTTATTTAAAAAAAACGTAAAACAATTCAAGCATAAAGTAAAACTGCCTTCATGTTCTAAAAAACGAAGCTCTGCCAGGTGAAAAGCTTGGCCCTCAGTCACACAGTGAGTCAGTGGTAGGAGACTGAAGCGGCAACTCAGCGATTTACTGCTCTGTACCTTTCCTGCTATAGATAGGTACGCCAACATAACTCATGAAGGAGCGCACAGACCGTTAAAAACAACACGCCTGTCACTTCTGCTAATAAAGGAAGCTAAAATTACTGTAGACACTGGATTTACGGCTAATTCCACTGTACAAGATTTCCAGCTTTGCAAGTCTTTCTCTTGCAGGGATTTTTATTATGCTGCTAAGCAAATGGACAGATTTAAATGAATCACATCAGATGTCAAGGGAGGCCATTGTGCTATCGGTACCTAAACGGCTCACTTATTGTCAGGCTACTGAATGAATTTATAGATGTCTGTCAATTTTGCAAATATATAGGAATCTGATCCAACATCCTTCAACTATACATTGTTCTGGCTCCTTCCTGTAACGTGAAAGATACAGTAGATAGATAGATAGATAGATAGATAGATAGATAGATAGATAGATAGATAGATAGATACTCATTTTAGTATAGTAGGCAGGATAGATAGATAGATAGATAGATAGATAGATAGATAGATAGATAGATAGATAGATAGATAGATAGATAGATAGATAGATAGATAGATAGATAGATAGATAGATAGATACTTTATTCATCTCCTCAGGGAAATTCAGGTATAAAAGCACAAAGAGTCTTTATTGTGGAAAACTCTTCCTTTAAGTGTTTTCCACACTGTAGATAGATAGATAGATAGATAGATAGATAGATAGATAGATAGATAGATAGATAGATAGATAGATACTGTATGCAGCCAAAGCTATACACTATGCTACTCCCTGATTTCCATAACTGTTGTAAACCACATCTTCCAAAGTAACATAATCCTCCATAACTGTGGATTTTGTTCGCTCCCATTGATGAATAGTGCCTCATTAGTCGAGAAACATAACTGAGCAAGAGCCAATTAGCAATCGTACTCTCAGATACTTTTTTTATTTCGGAATTCGGCCGCTCATTATCCTTCATGATAAAGTAAAACTCTCCTGACAAATTAAATGCTAGATGCATCTTTGATCTTAAATGCCAGACGTTTCTTTGATTGACCAAGTTGTTTCCAATGACATTTTCCTTTCTTTTTTTTTTGCTCATATGCAGAAATAATCATGAAAAGGGCAAATAAATCTGTTTATTAATAAATATCATATTAAATCTGTCATCACATTAAAGTGTCTGATGAAATATAATCCCAGTCTACAAAGTTAGAAACTTCATACTGCTGCTGCTGTGGCAAGAGACTATGAAGGGAGCGCCTGAAATAGAAATTCAGTGAAAAGGATGTTGTCAAGCTGGAAAAACATCAAATTGGCTAACATATATATGTATATTTTAGATCTATTGAGACATCTGCTTTACATAACAAAAACCGTAAAATAAAGTCACACCAAAAAAAAAGAAAGCATTTCCTTTTTTCACCTTTTAGATACAAGAACACTTCCCACAAAAGCTGTTGGGTTATAAATAAAATGCGCCCTCTCGATTTCATAAGTTTGGACTTCTTTCAGCTCTAAATGATATACTGAGAACTGCAGCAATTATTCTGTTAAATGTTTATTCTGCATTGCACGATGTGAGAACATGAGTTTATATAATCCGTTCAGAGCTCTTTACATTTAAAAAGAATGCGCAGTTGGACGTTCAGAAAGTATTGATAGGGATATCTGCTTCACCCTTGCTTGATAGGTTTAATGAATAATAATAAAAGGAAGATGAAGGGTTTGAGGTCCAAGATGGGAAGGGCTTGTTATGAGTGGTAAGCTGATGTGTGCACAAGCACACTGCTGGCAGAGTGAGATCATCTCTGGTGAAAAGTGTGAGGTGAGGGGCGCTGTTCTCTTCTGGATTTGCAGCATGTGGTTTATGGTAGAAAAGACAGACATGCTAGTCTTTAATCCATCCCATCCAGGAATAAGAAGGTAAAGCTACATGTTCTGATGTGAAAAAAGAGTGTGAACCCTGAAAGTAGGACCCAGAAGCCAGACCCCTGTTCTGAACCCAATAGAACAACGTTGATATATAGTAGACTCACTGGAGCTCAAGAGTGTAGGAGTGCCAGATGACGCTTGAGGCATGGGACCCTAGGACAGGGGTCCTCAATCACGGTCCTGGAGAGCCGCAGTGGCTGCAGGTTTTTGCTCCAACCCAGTTGCTTAATAAAAAGCACTTATTGCTAAAGTAACACTTCTGCTTCACTTTAGTGATTTTGAGCCCTTATTGCTTAATTTTGTCTTAAACAGCTATTTTAATTGCTCCTTATTATCAATAACATGCAAATGACAAGAGAGAGCAGCATTTCTCCATTTAGCTTATTTACATTTACACCTGTGTGTATTTATCTGCACTATTGGGTTTAATTAAATACTTGGAAGAAAAATGAAGAGAAAAAAGTGAAGGACTGAGAATTACTCGTCCATTTTAGCCTTCAAATCATTTGCATGCTAGAAAGGGAAAGAAAATCTAGGATATGAGAATGACCTGACGTAGCAGAGTTAATTTAATTTCATAGCTTGTTAGTGCTTTATTGGCAAGAATTGCTTTCTAATTAAGCAACCAGGTCAGAACAAAAACCTGCAGCCACTGCGGCTCTCCAGGACTGGGATTGAGGACCCCTGCCATAGGAGGTTTACAAAGCACATGGGACTGTGGCATTGGGCTGGGCCATCAGAAATCCGCTCTCACAGTAGTCGCTTGAATGCTGCAGGGATGATCAAGGACTATTTGCCCTACAGCCTGGAAGTACGTCCCAGTCACGTGGACAGAGGAAATGACGTACTTCTGGGTTGAAGAAAAGGAGTTTTTAACTGACCCGGAAGTGTTACCAGTCACATGGACAGGAAGAGAGAAACACTTCCGGATCTCCCACTATAAGAGACTGTGGGAGATCCCAGACGGGCGAACTGAGTCGGGTGGCAGGGTGACAACACGTCTGGGTGTGGAGGATTGTTTATTGTAGTACTGATGATTGTTTATGAGTATTGTGGAGTGGAGGGTACTTTGTGCACAGTATTATTGTAATAAATGTAACTTTTGGACTTTTATCTGGTGTCTGGCGTCTGGTCCGAGGGTTCAAGGGGACAACAGCGCCCCCTATCTATCTATCTATCTATCTATCTATCTATCTATCTATCTATCTATCTATCTATCTATCTATCTATTGTGATGGACAGCCGGCAGCTCAACCTTTGCCGGGACGCCTAAAGAATGAAAGGATGGGGGAAGGCAGCTGCTTTGAGACACTGCCTCCCCCAGGACACTAGATGGCAGCTTCCCCGCAGGGCATCATGGGATCGGGAGTTCGGCTTCACAGCCCTGCTGGGTACTATGGGGTCCAGCAGGAGATGCTGCGGGGAGACCAGGGAGTATCTACTTTCTACATAGCCTAGAAGTACTCCAAAGTCATGGGGATAAAAGTCCCGTATTACTGCCGGGCTGAAGAAAAGGCAAGTTCTCCATATGACCTGTAAGTGCTGGCAAGTCATGGGGACAGAAGGACAGAAGCACTTCGGTGTCAAGGACTATATAAAGGACTGCTGTAAACCTAGCAAGTGAGCCAAACTCGGGAGTTGTAGGACAGAGCTTGCTGGGAGGTCTGGAGGAGAGAATATTTCATTATCATTGTAGTATTGTGTATTCACTTGCTTGCTAATTGTGGTGGAAGTGCTTAAAGGCACTATTAGAGGAAGAAAGGAATTAAAGAATCTTCCTGTTGCTTTTAACCTGCATCTGTTTGTTGGGTTTGAAGGGGCAACAGCGACCCCTATTGTCTTACACTATCTATCTATCTATCTATCTATCTATCTATCTATCTATCTATCTATCTATCTATCTATCTATCTATCTATCTATCTATCTATCTATCTATCTATCTATCTATCTATCTATCTGTCGAACACAAGCTTATTAGAGCTAGCCTCAGAATGGATTTTCAGGCTCATACACCAATTTTTATTCTACCGAATGTATTGGTCAGCCCTCACTTGTAATTCTGCTCTTTAATATTCTGTGTTGCTACTTCTTTGTTCTTACAATTTTCCTGTTGACTGAGGACAACCTGATGAGATTTATTTTTATAATTTAGCATTCTCAAGCCCAGTTCATTCAATCAGGGATAAAGGAGGGAATGCACCACAGAGGAGTCAGATTAGGACTTTTATATCTTGAGAGCAGAAGCAGTACGATGGCAAATTATTCTGTTACTGTCCACCTGAAGTTTCCCCATTCCCTCTATGTCTGTGTGTCTGTATGTGTTTCATTTTTCCTAATATTCTGGGTTTCTTCCCATATCCTCAAGATTTGGTTGACTCGTTATTCTAAACTGGATGTGTGGTTGTGTGTGTGTGTGTCTGAATGGGTTCTCTGATGGCTGATGTTCTAGTCAGCGTTAATCTTGCCATCTTAAAATGCTGCTGAGACATGTCCAATCCTTATCAGGTCCCTGTATTGGATTACTGACAATGTTAAGTTATAGTATTTTGAGAATCAGTGCTGTTTTTATTCTGAAGACTCTTTTTGCTCCAATACCAGTAGCTTCTAAAGAGGAAGAGTAAGGCCGATTGTGTTTTCCGGCAGCATGGCACTGATAAATAATTCTCCATTAAACTTTAAACAGAATGGCGCAGTCAAGAAGCTGATAATTTCACATTTCTGACAGCTCCCGTAAGTCTTCGACTACACATCCCCGCAGCCGTGTCAACCTTCTCCCGGACTGCCTTGTCAGCTTTATTTATTTCATTTTGCTATCTGCCTATTTATCCCAGTTTAATGAGCTTTTAAAATTTCATGATACTCTGATGTTTCTTTGTAGATATATGGCCCTGCAGGACAGCGGAATAATCCGAGGTTGGCATCGTTGGATTTCTCCACGGTTTGTTTTCGGGAACATTTGCTAAAAGAAAAGACAGCAAAATTGTGCTGTGGACAAGAGGGAAGGGGGTCACAGATGAAAGATGAAGCTGGGCACACTGATCTATCAAGGTCAGAATGACAAACGTTTCACCCACCAACTGCCTTGTCAATATGATGCTCAACTTATTTACTTCAAGTGACTTGGAATAATTGTCCATTTATCACATTGCGGCTGCCATTTATAGCTTCACCGGCAGTCATTTACAAATCAGTTAGACGAAACAGACAGGGCACTCAGCACTGGGACAGAAACAAGCAGATATCTGCAGTGCCTGGTTCTAGATCCCTATATTCTTGTTTACTCCGTTGAATTGATTGAATGGGCGCCATTGTTTACGGAGTGTTTGGGGGGTGGGGGGGAGTTAGAGGATTATAGACGAGAGACGCAGTCAGAGCAAGCAAACAAATGAGCGAGAGGAGCCATTTCTGAGGTGCAACAGCAGTGGTGGCCAAGAGAAAATGCAGCACAGTGCATCATGATGGCTCCTTAAGGATGAATGCCTCAATCAATCAAGACCTCTGTCGATAGCACAGCTCCTCTCCTCACAGTGTTTTAATCCCTGACTCCCGAAGGGGACAAAGAGTTAAAAATAACAGTAGAAGACTAGAGTTAAAGATTTGGCAAACACTGGCTGATTTAGTTTTCACCTGATAATGTAAGGCTCTTGGGGAAAAATATGATATTAAGGATCTGTGGAAATTCATTTATTAATGAAGAGCTCACTTCAAGTCTGAGGTGGTCTCGGGATTATTACACTCACTCATGGGCTAACGAATCAATGTGCCACACATTCAGCTCCTTCAGAACGTATTCAAACCCCCCTCACTTTTGACACATTTTGTTATGTTGCTGCCTTGTGCTAAAATCTTTGGAATTCATTTATTTACGTCGTCAGGCAATACTCAGTACCCCAGAAGGATAACATGACAGCAGATGTTTCAGATTTAAACCGACGCAAGTATTCAGATCCTCTGCTGTAGCTCATTCTATTGATCACCATCAAGATGTTTCCACACCTTGTTTAGATCGCACCTATGGTCAATTCGATTGACTGGACATGAAATAGATAGATAGATAGATAGATAGATAGATAGATAGATAGATAGATAGATAGATAGATAGATAGATAGATAGATAGATAGATAGATAGATAGATACTTAATTAATCCCAAGGGGAAATTCACATACTCCAGCAGCAGCATACTGATAAAAAACAATAAAAAACAATATTAAATTAAAGAGTGATAAAAATGCAGGTAAAACAGACAATAACTTTGAATAATGTTACCATTTACCCCCCGGGTGGAACTGAAGAGTCGCATAGTGTTGGGGAGGAACGATCTCCTCAGTCTGTCAGTGGAGCTGGACGGTGACAGCAGTCTGTAGCTGAAGCTGCTCCTCTGTCTGGAGATGATCCTGTTCAGTGGATGCAGTGGATTCTCCATGACTGACGGATGTCAAACTGTCCAGCTCCATGCCTACAATAGAGCCTGCCTTCCTCAGCAGTTTGTCCAGGCGTGAGGCGTCCTTCTTCTTTATGCTGCCTCCCCAGCACACCACCGTGTAGATGAGGGTGCTCACCACAACCGTCTGATAGAACATCTGCAGCATCTTATTGCAGATGTTGAAGGACGCCAGCCTTCTAAGGAAGTATGGCCGGCTCTGTCCTTTCTTACACAGAGCATCAGTATGATTAGTCCAGTCCAATTTATCATCCAGCTGCACTCCCAGGTATTTATAGGTCTCTACCCTCTGCACACAGTCACCTCTGATGATCACGGGGTCCATGAGGGGCCTGGGCCTCCTAAAATCCACCACCAGCTCTTTGGTTTTGCTGGTGTTCAGTTGTAGGTGGTTTGAGTCGCACCATTTAACAAAGTCCTTGATTAGTCCTCCTGCCCACTTCTGATGCAGCTCATGATAGCAGTGTCGTCAGCGAACTTTTGCACATGGCAGGACTCTGAGTTGTATTGGAAGTCTGATGTATATAGGCTGAACAGGACAGGAGAGATGCACATACTGAGGTCTGTCTGTAAGATAGTCCATGATCCATGCTACCAGGCATGAATCTACTCCCATCTCTGTCAGCTTGTCCCTAAGGAGCAGAAGATGGATGGTGTTGAAGGCGCTAAAGAAGTCCAGAAACATAATTCTTACAGCACCACTGCCTCTTTCCAAGTGGGAGAGGGATTGGTGTAGCATATAGATGATGGCATCCTCCGCTCTCACCTTCTCCTGGTATGCAAACTGCAGAGGGTCGAGGGCATGGTGGACCTGTCGACTCAGGTGGTGAAGCAGCAGCCACTCTATGGTCTTCATCACATGTGACATCAGAGCGACAGGCTGGAAGTCATTCAGCTCACTAGGAACGTGATACCTTTGGGACTAGGGTGATACAAGATGTTTTCCAAAGCCTCAGGACTCTCCTGTTCCAGGCTCAAGTTGAAGATGCTCTGTAGAGGACTCCCCAGCTCCAGCGCACAGGCCATCAGCAGTTGACAGCTATAGATATGGAGAGGTGCATACCTGTTTGTCGAATGACCCACATACGACAATGTGAATCAGTGCAAGGACCAAACTGTGAGGTCAAAGGAATTGCCTGAAGAGTTTAGAGACATGATTACCAGGCACGGATTTGAGAAAGGATATTAACATTCTTCTGCAGCACTGAAGGTTTCCAAGAGCACAATTGCCTCCATAATTCTTAAATGGAATAAGTTTGGAACAACCACAACTCTTCATAGAGCTGACCGCCCAGTCAAACTGAGCAATCAAGTGATAAGGGCCTTGGTAAGACAGGTGAACAAGAACATAATGGTCACTCTGGCTGAGCTTGCATGAAGATGGGGGAAACTTCCAAAATGACAATCACCAATGCAACATTCCACTAATCTTGGCTTTATAGCTGAGGTGCCAGATGGCACATGAAAGCCCACTTGGAGTTTCCACAAAGGTATCGAAAGGACTCACAAACTATGAGAAACAAGATTCTCTGGACTGATAATGTGCTAAGAATGAAAGAATGCCACATCGTTTGATGAAAGTGAAAATTATCAATCTACAGGGGGCTGAATTAAAAGACACCCTGAAAATCAAAGTGAAAAAATTATGCAGTGGCAGGCTAGTCCATTTTGCCGAAGTAGTTTGTATGGCCCCCACGTGCTTTTATGCATGCTTGACAACATCGGGCGGGGATTGGTCACTTCTAATGAGACGACGGATGGTGCCCTGGGAGATCAGCAAACCTGGCAGCGTCGGATGGACCAAAACATGATGTCACAGAGGTGTTCTATTGGATTTAGGTCAGGTGAGTGAGCATGGGGGCCAGTCAATGGTATCAATTCCTTTATCCTCTAGGAATTGCCTGCATACTCTCACCACATGAGGCCGGGCATTGTCGTGCACCAAGAGGAACTCACTGCACCTGCATAGGGTCTGACAGTGGGTCCAAGAATTTCATCCTGATACCTAATGGCAGTCAAGATGCCGTTGTCTAGGCTGTAGTGGTCTGTGCGTACCCCCATGGAAATGCCTCCCCAGACCATTACTGACCCACCACCAAACCGGTCATTTTGAACAATGTTACAGGTAGCAAATCATTCTCCATGGCTTCTCCAGACCATTTCACATCTGTCACATGTGCTCAGGGTGAACCTGCTCTCATCTGTGAAAGCACAGGGCACCAGTGGTGGACCTGCCAATTCTAGTATTCTATGGAAAATGCCAATCGAGCTCCACAGTGCCAAGCAGTGAGCACAGGGCCCACTAGAGGACGTTGGACCCTCAGGCCACCCTCATGAAGTCTGTTTCTGATTGTTTGGTCAGAGACATTCACATCAGTGGCCTGCTGGAGGTCATTTTGTAGGCTCTGGCAGTGCTCATCCAGATCCTCCTTGCCCAAACGAGCAGATACCAATGGGTCCGGCTGATGGGTTAAGAACATTCTACAAGGGGCCCTTTCCAGCTCTTCTAGAGTAACTGCCTGTCTCCTGGAATCTCCTCCATGCCCTTGAGACTGTGCTGCGAAGACACAGCAAACTTTCTGGCAATGGGAGGTACGTATTGATGTGCCATCCTGGAGAAGTTGGACTACCTGTGCCACCTCTGTAGGGTCCAGGTGTCACCTCATGCTACCAGTAGTGACACTCACCGTAGCCAAAGGCAAAACTAGTAAGAAAACAGATGAGGAAGGCAAAATGTCAGTGGCCTCCCTCCACCTGTTAAACCATTCCTGTTTTGGGGGGTCCTCTTATTTTTGCCCCTCTAGTGTACCTGTTGTTAATTTCATTAACACCATAACAACTCCCTCTGCTACTTAACTGACCAGATCAACAGCCGACTTGATGCTATACTTGGATTCAAAAGGGTTCCTTTAATTTGTTTGAGCAGTTTATTTAAAGTAGACCTCATGTAGTCCTTTTATCGCAGTCCGATCCAGTCTGTTATCACTTTTAGTTTCATTGCCTGGTTTAGTAGTCCAACAAACCAAAATTTAAAAAAAGCTTCAGCAGATTATTAAGCATGCAGCTTAAGTTATTAGGACTGATGTAGATTATCTGGCAAGTGTGTGTGTGTGTCAGAGGACAATGCTAAAAGAACTAGAAATAATCTCAGCTGACGACAAACATCCATTACATGTAGAAGTGAACTTCAGGGAGGAAAGTTTCTTTGAAAACTGACACAAATCACTTCAGTACTTCCTTTCTCCCTAGTGCCCTACAATGTTTTAATAAGGAATATTAGAGAAAATGATGACGGTTTGATATGTATCCTGTAACTATTTTTGCGTAAATATGCATTATCAAACTGCCTTAGCTTAACCTGTCTTGTCCCTATTTGTTTTGTTTAATTCCTTTCTGTTTTGTTATTCGATGCAATTGAGCTGTCAAATTTCATGTTTTCTTGCGTAAACAAATCTAAATAAAGCAACCTTGGTCCTTAGGGTCAACTCTGTGAATGTTCTTGAAAGTCCCATTCAGACTACAGACTTGAAAGGAGCTTTCCACTAATGGTCTGCAATTACAATTAAAAAAAAATACTTGGCTTATGTTAATTGTCAATTGTAAATTAGAACTGTGTGTGTTATTGTGTTCTGTGTGTGTGTTGAAAGTGGTCCCTGTGGTGGGCTCGCCTGTCCAGTCCGGTTTTCAGCCTTTTGCCGAATCCTAAGTGAGATAGCGTTTGGCCCCGCCCCCCTCAAATGGGTTTCAGCAGGTTCTAGAGGTCAGTCCATTGAGGGCTACAGTGCCTGTACAGCCCTTGAACACACCCAAATGTTACTCCATGAGTATATTTTCAAACTTACTTGGGGCAATTTTAATGTCTGCCTCTGACATAAGGCAGGAACTGACTCTATTTTTTTTATTAATTTAATTACAATCCATACAAAGCAATCAAGTTTTTACAAAAAGAAGAATTGAGTTAAGAACAGATCAATCCCTGAGAGAGAGAGCAAGCCAAATGGCGTTAAATTTAAGGCTTGTAAACATACCTAAATTAATAAATTCTCTGTGCTTTATAAGCTTATTTTAAAATATTACTGATTAGATCCTGCCATGTTTTGAAAAAAGTCTGTATGGATCCTCTAACTGAGTATTTGATTTTTTCCAATTTCAAATAATATAACACATCAGTTTCCCACTGACTTAAAAGAGGAGAGTTTGGGTTCTTCCAGTTTATCAGAATAAGTCTGCGTGAAAACAGTGTAGTGAATGCAATCACAGTTTGTTTGTCCTTCTCCACTTTAAGCCCCTCTGGAAGAACCCCAAACACAGCTGTTAAAGGGTTAGGAGGGATTGTGAGTCCAAGGCCGTCTGAAAGGTAATTAAAAATGTTTGTCCAGAATAATGTTAATTTGGAGCAGGCCCAGAACATGTGACCTAGTGAGGCTGGGGCTTGGTTGCAACGTTCGCAGGTTGGATCATGGCCTGGATACATTTTGGAGAGTTTTAGTCGAGACAGATGTGCTCGATATATAATTTTAAGTTGTATAATTGTATGCTTTGCGCATATGGAGCTCGAGTGAATTCTCTGCATTGCTACTTTCCACTCCTTTTCTGATATATTAATTGAGAGGTCATTTTCCCAGTGTACTCTTGGATCTTTGAAAGGGATGGATTGTAAAATGATTTTATATATTGTAGAGATGGAGTCTAATTCCTAGAGATTGAGCAATATTTTTTCCAGCGTGGATGAGGGTGCAAGATGAGGAAAATTTGGAAGGTTCTGTTTAACAAAGTTCCTGATTTGAAGATAGTGAAAGAAATTTGTAGTTGGAATGTTAAATTTGGAATGTAATTGTTCATAGGATGCAAAGACGTTGTCTATATAAAGATCTCTAAGCAAGTTAATTCCAAGTTTTTTCCAGATATTAAAAACTGCATATGTTTGTGAAGGTTGAAAGAGGTGGTTCTCTTGCAGGGGTGCCACAGATAGAAGCCTCTCCGTCTTAAAATGCTTTCTACATTGGTTCCAGATTTTAAGTGAGTGGAGCACAATTGGGTTATTAGTGTATTGCCGATAACGTGTGTTTATTGGAGCGCAGAGCAGGGAATACAAAGAAGTACTGCAGGATTTTACTTCTATTGCGGACCAAGCCAGTGTATGTTCTTCTATTTGTGTCCAGGTTCTCATCGCCTGTATATTTGCTGCCCAGTAATAAAACTGGAAGTTAGGTAGAGCCATGCCGCCTTCTGCCTTTTGTCTTTGTAGGGTCGCTCTTTTGATGCGTGGATGTTTAGAATTCCAAATAAATGAGGTTATTGTTGAATCTAATTGCTTAAAGAACGATTTATTAATGTATATTGGGATGTTTTGAAATAAAAAAGGAGCTTAGGAAGAATATTCATCTTAACAGTGTTAATTCTTCCAGCTAGTGTGAGATGAAGGGTTGACCATCTATGCAAGTCTTGCTTAATTTTTTCCATGCAGATGGCGAAATTTTGTTGATAAAGAGCTTTATGTTTACTTGTGATGTTTACCCCGAGGTATTTAAACTGTTCTGCAATGATAAAAGGTAGAGTGTCTAATCTAATATTATATGCTTGAGAATTCACTGGAAAGAGTACACTTTTATTTAGATTAATTCTGAGACCAGAGATCTTTTGAAATTCTGTGAGTGCTGCTAAGACAGGCAGGAACCGACTCTAGATGAAGCATCCATCCTTTCATCAGGTCAGTTTAGAGTCACCAATCAACTTAAAACGCATATTCCCAAATTCAGATTAGAAACGAAACTTGTTGGTAATAAAACATCTTAACCTGGAGTTGTGGCTTGTTAGTACTGATGAGTCCAAGTTTCTGGATAGCAACGCATTTTTCTTTTGTGGTTTTTAGTATTGATTTAGAGTCTCTTCCTTAAACTACATAGAGTTATGTTTTCTGAGCTTTTGATTTTCAGAATTGACCTTGGCCTGTTCCTTATTAATCGATTTTCTGGTTAGCCCATCTTCTGGTCACTTTAGTAACTTTTCTAGTCTGTTTTTTCCATCCTAGCAGTACACTCTTTTGAAGTAACAGCCAAAACACAACAAATGTCAACAAAAGGAAATTTGCCAGCTTTGCTCCCGAGTCACTATTGTCTAAAGATTTATAGTTAAAGGTCTAGATTCCACACTCATCCACATTCACAAAGATGGTCTTTGACAAACATCTGACCATCTATCAACTTTCTGAACCTGTTTATTCAGAGCAGGGTTGCAGGGAAACTGGAGCCCATCCCAAACACCACTGGCCATAACAATCCCTGAACAGGGTGACAGACACCATTCTTATTTCAGGTGTCTGTTGATGATGACCTCTCTACCTGTTCATGAGTTTTGACGCTTTTCTAAGAGTGATCTTCCCTTTTTGGCCATTTTTGTTTTGTGATTGATTTCTGAAGTTTATTCTTGTTTCAGCATTGTGATAATGACTAGCCTAGTATTGATTTTTGCGTAGCCCTGATTGTGAAATGCCAATGATTTCAAGGTTTAATTTATATTGTTGTCCAGGGGTGGACAAGGGGGACTGAATTGGATGCAACACCTGCTGCTGACATTCAGCCCATCACTCCTGCTGGCGGTCCTGGCAGTAGTGCAGCAATTTGAACTGTGTGACAGATGAGGGACAAAGCTTCCTGACTATGTTTCATTGCTTAGTGTCGTGCCAGCCCCCATTGCTTCATGGGGGTCTCGAATCCCTCAAATCCCTTGTGAAAGCTAGGGGGCACCACTGAACCCCAAACAGAACTGCACAACACAGTCCTGGGTTCAAATAAATTGTAAAATAATTCAACAACTGGTCTCTTCTTCCTTCCTCAACCATTGGTCTCTTCTTCCTTCTTTCTTTCTCTGTCTCTCTTGTGAGGGATGGCCGGTATCTTTACCTGGCTGAGAATCCCTCAAGATGTAAGGACAGAGGGAGACAGCATATACAGATATTGTCTCACCCAGAATATTAGATGGTAGCCCCCCTGGGTTGCAACACTGCCACCAATTTCATCATTGGACATCATGGGACTTGAAGTTTCTTGGCTCAGGCCTGTTGGGATCCGTTGGTGCTGCCAGGGGGTGCTGCAGGGACTGGGCAGCCCTACTTCATGGGGCTTCAGCCTCACCTGGAAGTGCTTTCAGACCACGTGTATGAAACCCCAGAATTACTTTTAGGTGTCAGAGTCGGGTGGAAGGTGGACAAACCTTGCGAGGAAGACTGGAGGAGGCAGTGAACAATGAATGAGAAAGACAAGAGAGGACATGGCATTGCTGAGTGCTGTATATTGCTGTACTTGTTCTTATGATGTGGGAAATGCTTTCAGAGAAGAGTTTTCCACGAGTAACACCTCTTGTGTCGAAGCCTGTTTGTCTTTGGTGTTTGAGGAACTGTAGCTCCCAATGGTGTCCACACTCTCTTTCTTCTCTCCTCACTGCTACTCATCCAGGCGATTGTTGCCTGTCTCCTCTCCTGGTTGCCACTAGCCTGGACAAGGCAGTGTGGTTCCTTTTATGGAGGAGCCGGGAGTACTTCTGGTGCCAGTGCTTTGCTTGTTAAAAGCACTTATGGGCCATATTGAAGTTCCAAATAGTAGGGAGTGTAACTCACTGCAGCACCCCCTAGTGGCACCCAAAGACCCCAGAAGGGCCACTCTACCAGATTACAATTCATGACATTCCCTGCAGATGTTTGAATGGGAATCGATGTCCAGGGCTGCTGCCATCTAGCATACGGGAGGAGACAATAAGCAGGAATTACTGCTCTCCCCTGTCCTTTCAAGTTATGGGCATCCCGTTCAGGTAAGGATCCGAAACCAACTCTGGGCAGAACGCCGACCCCAGCATGCTGTCCCTCACACCCTCTGTCACTGATCGTGTGACATTTCCTTGCAGCATTTGATGATTCTTTGGACACACCGACCCCAGGATTGTCAATCAAGTGTCTTAACTTCACAGGGGACACATTTACAAGATTAATGAGGTTTATAAAGATAAAATGTTTCAGTTTATGTTTAAATTTTATACACTAAGTTAAAACAGAGTTCAATCTGTTCATCCGTAGTACTGTGATTCAAAAATTTGAAATTCGACAGTCTTCAAATGTGATATTACTGTTGTAGGGAGTGTGAACATTAAGAAAACATTTTTTTAGGGTGGCATAGAAAAGGTTAGTGACCACTGGTGTGTTGGCATTGTCGGACTGAATCTCACACCAGGTCAGCGTGTTGTACACACCTAATTCTTCTGGGAAGGTCTTTGTTGTTGAACGTAATTACCAAAGACATTCAGCCCTCTGTTGCTGCTCCTTTGGCAATGCTAACTCACACATTTAAAAGCATTTTACCTCTAAAGCTAAGAATTTAGTCGATTTACTGTCACCTTTTTAATCTGTCGCTCTTTCCACCCCCCTTTCGAGACATCTTCTGTTTAACTTTCTCATTCCAGTGGGCAAAAGATGACAACCAATTTTAAAATGCAATTTATTTTTTCCTTTCCTAGATCAGATATCTGTCAGCTCCAGTCTGTATTGTCAATAGTAGAGATAAAAAAAGAACAAAACAAAACCAAAAAATAACATAAAAACATAGGAAGGTCTAAAGAGAAATCTCTCTTTGTCCGGTCTGTGGTGGCCCTTAATTGAAAATCAAAGAAAGCATTTTTTTTTTTTTTTTGCTGAAAGGCCAGTGAATGTGATTTATGTCAACAGTTGCCAAATGTGGTCATTTAAAGCATTCCTGCCACATCCCTCACCCTCCCATCCTCTGGGCCCTGCAATGAGGCTGAAGCTGAGAAATCCAATGAATGATTGAAGAAAAGTAACCAATATATTTTTTTTTTCAAATATTGAAAAGGCCAGAACACCACAGAGCTTTCTGTTTTAAAGGTTAGCCTCCCTGGCCCATTACTAAAACATACATAAAAGGAAACGTGCCCATCACGGCTTTAAAAAGAGGGCTTGATTTCCTGCTTCATTGATTAAACCTTGATGAGGCCTTATTTTATTTATTTCTTCTGGTCATTTCCTCCAAAAGCTTCTTTAGTTAATCACAAGCTAATCAATTCATGGCCCTGTGGCCTGATAATGAATGCAACGCTCTCTTCTGAAATGTCAGTTTAGCCTCTAATTTAAAACATCATCAGGAGTGAATCTCAGTGCCCTGATGGGACATAAAAACATCCTGTTATGAGGGCCTTAATAATGCACCGTTCACACCTGCCCAGCTGACTTCTGCTCTGTGATGTCTTTGAGGGACTGTGACAAAGTATCGGTCAGGGGCAATGGTAATGAAGGCTGACCTGTGCAAAAATAGCCTTTGTACTGTAAGGCAGAAAAATAAAAATAAATAAATAAAAGCAAAATAAAACACAAATGAAGCTTGCACTCAAATAACAGGTCAAATAACAATGAGCTATTTTTGAATGTCAGAGCTACCAAAAGGTGAATATAAAAACCAATTTCTGTGTTGGAAATTTAATATAAGATTTTATCAGAATCATGACTCATAATGTATTTAGTTGCTACTTAAAGTTTCTTTACATTTGTATCCTGTTCTGTTTCACTCAATTGTAGATAGATAGATAGATAGATAGATAGATAGATAGATAGATAGATAGATAGATAGATAGATAGATAGATAGATAGATAGATAGATAGATAGATAGATAGATAGATATTAATTTTAATATACTGTAGTAGACAGGATAGATAGATAGATAGATAGATAGATAGATAGATAGATAGATAGATAGATAGATAGATAGATAGATAGATAGAAAGCTGCTCTTCCCCCTTTCCTGTCAGTTTTTAGTTTAGTTTTTATTTTAGTATAGTAGGCAGGATAGATAGATATTAATTTTAGTATAGTAGGCAGGATAGATAGATAGATAGATAGATAGATAGATAGATAGATAGATAGATAGATAGATAGATAGATAGATAGATAGATAGATAGATAGATAGATAGCTGCTCTTCCCCCTTTCCTATCAGTTTTTAGTTTAGTTTTTATTTTAGTATAGTAGGCAGGATAGATAGATATTAATTTTAGTATAGTAGGCAGGATAGATAGATAGCTAGATAGCTAGATAGATAGATAGATAGATAGATAGATAGATAGATAGATAGATAGATAGATAGATAGATTTGAATGTTTAAAGCCAGGCCCCCCATTTAGGTCAAAACCTGCAGGTAGGAAGTAGTTTGGTGCTAACTAATCAGGGTTAGGCCATATTCTGATTTAGGATTATGGGCTGGCACTGTTAGCTTTCGATTGACTTTTTAAAATCTTTTTTATGCTCATTTCTTCTTGGTTTTTATCCTTTATTTTTTTATATTCCTGAAATTCAAATAACATTTTGTCCAGGGGTAATCCTCGTCTCTAAAGGGCACTTTTGTGATGTTTTTGAACTTTGTAAAGTCCAAATCCCTATTTTGGGGCTGTGCAGGCTGAAACCTGCCTTTTGTTTTTGGGGTCTGGCTGCCTGGGGTGAGACCTGCTGTAGGATTTCAGATCGGGGTATTTTGAGGACTTTTTGCTGTGTTTTATGTGGCTGTTTCACAACATGAGAAGGCTGAGACGGCGCCCACTGTGTCACTGAAGTCAGCTTTCAGCCCAGACATTTTAAAGGATAATGGAAGGTATTTGCTTTAAACACAGATTTTTCTACTAACAATTTCTGAAGTGCCTTTACACTGATTTCCAATAAAAACATTTATATTTGAAATAATGTTTGACATCATTCAAAGAAACATTACAATTTTTTAGCAGTGCTTGACAAGTATACAGCAGATTACAGTATTAAAATGTCCTCTGGTTTATAATATTCTCACTAAGATAATTCAACATGTTTCTGCTGACTTTTCAGCCTCTCAGAAAAGCTGACAGAGGACCTACTTTATTCTATGTCTTAAGGCACGTGAAAATGTCTGTGCTTCTGTCAACATGGTGGATTGCTGAGCTTTACTTGATTGTTTCCTTTTATAACATTTCATGTGTCTGAGAAAACCCTTCAGGTTTCATTTCTACAGATTATCCAACCACTTCCTTTCTTATTGTGCTCTGCTAATGGCTTTAAAAGCTCAAAAATCTATAACTTCACCCATTTTCACTTCATTTTCAAGACAGAAACTCCAATGCAAGCTGGGAAGGGTCCTACCAGCAGAGCTGCTATGGCAGAGTTCTGAGGTAAAACAACACTTTGAATAATGTGGAAATTGTACAAATAAGTGTAGGGTGCTGTGATCAAGACGTTCAAGGGGTGAAGTGGAAACAAAAGAGAAAACATTAACTTCCAAAGACTTCAACTGCCTTTATTTTGTGATATACAAATACTTATTTACAAATATACTTAAAGTGAAAAAATTCAAGGATTGGCTGTGTGTTTTGTGAGGTTTTGCGACTATCGGTCATCATTAGCATGAAAAGTTTCTAAATCAGGACAAAACAGAGCCATTTGCCAGAAGTTTAACATGCCTCTTTCTTTTTTCTTCCAGACAAGAAGGAGCAATTTCTTCAAGAAGCCCCAGTGCCTCATTTATTATAAACTTAACATGAACTCAAGCATGAAAATATGTGCATGACAAAAAAAAAAACTGGAAAAATGCATAAGACCATAAATCTGGTATACACACAATCACCTTGTAAATATCAGCATGTGAACGCACCTCGACTGCTTCCCTGAAACATCCATATATGGAGTATGCTAATCAGTCTTATACATATGCAATCACATTACTGCAGGACTTCATTGGCTGGCAGAGCAGCCTCACTCCTGATACATCAAGACTCCTTCATCTACATTCGAGTGCATGTGACGGTGTTGTGCACCTGAGAGCACAGGGTCATGTGTGTCATTATTAAGCAGCTCCTCGGCATTCTGGGGTCTGGGAAAGGAGTAAGGCTTCAGCATCTGAGCAAACAGCTGCTATTACCTGGCACATGTAATGGAATTATTGCTGAATAGTACAGGCCATATGAAACACTGATGGTACAGCTAGCTATCTTACAAACAAGCCATTGATCACGTGTTGTAACGGTTGCTACATATTGTATTGTGCTGTGTCTGTTTCTGCCCCTTGTTCCCTTTAGAATACATGTCCTAGGTATTAAGTCATTTTAAAAAGGAGAGCAGAAAGAGCTTGGAGGGAGTATTACAAAGGGAGTGATTCAAACAGCAAGGAAACTCCATGTGTAGATTGGTTTGCGCGCATGCGAAAACAAGTGCTGATTGACCAGAGAAGGTCATCGGTGTGCACAGTGCTGCCTGTAATTTGTGAGGCTTGCATCTTCCTCTTGAGAGACACGTTAATGCCATTACACCTAGGTGAGGCGGACTTCGGCAGCCAGGAAAGGACTTATCTCCAAAACGGTGAGAACGCTCTTTTATCCTGTAGAGTGGAAACGTGACAGTTACATTTTTACCAGTGCGCTGGTTTTAACGGTGAAATACCCCAGCCAGTTGGATCCAAAGACAAAGAGGATGATAAAAAATAAACTGGGGAATGTGCATGGTGGGGCATGGGTATGACTTGTACTTTTATATATGTATGTACTAGGGGGCTTTCCCCCCTGCTCGGACTAAAAGTTTAAATCCGAACAAGATATTTGATCTCATTTCGCTGTTCCGTTATTTCACCCTGATATCTACTGTCCATCTCTCATCCAAGCTCTTCCCAGGTAAGTGGTACCACCTCAGGTCAAGAGGGGGCGCTGCCACTAACTGCTTTGTCATATTTCTTCCTCCACAGTCTTGAGAAGCCACCCAGTGAGGGCAACTGACTCCCAGCCCTTCTGGCAAGGGAGCTTCGAACAGAAACACGGCCAGAAGGAGGTGTCACTTATCATAGATACGTCTTGACCAAAGGAGCTCCAAGTCTGACAAACCATCAATCCAAATCCACCCCACATGACCCGGAAGTGGTTCCAAGAAGACACTCTATGGTGACAGAAGCATTCCTGGTTCCAGTTTAAAAGGAGCCCATGCCTCCCAACTCTGAACTCATCCTGGTGACACTCAACAAAAGAAGTGGAAGGAGATAACGAAGATTAACTGGCTTTGTAATTGTGGTTTAGTGGTCCGTGCAAATTTGGTGATTCATTTTGTGAAAAATGAAATCCTTTATTTGAAGCCGGGACTGTGTTGGGTACTCTTGTGTCTGGAGTTTGAGGCTCAGTGGCTCCCCCTTGTGGTCACACAATAAATAGTTGTGTGCAGTGTAAACATTGGGGGAATAATACTTTTGTTTATTATCACATAATTTTTTGTTAATATACCTATAATTGTACAAATATTTATTATTACATTTGTAATAAGTAAGTTAATATGTTTCAACTTTTGTACTTGCGTGTTTTTATTTTTTGTACTATTTCAATAGATTTGATGTATATTATACCACATTCAAGTTAACATCATCCTTTCAGTCCTGAGTGGTGAGGGGCATGGATTTGTAAAGAATTTCTTTCAAGGGAGATTGGGGTGGCAAGGGGGTATCTTGTTTAGGGCACCAAATATGCCAGGTTCGCCATTAGCTAAATGTACTGCTAAAAACTTTAGAAGAATTTGAAGATTTCAATCTCTGCATAAAATGAAAATTTAATTCTTGGCCAGTAAACATTTTTTAAGGTTGCATGTTGATTTTCACGTCACAAAAATGAAAGGACAAGTTACAGTTGCCATTTAGGTACTTGACGACTCTCATTTGCATTTATCTGAATACTCACTTAGGGACTCTGCATGGCGTTTTGGTTTAAGAGCAAAAGTTATAAGAATTTCTATTCATAATTTGGCATAGATTATCTAAAGGTGAGCACTCAGTTTGAAGTTAATTGATCGTGTTTTGAGTCCATCATATTGAATTTAAAATAATTATATTCAGAATTAAGACTGTCTTTAAATATTTGGTATTCTTTTCTTAGAATCAACTTATCCCCTTAAGACTGTATTATTAGCATCCATTCTTCTGTTATCAGAAGCCTCTTATTATAATTCACAGTCACGGATGGCCACATACGTCACAGCAGCATCAGGCGCAGGGCAGAAACCAGTCAGGTAAGGGGCACCAATGCATTGTGACATCTTTAATCACCACACGTGTTCAGTCAGTGAATTCTAAGACGAGCGGCTGTGTGGCACTACTGTGGCTGCCAGCCAGGGCCGGACTGGGAAGGGCATTCAGGCTGGGAATCCCAAGTCTAACCCGGTCCACGCACTATACAGTACATCAGTTTTTTGAGCGTCCAAACTAGTAACGCTCATATTTTGTTATCATCACCAGCATGAATGCTTCTTACCTGACACCTTGCTGAATAAATTTGTTATTTTTGTGCATCTTTTCGACCTCTTTTTCAAGGTTTATTTTCTTTCTTTCCCGTTCACTCCTCACTCCACCCTTTCTATTCTTTGACTCCATTTCAAATTCTTTCTAAATAAAGGTAGCGTCACTACACGAACACCGGTCCCACCACACTGTTCTTCTGCGTTGTGTATGAACTGCTACAGTTTAAATGGTGATCATTTCTGTTTCATGAATAAAAATAAGATAAAACATTTTGTGTAGCTTATTCAGTCACTCTCTCATCATAGTGCTAAGGTTTAACTGTCAGAGCGCCAGAGACGCACTTTAAAGATGTTAAAATAACAAGACACGTTCATTAACAAACTTATCATAAAATAAAGAACAACAGGTACATTTAAAAACACCAATCATTGCACTCATATATGTGTTTCATTAATAAAAAAAAAATAAAATAAAACATTTCGTGTAGCCTATTCAGTCACTCTGAGGGAAAAAAATGTGACCGTACGCTACACTTCATTAAAATTTGAAACAAAAATAAAACAAAATAAATACACTGTAACAAATACCAAAACCCATACAACATCCAAGTATCATTCAAAGTATATTATAAACTTTTAAGCAATCTTCATCCGTATATAACTTTAATCACAAAAGCACCAGACCTCTCATCATTGCGCTCCCGTTTAACTGTCAGAGGGCGAGACGCACGCAAACTCAAAACTTGACTTGAACAAAAACAAGAAGCCATCCAACTATGAAACCATTAAAGCAACCTTCCAGTGTTAACCTGAAAGGATCTGTGCCCACTACAGAGCAATAACGCCTGCTTGTTTTCCAATATAATAACATGATATAATTTCACTATTAGTTTATTTCACTAGTTGCTCTGAATGCCAGGCTAGGCAGCAGGCCACCGGGAAAGCTCCCGCTTATTGTAAACATCAGTCTAGTTCTGCTGCCAGCCATCAGCACATGTGTGTTACACGTCATGGTGTGATAGCTCTATCTGTACCGTCAAGCATTTGGTGCCTCACCCATGTTTACAAGTTATGTATTTAGGCCGAATGAAAGGTGTGCATAGTGCATTGGGTGAACCAAAAAGTGTCCAATTTCTAATGTAAAGCTAAAGTCAGCCATTGTGATATTCTACTTAAATCAGCAAATGACTTACTAGGGACAATACAGCAGGTGCATGGTGACCAAGGTCTTCGCCACAATGTTGTGTTGACCCTGGACTGGGCAGTACTGTATGACAATGCTCCAGACCTTGGCAAAACATTAACAGGAGTTACCATCATCTTTTCAGATCAGTTTACTGTGGTTATATGAAAGGTTTTGAAGTTCATAAGATTATAAAGATTAATTGGTTGAGACAGACAGTGTGGTGGGCCAATCAACAAAACACCAAGGAAGGAGGTGCCAACCTGGTGACCCCAGTGAAAATGTTTACCCCTTCTACCCCACTCAAGGAATGATTGCCAATTACAGTTTCGAACTGTAACATCAAGTCCTATGAGCGTAACAATGACCACGGAGGACAACAGAGAGTTCTGTGAACTCCATTGCTCGATTCTTGTCTGGAACCACACTGTGAATTGTGGAACTTTATATAGACAGGTGTGTGCCTTTCTAAATGATCAGTTTGCCACAGTTTGTGGATCTCTAACAAGTTCTAGGCAAATCTCAAGGAGAACGAAAACAAACAGGACACATCTGACCACACTTTGGAGTGCCAGAATAAAGCGTCGGAATCCTTATATGAATGAGAGTTTCCACTTTTTGACTTTTTATATATTTGAAAACTTTCCCTTTGCCATTGTAAGTTACTAAGTGTAGATTGATAGGCAAAAATGGCAAATTTATCGAGATGGGTCCAGATGCAGACCTGCGCAGCTCCATTTGAGAGCAAATTGCAGGTTATTGTCCCCTGAATTACACGATTTGAGTCAGATGACCCTCCCTTATCCTGAATCTTAACCATAAAGTAACCAGGCGTATCACTGATATATAAATTACTTCCTCAAAGGAGTGGAGATCTGGAGGTCTGCAGCTAGGGTCTTTTGAAATTATCCATCTAAAATTAAATCCACAACACAATAAAGTGTGCAGGAATTCTGAATCCACTGCTGATAGATAGATAGATAGATAGATAGATAGATAGATAGATAGATAGATAGATAGATAGATAGATAGATAGATAGATAGATAGATACTCATTTTATAGGGCGGCACGGTGTCGCAGTAGTAGCGCTGCTGCCTCGCAGTTAGGAGACCCAGGTTCGCTTCCCGGGTCCTCCCTGCGTGGAGTTTGCATGTTCTCCCCGTGTCTGCGTGGGTTTCCTCCGGCTCGGTTTCCTCCCACAATCCAAAGACATGCAGGTTAGGTGGATTGGCGATTCTACGTTGGCCCTAGTGTGTGCTTGGTGTGTGGGTGTGTTTGTATGTGTCCTGCGGTGGGTTGGCACCCTGCCCAGGATTGGTTCCTGCCTTGTGCCCTGTGTTGGCTGGGATTGGCTCCAGCAGACCCCCGTGACCCTGTATTCGGATTCAGCGGGTTAGAAAATGGATGGATGGATACTCATTTTAGTATAATAGATAGATAGATAGATAGATAGATAGATAGATAGATAGATAGATAGATAGATAGATACTAATTTTAGTATAATAGATAGATAGATAGATAGATAGATAGATAGATAGATAGATAGATAGATAGATAGATAGATAGATAGATAGATAGATAGATAGATAGATAGATAGTGTGAATGGCAACATGATAGGATCGGTGTTGTGCTGTCTTACCCAGATGGGAGCCCATAATGTATCAGCTGTATAATGGAAGAAGCAAACCAGCCGGGATGGCGAATGATTCCCATCCCAGTCAGGGCCATGGTGAAGTTGTAAATAAACTGGCACAGTTTATTCCCTGACACAGGAGATGGCAGTGCTTCTCTGGTTGGCTCCCAGTTTTGAAACCCAAAGGGGAGTACTGGGACCTGTAGTTTCAAAAAGGGAACCCTGTTGGGGTCCCTGGGTGCCACCAGAGGGCACTGACAAAAGAAGCTTTCCGTATTTCTTTTTCCCTAACCTGGAAGTGCTTCCATCAGGCTACACCTTGAAACCAGAAGTACTCCCGGGTGTTATATAAAAGGAGTCATGTCTCTTCCATTTAGAAAGTCAGAGTCAGGAGGCAGAGGATAAAACTCTCCTGGAGGAGTGGAAGGACAGGAAAGACAGAGAAAAAGAAAAAGAATATTGTATGTAATTGTGCTTCTGCAACTGTAGGAGAAGCCTGTGAGAGGTATTTGTTAATAACAAAATCTTTATTTTGAACCCAGGACTTCTGTTGGTGTTAGTGGTGCCCCCTACAATTAGCGATAGATAGATAGATAGATAGATAGATAGATAGATAGATAGATAGATAGATAGATAGATAGATAGATAGATAGATAGATAGATAGATAGATAGATAGATAGATAGATAGATACACAATTAATTATGCAATACATAATCTTTCTTTTCACTCCAATGGGATTCTTAACATCATGAGAATATTTCTGGGAAGACACAGAGTCACTTACCTGTAAACGTACAGAGCAGTCTGGTAACACATGACTTCACCAAGCTCTGTCTCCATATATTTATACAGACGCATCTTTTCAGTTCTTTAAGTGAAACCCCAAAAAATTAGGCAAGGTTAACCTCCTGCCTTCCATTTTTTATAATCACAGTGTGACTTTAATCTTGAAACAGCCCTCATCCACCATGTAAGGCAGGTTCGTGTCATGGAGATGGGATGTGCCATCCTTTGTGGCTTTAGTTTCAAGTCAGGCTGATAAAAATCACTGAATTCTTGGCCTATGGATTCATTTTACCAAGCAGAAAAAGAATCTTTGTTCCTGGTGAAGATAATTTATTAGCTCAGCTACCAAATATACAGCAGGAGATGGTGACCTTTGATTCTCAGCAGGGTCAGGGATAAAGAAAGAAGCAATCCGAGGTGAAGGATCCCCTCTGTCTTTCAATTATGCCGATCTGCCAGGAACAGCCAGGAAATCACATAGCATTATGAAGACAGATAGGTGTGTTTACTACAGGCTAAAAGTGGGAACAGACTGCTGGGATTTAACTAGCATGATATTTAATCATAGTAAACAGAAGTGTCGGAGCTCATAATGTAAAGGAGGGGACGGAATTTGGGATAAAAAGAAAATGGAACAGTGAAAACAGCCTGGATCACCTCTGAATGATAAGCATTAGGAAAAAGCAGCTCGGGTCAGTAAAGAGAGAGGACGGAGAATGTCTGGAAAATATTGTAATTGTCTGTGTCTGGGTAGAAATAAAAACAAGACCATCTGATAACTACTAAATAATAGAGCATCTGCTGCCAATAACAATTTATTTTTCATCTAATGTGTTTATCATACAGACAGAACACATTTTAAGTCCGTAACCATTCAGAAATAGAATATGCATGCATGTACACTGTGCTCAATCAAAATATAAATCTGGAGCCCCCTAAGAAAATGTAATGCCACATCAATACCTCTTGACCTTGACCAAAAAGAAACAGTGTTTTAAAATGGATGAAATAATACTAGAGATAACACAGGGAGCACGTCACAGAAAAAGCAAGACAAGTTAGCCTTTGCCTGTTGAGTGCCCAGACTGGACTTTACTTCTTCTGCACAGAATATGAAGGCATTACTTTCTTTTGAGTGTTCTTATGAAGGTATGTAATGTCACCAGGGGTCTGAGCGCCAGGATGCTCAAAGGGCTGTCTGGAGGCCTACAGGTTCTCTGAGGGCAAGTCGTGGGGCTCGAAGTATCTGAGGCACGCATTTGAGGCTGTTTTTCATGTGCACTTATGGTTTCTGGAGGCTGAATGCGGAGGCACACTTCCATAACTGCTGCAGGAGAGAGGGCAGAAGTGTTATATTTAAAATCTGAGGAACATGTCAGAAGGATAGAGAGCTCAGTTTCAGAGTAGCCAGCAAAGAAAATTCACGAGAGGCAAAACAGGTAGCCATCACGTCACCAAGACAGACGGGTATGCGCGCGTGAGTGCGAGAACATTTAAATAGGGTGGACCGCACCTGAGCAGGTGTTGGTGTACAGTGCACATCCTGACGTGATGGTTTATCTGAAGACTGTGAGTAACATAAATAAGGATTGGATAGACAAAATAGCTTACGGTATAAAACCATGGTCCAAACGCCAGGGGTAATTATTTTACCAGATCTTCAGGCTTACGTGTAGATCTGGACGGTTGATTCGCTTAGCTGTGTAGTAGAGATACGTACCGACCTTTGTGTTTAAAGTAGGTGCCTAGTTTTTCATTTTTTTTTTTTACTTTCTTAAATACAAAGTATAGGGAAAGTATTGTAATCGACCAAAAATTCAAAGTGAACGTTTTAGACCTCCCTGACTTCCTCGTATACGAAGAATAGGGAAAATATTGGAATCCTCCAAAAATTCCATTTCGAGATTTTGATGAATCTCGACATTTTAAACCTCCCCGAGTCGGAAAAATGTTTATGTGTTTGTAAACACGATAACTGGAGTACGCTTTCACTTAGGTCAACCAAATATTCCATACAAGCATTAGGTACAAAACGTAGATTTCTGTCAATTTTTGAGAAATTTCTGCTAACCGGAAGCGGTACTTTACCTTTTATTCATGCAGCTGCTGAGTCTGATTTATTCAACTTTACTTTTATAATAATTGTTCAATATATTATTAATTTGATTTGATTTGTTGTTGATGGTTCTTTAATGTAGATAATATAAAAATATAATCATTGTCTTGCGGTTTACTGGTTTCCCCATATCTGAGTATATGAGTAAGTCGAGGGGAGACCACTCCCGATTTTTTTGATTTTTTTGTGTCCTTTGTGAACTGTCTTGTAGCAGAATGAAAGAAGATGGAAGAGTTTTTTATTTTGTTCAACAATGTCCTTACTCGGGGTGTGACACAGCTAAGCCCCTCGTTCTCAATAAATCTTTGAGATGGTCTCACAGTTGGAGGGAGACAGGTTGGGAGCCTGTGCTAATAGTGCATTGCCATACCCACCACCCAACAAAAGCACCTGGATTGGGACCTGAATGCAGTGGGTGGCAACTCAGAACCACACTGGAACAGTGTGAGATTTTGTTTTTATAGTGGCTGGAGTGCCAGTCCTGCAACCAATGCCCAAGTTTTCCCTGTATGTTGGAGGACCTGCTTGTAAAACGAAGCAATTGCAAGTTAAGGGTCTTGCTCAAGGTCCCAACAGAGTACAATCAATTCTGGCATTTTCAGAATTCGAACTGGCAATCTTCCAATTAATGGTGCAGACCCTAAGCCTCTGAGCCATCGCTCCAGCATTTGGGGTCACACAAAAAATTGTTGAGGTGATCTCACAGTTAGGTTCAAATACAGAAGTAGAAGGCATAAGCTGTTATTACCTTATGAATCCTGAGCTGGTGATGACTCTTCCACAAATGAAGAGTAAGGATTTTCAGCTGCATATATTTATTTGTCAGAGAAGAGTACTACTGGTAACAAATATCAAATTCATTTGGCTGCAATTATAATTAGTTCCATCTTTTTCTAAATTCTTTCCAAATATTTTGATATTTTTAAAACTCTGTCTTCTTCCTCTTGCTTTCCTGGGTGTCTGGGCCTCACGAATTCAGTTGGCGTGTTTATGTGTGCAGTTTAGAGAGAACATAGATGAGTGGGCTTATGTTATTAATAAATAATGTGACAGCAGTAATGAAATATGACCTCTGCTGCCATTTATAATTTGTTTTACTGCCTCTTTGGTCAATGTTATATGGTCTCCTAAGTCATTAAAAATTGCGGCAGGGTCTGTAAATGGTGATTGACGCTCCTATGGTCTCCCTCCACCCCTTTCCACTTGGCCTAAGCTGGCGATAGCTACTGCCGTCACATCGCTCAACACAGAGCCTGCGCATACGTCTGAAAACACAACTAAAAAGCTGAAGGAGTGATTAGTGGGGATGCTAGGGAGAGAAACAAAGAGAGAGAGAGTGGTTTAGAAAGGCAGGAACACAAAAATAATCAAAACCATAGCATTTCTGAAAGAACAGAGAAAACTGCACCTTGTGTATGGCATTGCTCATATTTAGCTCAGATTAATAAAATGGACAATTTAAAGATAGGGGCCACCAGGGAAAAGCAACACAATATAAAGAGTGTACGGTAGGGCAAACACACAAATAGAAAGAGAAACTTTGCACTAAAATGAAGACTACTGGGGAAGAATGTCTGCCCACTGATGAATGACTGCAAACCATTTACTGAACCAGAGATTCAAGTGTTTGCCATTGTAGCAGCCGACCCCCTCGTCCAGAACGGCAGCTACACCACCAAGACCCATGGCATGGCAATCTGAGGAAACGTTAGACCAGACAAGCCATACTTCTTCCAAATAACTTCTCCCAATCAACGGTTAAATAATCAAAAAGTAAACAGTATATAAAATAATAATAATGTGCATATATATTGATTCTTCACTTTCTCCATAGCCCCACAACACACACAACCCCAAAAGTGCTATGTAATAATAAAAAGTGCATCGATAAATATACAAAACCTTCCCTTGTCCCTACACTGAACCTGAAACAAATAAGATACACAGAGAACACGAAACACACATGAAAGTCTAAAAGATTAAATGAAGGATAATTAGTGAATATGAATCTTGTCCAGCTGGAAAGTGTCTGACGATAATTATACTCAAATTAAATTGTTGGCTTTTTCCTCTCCCAAACGACAAAAAACAGTCTCACCGTATTATCCTCAGCATGTCGGAAGTTGTGGATGTCTGCCGTTGAAAGAGGCAAGCAGGAAAAGGTGTAAAGTGATCCGTATCGGTGCTCTCTCTTGGCTATTTTCTCTTCGGTGAAGTGTCGGTGTTGTAAGCGATTCCACTTTTTCCTTTCGTCCTCTTGTTTAAATAGCAATGGCCCAGATGGAATTGGGAAAACTATCACAAGGGGTCACAGTTCCACAGAGTTATGCTTCCCCCTGTGTTTCCAAGGGGACAACATTTAAACAGACACACATAGACCATATAAATGGGACAATGCTATAAAAGACGTGACTCAGCACAGGACACATTTAAGATGTTCCCATTCATGTAGCACTGCAACACCATTACAATTCCAGCCTGGTGAACATGATAGGGGTTTGTGCCTGTGGTGCTATGTGAAACCTACAATGAAGTCTCTACATGCAGCACCTGACACCAGGGTGGCTAGTAATGATCGAAATCATTCATGCAAAATTAAATTTTGAGAAATGACACATGGAAATCTGAATTCAAAGCCAAACAACACACAAAAAATGTGAATTTATAGTAAAATGATTTGGGCTAAACTGAATTTGCCTCGCAGTAAGGAGACCCGGGTTTGTTTCCTGGGTCCTCCCTGCGTGGAGTTTGCATGTTCTCCCCATGTCTGCGTGGGTTTCCTCCCACAGTCCAAAGACATGCGGGTTAGGTGCATTGTCGATCTTAAATTGTCCCTAGTGCGTGCTTGGTGTGTGGGTGTGTGTGTGCCCTGCGGTGGGCTGGCGCCCTGCCAGGGGTTTGTTTCTTGCCATGCTCTCTGTGTTGCCTGGGATTGGCTCCAGCAGATCCCCGTGACCCTGTAGTTAGGATATAGCAGGTTGGATAATGGATGGATAGATGAATTTGCATGTAAACGGCTAAAACGAAACTGCATTCACAAGTAAATGGCCCACACAAGACTGAATTTGCAGTTAAATGACTCATGTGAGACTGAGTTCTCAGCTATACGACTAATGCAAAACTATATCTGCAAAGAAATAACGCAGTGTCAGGGATGCCAGGGGCCATGACCCGGCCGGGACGCCATGAGGGACCGGATGTGGGTCTGTGCCCACCCTGGATCACGTGGGGGTCGCCTTCCTGGTTGCTTTGGGGGCCACGGGTACAGGGCATGGAAGCTCCATCCTGTAGGGGCCCGTGGTCAACCCCAGGAGGCGCCCCAATGCCTTGGGGACCTGTTACCCCAGCACTTCCGCCACACCAGGAAGTGCTGGGGGGAAGAATTAGGACGGCGCCCGGAGAGCTGCCGGGAGGACAGCCGGCACTTCCACCACGCTGGGGCGTGACCAGAAGAGGAATGCCGGGAACACCTGGGGCTCATCCGGGGACTCTATAAAAGGGGCCGTCTCCCATCATTCGAGGCTGGAGTCGGGAGGTGGAAGGACGAAGCTCAGGAGAGCTGTGGAGGTGGCCCGAATTGTGGCCAGGATTGTGTGATTGGGGTAATTGTGCACGTGACTGGGGTCTTTGTGACCAATTTCATACTTGTAAATATTGTAAATAAACGTGTGGTGTCTGTGTCCGGGCCGGGTTCACAGAAGACATAATCTGAATTTAAAGGAAAACAAAACGACAAATGCCTAAAGTGAATTCAAAGTAAAACAACTCACAGAAATTTGAATTTGTAGCGAAATGACATATGCAAAACTGAATTCAAAGGTAAATGGCTCATGCAAAACTGAATTTGCAGGGAAATGACAAACGCAAAATGGAATTCTCAGCTAAATAACTAATGCAAAACTAAATTTGCAAAAAAAATGACATACATATAATCTAAATTCACAGCAAAACAACTTACACAAGTTTGAATGTGTAGCGAAATGACTCGTGCAAAACTGAATTTGAAGAAAAATGGCTGAAATGAAACTGAATTTGCAGATAAAAGGCTCATGCAAAACTGAATTTGCAGCAAAACGTTGCATGCGAAACTGAATTTGCAGCAAAATGGCTCACACAAAACAGAATTTTCAGCTATATAAGTAGTGCAAAACTAAATTTTCAGAGAAAATACACACGTATAAACTGAATTCACAGCAAAGCAACTCACACAAATTTGAATTTCTAGCAAAACAGCTTGTGCAAAACGGAATTTGCAGGTAAACATCTTATACAGAACTGAATTTGCAGGTAAAGGCTAATGTAAAATTGCATTTGCAGTGAAACAGCACATGCGAAACTGAATTATCAGCTAAATGACTCATGAAAAACTAAATTTACAGAGAAATAACACATGTATAATCTGAATTCACAGAAAAACAACTCACAATAACAAATTTGAATTTGTCATGAAATGACTCATGCAAAACAGAATTTGCAGCAAAACTGCATTTACAGCTAGACGACTCATGCGAGACTAAATTTGCGGTGAAACGACTCACGCAAAAGTGAATTCTCAGCTAAATGACTTTTGCGGACGTGAATTTTTAGCAAAATTCAAGGTTGCACTTTGCAAAAAAATGTATGAATGTTCATATTGGGAACTATTACAAATACATTTGGGTGAATATCTCAACCAGTTAGGTGCATAATTAACTCTCAAAATTATTTTAGATTTGAAAAAATTACCAGCAATGCACTGGCGCCCTGCCTGGGGTTTGTTTCCTGCCTTACGGCCTGTGTTGGCTGGGATTGGCTCCAGCAGACCCCTGTGACCCTGTAGTTAGGATATAGTGGGTTGGATAACGGATGGATGAATGGATAAATTACCCATCACCATGACACAGAACCCTTCAGAATCTACATGCCACAAATGAGATTGTTTTATACATGAAGAATCTCACACCTCTGTTCTTTTTTTTTTTTATAAATGGAATGAAAAATTTCAATCTCTTTGAAAATGAAAGTGGCCCTTACTTGTTAAAAGAGTGTCCTGTAAAAATATTACTTTAGGATTTAGGTCTGTTGCAAAAAAATTAATGTGTAAAATAAATTGCATTTCACTTCCAGAGAAAATTGGGCCATTCACAAAAGTAGAAAGACTTTCAGTTTCTGTCTTTATCCATTAATTCCATAAGCATCTGCCTATCATTTAGTATTTAGATAAAGATCTCTAGTGAAAGATAAATCACTAGAAGTGTGCATATCCTCAGCTAGGATAAGGTGGTTACCTGGTGATGGTGGGCATGGTGTAAGTTGAGTTCTCCTTCAGATGTGTCTAGGACTTGATTAGAGTCCTCCTGTTGCAGACTGGATTGACTTGACATTGTTAAGAAAGGTACAAAGTACAACAATTCACACTACTTGCTGTTCAGGGCAAAAATCAAGTCCAGAACACCAAGGAACTCGCTGTAGACCTTAGTGATTAAATTTTGGTTTATGAATGTCAGTCGTGGCCTCAATTATTGTGAAATGGATGAAGTTTGAAACCACCAGGACTCATCCTAGAGTTGTCCAACCAGCCAAACTGAGTACCAAGAAACAATGGACTTTGTCCAGGAAGTGAACATGAAGCCAATAGTCACTCTAACAGAGCTTCAAAAGTCATCTGCTGAGATGGGAAAACCTTTCAGAAAGACGACTGTATCAGCACCATCAATCAGGATTTGATGGAAGAGTGGCTAGACAGAAGTCATTCTTAAATTAAAGGCAATAGACAGCCAGTTTGGACTCTGAGAGCATAAGTTAAACGATTCTCTGTTCAGATGAGATAAAAATCAAACTCTATGGGCAGAATTCCAAGCATTATGGCTGGCAAAGTCATCTCCTGCATAATACCATCCCTATGGTGAAACATGGTGGTGGCTATGGTGGCACTTCTTATTGACTGGGACAGAAAGAATGGTCAAAATTAAGTGAAGGATGAATGCAGACCAATACAGAGAGTTCTTTGAAGGGTACCTGCTCCAGAGTGCAAACAACAGCAGTCTGAGGCCACAATTCACATTTCAGGAGGACAATGACCTGAAGCATACAGTCAAGACAACACCAGAGTGGCTTCAGGACATGTCACAGACTGTCCTTGAGTGGCCAAGCCAAAGCCCAGACTTAAACCCAACAGAACATTTGTGGAGAGACCTAAAGATGGCAGTTTACGGTCACCTCCTAACCATACTTGAGAGGATCTGCCAGGAAGAATGGAATAAACTGCCCAAATCCAGGGGTGCAGAGCTGGTAGAGACTTACCCAAGAAGACTCAAAGCTGGAATGGCTGCCAAAAGGCCTTCTACAAAGTAATAAATTAAAGGTCTGAATATTTCTATGAATGAGAGAATTCATGTTTTTGATTTTCCCAAAAATGTGTAAACCTTCTGAAAACACAAATTCATTTTTTACTTTTGGGTTATTGAGTGTAGATTGATGGACAACATTGGCAAATGTATCCATTTAAAACAAAACTACAACACAATAAAGTGTGCAGAAAGTGAACAGGTCTGAGATCTTTCTGAATTCACTTTACGTAATAAAAATAAAAAAATTGAAGGAAAAAGAAAAAAATATCAGTAAAAGAAACTTGATTGAGCCTGAAATGTGAAATCCATGTTAATCTGGCCCAGACACTGACAGACACCAGGCACAAGCCAAGCAACACATGTATTTTACTTACAAGGGGGGGACTCTTTCCCTTAATTCCCCCTACAGCAAGCACAGTACAACAAAACACAATATACAGCACACAATTCCTTTTCTGCTCTTCTCTTTTGTCCTTTTTGTCCTCCTCTGGCCAGCTTCATCCTACTTCCTCCCGACTCTGACTCCTCGAGTGAGGTGAGATGGCTCCTTTTATGTTGCACCTGGGAACACTTCAGGTGGCCCATCAGCATTATCTGGAAGTACCCCCTAGGTGTGGTGGAAACCCAAAGTAGTGCTCTGCAGCTCCCCCTGGTGGAAACTATGAGGACTGCACCAAACTCCAACTCCTATGGAGCCCTGTGGGAATCTGAGGTGCTACGGCCACCCCTTGGGATAGTGTCCAGTGCACATCTGCTCCCTGGGTCCTTCCAGTATAATCGCTTACCAGTCTCGAAGGGACCCCTGCCGTCAATCACACCATATATTTTCTAAGATCTTGTTTATCAAATCCCAGTTTGCTTCATTTAGGAAAACAATTTTCTTTGCCTCTTCTGAAGATGTAAGTTGCCATTCACCTGAGCAGTAAACAAAAAAACAACAACAAAACATCCAAAGGATAGCAATCTACATGAATTTACAAAGTACCTTTCACTGTAAGCTCCATTACACAATACAGTATAATGGCTTTGCTGTTTTCTTTCTTCGACTACATTATTCTGAAAGCTCTTTTAACGCAGATGTAGCAAATCATTCCAGGCAAATACAACAAAGAGGAATCTTCCCCTCAGAAGATGATCGGGCTGCTGCTGTCACTTTAGTTAATGAACAGCTCTTTACAGCATCATGTTACAAGTTAAGAGAGCATGGTAGAGCATTTCTAATTTTAAGAGTTTCATTTTATTTACGTATGTTTTTTTGTGAGTTTCTCGCCTTCTGTATTTTATGGAGGGTCAATGCCCAGTTTGAAGGATTTTTTGGCCCCTGTATGTTGTGTCTACAAAGATTAATGTAATTTATTTTTGACAAAGAATGCAAGTTGACGTGCATATTGCTGTTACAGTACTGGGAATTAATATAGCTTTAGTACGGGGCTGCGGTGGGATTTCATCTTAGAATGCAATTATGTTCATATTGATGAACGTAGAAATGGGACTGCATTTCAACAGATGTCGACTTTCTCAGAGAATGACTGCTTAGTTAATTGTCTACATCTTATATAAACAGAAGAGGGTGGCCTTTAAATTTTAATAAACTCCTTCAGCTAATGGATGGATGGATGGATGAATGGATGAAGAAAGACTATGAAACGTGCATAAACTTACAGAAGTGACTATCGGTGTTGAAATGAAAAAGTTAAATTACCTGAGCTTACATGAACTCAACAGAAATGGCTGAAAGGCAATACAAGGAAAACTCCATTCGGATTAGGTTAGGTAAACTTCATTAACCCCAAGGGGAAATTTAGATGAATACACCAGGAAAAACATCAAAACAAAGATAATGACTCATGGAGCAAATATATAATCAATCACCCAATCGATCAATCTACGAGGAACGTTCAGAAAATTTCCACACTTGTTTTTAACTCTCTTTATTAATAATTTTAAAAACAAATGACATCACTTTTCTGCATAATCACCTTCTTTTGCGATGGAATTTTCCCAGCGTCATACCAACTTTTTAATACCCAATTACTACTCCTCCCGCCTTCACTGTTTCCAACGAAAATATAAATGCACGGAATCTTTTTGAACATCCCTCGTATATATATATATATATATATATATATATATATATATATATATATATATATATATATATATATATATATAGTGGGCTATGGCCGGCCAGTCATCACGGCCAATACCCCCAGGCCGCCAGGTGGAGCTCTCCCTGCAGCATGGAGGTGCCCCGAATGCCAGCAGGGAATCATGGACATTGGAGTTTTCCTTTACAGACCTGTTGGATACCTTGTGGGCCAACAGAGGACGCTGCAGGGAGGCCCAGAGACTCTTACGTACCCTATAACCCAAAAGTACGTCTTAGTCACAGCGACAGGGGAAATGACGTACTTCCGGGATGAAGAAGAGGAGTTTTCATCTAAGGTGATAGGAAGTCACATGGACTGCGGATTCAGAAGCACTTCCGGGTCACGAACTATAAAAGGACTGTGGGAGATCCCAGACGTTGAGCTGAGATGGGTGGCAGGGTGGCAACGCATCTGGGAGTGGAGGATTTATTGATTATTGTATTGTAGAGTATTTAACGAGTATTATGGAGAGGAGGGTGCTTTGTGCACTATTGTGTCCTAATAAAACAAATTATTGGACTTTTACCAGGTGTCTGGCATCTAGTCTGAGGATTCAAGGGGACAACAGCGCCCCCAATCTGTCACAATATATATATATATAAAGAATCCAACATCTGTCTGTATATATATATATATATATATATATATATAGTCACGCTTGGGTCACAGATTTGCACAGAGACACAGGAGGTTGTGCAAATAAGAAGGATTTTTATTCAAACACCGCAAACACATGAGCTTAAAAGTGCTCCATGACAAGTCAGAGATGACAGTTCTGCTAGGAGCAGAGAGAGATAAAAGCAATCAATCAATTCCAAATCTGACAGGTGCTGCGCAAGGCTTATAAGTCAGTGGAGTACCGCGCGAGGCTTGTATTATGCGTTATTGTGCAAAGATAAGGAGCAATGTGAGGGTACTCAGTGTTTCAGGGTTTGTGGTTTTCCCAGGGGTGTCTGTATCTATTTGGGGTGTGATCAGCCCTCCAGCTCACACCCTCCACCTCAGCTTTATTCACATTCCTGTGAATCAAGCGACTCTCTGTACCAAGTTCATGTTCATGTAGTCGGGATAATACGTCTGCGTTGACGTGTTCAGAACCTGGTCGGTGCTTTACTGTGAAACTGTAAGGTTGTAAACCCAGAAACCATCTCATTAGACGAGAGTTTGTATCTTTCTGTCGGTACAACCACTGAAGTGGAGCATGATCAGTTACCAAAGTGAAGTTTCGTCCCCACAAGTAATAGCGAAGCGCTTCCACAGCCCACCTAATTGCCAAGCATTCTTTCTCAATTGTAGAATAATTACGTTCCCTAGGAAGTAATTTCCTACTCAAATATGTGATTGGATGTTCTTCTCCATCAAAAATTTGTGACAGGACTGCGTCCACACCAAATGCACTTGCATCTGTTTGCAAGATAAAATCTTTTGTGAAATCCGGGTTCCTTAGAACCGGGTAAGAAGACAATGCTTTTTTTAAATCGCTGAAAGAACGTTCGCAATTTTTTATCCACAAGATAGGTCGGTTTTTTCTGCCTCTAGTAAGTTCTGTAAGAGGAGCAGCTCCATGTGCAAAATTTGGAATGAATTTTCTGTAGTAACCAGCAGTCCCAGAAAGCGCGTACTTGTTTCTGTGTCTCAGGTCTCGGGTAAACAAGCATTTCTGCTATTTTCCTTAACTGCGGCCTAAGTAAACCCTTGCCCATAGAATAGCCTAAGTAATGAGTCTGGACATGCCTAGTTTACATTTCTTAGGGTTAGCAGTAAGGCCAGCCTGTCTCAAGCTTTCAAGAACGGCTTGAAGCCACTCTAAGTGTGTTTTCCAATCATTGCTAAAAATCACGACATCGTCAAGGTATGCCCCGGAATATTCAGAATGAGGGCACAGGATCTGATCCATCATACGCTGAAAAGTTAGAGGTGCCCCGTGAAGACCAAACGGGAGTCTTGTAAATTCATAGAGTCCGTCAGGAGTCGCAAATGCCGTTTTCTCACAACTGCTAGCCTCTAAAGGCACCTGCCAATAGCCTTTCGTGAGATCTAGCGTGGAGATATAGCTTGCCTGACCCAGTTTTTCCAACAGTTCATCGACACGGGATAAGCATCGAATTTAGAGACCTTATTGAAGCGTCTGAAATCGATACAGAACCAAACCGAACCGTCTTGCTTTGGGACTAATACGACTGGGCTGCACCAGTCACTTTACTTTCACGAATTACACCCAGTGTCAGCATCTTTTTACCTCTTCACGCACAATATTTCGCGCTTCCGTATCCGAACGGCCGCATCTGTCTGCGAACATCAGGTTCAGTGGTTCAGTGGTAATTTTATGTTTTGTAATGTTAGTCTTGCCTGGTAAATCTGAAAAGACATCAGTGTTCCGTTCTATCAAAGATAACAGTTCTGTCTTTTGCGTGTCAGTAAGATCGTTACCAATGGTAACATCGGTCTGAGAAACAGCAGCCAAGGAAGTGTTAACCTCTTGTCGGTCGTGCCATTCCTTCAAGAGGTTAAAGTGTAAAATCTGGAATGGTTTGCGCGGCCTGGTATTCTAACCTTGTAATTTACGGACTCATACGCTCCTCAATAATGGCGGGCCCTGCCATTTAGCTAAGAATTTGTGTGGATCCGAGGGAACCAGTACCAAAACACGATCGCCAGGTTTGAACTCACGGAGCGTACTGCGCCTATCGTAAAGACGCTTCTGAGTTTCCTGTTCTCGTTGTTGGTGTTCCACAGCAATAGAGGAAAGCATAGAAATTCTGTCTTGCAACGAAATTAGTCGATCTGCAAAGCTTGGACCTTGAGCTGTTCTCTCGCTTCCTATCCATTCCTCACATACAGTACCACATCCAGGATGCCTCGCAGCCGCCTGCCGAATAACCACTCGAAGGGACTCAAGCCAGTGGACGCCTGTGGTGATTCTCACACCGCGTACAAAACAAAAGGTAGGACAGTGTTCCATGTTGTGGGATCATTATGAGCAACTCGCCTGATCATCTGTTTCAATGTTTTGTTAAATCGCTCGGTTAAACCATTCGTTTGAGGATGGTAAACAGTAGTACTCAATTTCTTAATAGCAAAGCTGTCACACAATTGTTTCATCACGAGAAGTGAAAGGTGTGCCTTGATCAGTTAAGATTTCTCTAGGGATACCAATACGAGTAAAAGTTTCACATAGTGCTTTGGCTACAGCCGAAGAGTTGGCCTTTTCAGCGCACTCATTTCTGGATATCGTGTCGCATAATCAACCAACACCAGCAAATATTGGTACCCATCCTTAGTCTTAGGTAATGGTCCCACAATATCTAATCCCACACGCTGAAAGGGAACTTCCAATATGGGCATAGGACAAAGGGAGCCGAGGAGGCTTATAAGCAGAGACGATCTGGCAGTCTGGACATGAAGTACAAAATCGTTCAACATCTTTTCCCATATTAAGCCAATAAAATCGTTTTGATAACCGGTCTCTAGTTTTGTCGGCACCGAGGTGTCCCCCCAAGATGTGTGAATGTGCCAGATGCAAAACAGTTTTCCTATGTGCTTCAGGTACCACCAGTTGTTCAATAAATTCCCCCTCCAAATGATCTGAGATCACTCTGAAAAGGCAACCGTCCTTTTCTATAAAGTGTGGGGTTTTCACACCCCCGGAATTACGCTCTTGGTAATAAGAGTCATTAGCAGAGCGAGCCTGTTTAAATGCATATTCTAATGAGCTATCAGTATGCTGCAAACGCACAAAATCTGATTGTTCGTTAACGCTCGGTTTGTGTTCGGAGGCGTTTGCAATCTGGGAAGATGTAGAAGGACCAGCCCATTCTGGAAGATTGTCGGGGTGACCTCCTCCGTCTCGCTGGAGAGATCGGGTTCAATATCTAAGTTGGGCTCTAGATTTTCCCGGCCGCTACCAGTTCTTCGTCTTGGTTTTCTTCTTCTTCTCCCCCCCACTAAGTTCATTAGTGGACTGGACTACTGGTCCCTTACATTTATTAATCAGTTTCGGAAAAAGGGCATTTCTCCGTCCTATGAGTAATGGCCAAGGGCACGAGTCTGAAACGGCAGACCAAACCTTAAAGTGGCGACACCTATAAGTTAAAGGAAGAAGTAAAGTCTGATAATCTTTAACATCACCATGTACACAGCGTATTTTTACAGTCTCACAGTCTCTAAGGCATTGTTCATTAAGACAGTCTCGTCTCACAATACAAAGGTCACTTCCGAGTCTAACAATGCTGAGATTTCTCTGCCCCCCAATTTCACCGGGATCAACAAGCCATCTTTTCCATCCGGATATGTAATAGTTGAGCAACAAATCTCGGCCAGTCCAATCTCCATTGAATGAGCTGGAGACAAGCGACATTCTCTTGTCAAATGGCCGAGTTGATCACACCAGAAACATCTACGGTCGGCTCCGTTTCCGAAATATCCTCTGTGAAGTCCACGTCGACGTGCTCTGTAGTGTCCACGGTTTCCTCGGCCCACGGTTGCCGCTGTCTCCCTAGAAACAGGCGTCTCATCTACGACTGGATTTCCTGGGTCCTGCAGCTTGTTGATCAAAGCGACGAGAATGTCCTGGACGTTCGTTCACAGGTTGCGAAGCAGCACGAAATCCACCTCTCTTTCTCCAAGCGGACTGTGAACCCTCTAATCGTCTGGACATAATCGTTAATGATTTAATATCATGACGTAGAAATTCATCTCGAAGAACTTCAGGTATGCCGGCCAGTAATATATTCACGACAACTGTTTCCATCACGTCTCCTTCAAACCAACAGTGCACTTTATGTATCAAATCTTGAATTTGCACACGGATTGGGTCATCCATGTTTAGTTTCCAGTCTTCAAGTGTATAAGTTTTAGACCTCTGAAATAAGTCTTCGGCGGCATCCATCTGTGCAACCACTTCTGGTACCACTTGTCACGCTTGGATCACAGATTTGCACAGAGACACAGGAGGTTGTAGAAACAAGAAGGATTTTTATTCAAACACCACAAACACATGAGCTTAAACGTACTCCATGACAAGTCAGAGATGACAGTTCCGCTAGGAGCAGAGAGAGATAAAAGCAAACAATGAATTCCAAATCTGACAGGCGCTGTGCACGGCTTTTAAGTCGGCGGACTACCACGCGAGGCTTATATTACACATTATAGTGCAAGGATAATGAGCAATGTGTAGTCAGTGTTTCAGGGTTTGTGGTTTTCACAGGGGCGTCTGTATCTATTTGGGGTGCGATCAGCCCTCCAGCTCACAATATATATATATATATATATATATATATATATATATATATATATATATATATATATATATATATATATATATATATATATATATATATATATATATATAAAAATCCAAGATCCATGAGAGAGACACTGCGGGCTGAGGGGAGGGTGTGGTGGGGCCCTCCTTACTCACGCACCATTCTCCGTTGGAGTCGATCTATCTCTCACCATGTGTTGCAGTGTACTTTGCCTCCGTTTAGCTAGCGATACCTGTTTCTTCAACAGACATTATCATCTAGAGATTGTTAAAGAGTAACATTGATGTTTTTGAGATAGAGAGATCACATTGGCAGAGATATCACGGCCATGTGCTCTTCTCCCCACATGGAGGACGCGTTCAGGTCAGAGCTGAACTCGTTCAGATACAGTGCCAACATTTGAGGTTGGAGCGTACCTACCTTTACGCTTGGCCAAAATTACATTTCTTTTTATTTTTATTATCAATTTTAAAATTTTGTCCTGTTTCACTACTATGTGGGCAGAGCCGCGGGGGACAGCTAGTACATAATAAATGTGTATTGTGCAGAAATTGCAAAATGAATGTGAAGGATATCACCATTTAGATTGGGGTGTCGAGAGGAAGCAGTGAAGTGCCTGATAGCAGTGGGCTGAAATGACCTCCCAGCGGCTAAAAGCAGGAGTTTGTGAGTTCAGATCCTGCCACTATGTGACCCTGAGCAAGACACTTCACCTTCGCCAACTGGAAAAAGAAAAAAAAAATGTAACCAACTGTATGTTAAATGTTTTAATTTGCTTTGGATAAAAGTGTCAGCCAAATAAGTACATGTAAAAGTACTTCAGGAGAGCGCCTCCTGGAGGACATAGAGGGGATTACATCATGATGGCATCCAATTTTGCCATCATTCTCTTTTCCACAACAGCTTCCAGTGTGTCCAGGGTTCGACCTGTGCTGGAGCAGACTTTCCTGATAGATTTGTTCAGGCATTTTGAATCTTTTGAACTCAAGTTACTTCCGTGTAAAAAACTGGTTGAAAATTTAGGGTTGAGGCTATTGGAAAGCCCATTGAAATATTTATAATAATAACTAGCCGTCCCCCGTGGCTTTGCCAGTGTAGTAGTGAAACAGGACAAACTTTAAAAATCAATAATCAAACAGGTATTGCTAGCTAAGCGGAGGCAAGTTACACTCCAAAACACAGAGGTACACCGACTCGAATGGAGGCTGACATGTGAGTGAGGAGGACCCCGCCCGACTGCTCACTCCCGACGTCATGCTTTCCCATCCCCTCGGCCCGCAGCCCCTGTCTCGGATTAGTATGAATGTATCGCTCCTGCAAGCGAATTATGATATTTAGCACAATGAGAGAAGTCGCAAAATCAAATTGGAACGTTCAAGCAAATTCTAGAAAAAAACCCAATCTAAATCCGTTAAGTAGTTCTCTCGTGAAAAGCAGACAGACAGACATTCTATTTTATAAATAGAGAGATAATTATTCTTTACATTTATATATTACTTTTCAAAGTGATTTACATAGTGAAAGGGGAGCCACTTCAACTAACACTAATGTGCAGCACCCACCTGGATGATGTAATGGCAGCCATTTTTGTGCCAGTAAGCTCACCACACATTATCTATTAAGTGCTGAAGTGGTGAGAGAGATAGTCAGTTAGAGACAGTGGATGATTAGGGGTCCAGAATGACTAGGCCATGTTAAGCAATTTATCTTGGACATCAGGATACATCCTGCTCTTTATAACTACAGAGATTCAGGACTCCAGTTTTATGTCTCATCCAAAGGATGGCACCATTTTTACAGCACAATGTCCTTGTCACTGCACTGGGGCATTGGGAACCACACACAGGTGATAGGGAAAACGTCCCAACACCTCTTCCAGCAGCAACCATCCTGGATGGTCTCCCATTCAAGAATTGGCCAGGCCTGAACATGCTTAGCTTCAGCTGGTTGAACATTTCCATCAGCTTTCTACATACATTGAAAGGAAGTATTACCATTGAAACTGAAAAAACTCAAAGAAGAAACGATTCAAGATAACGCTGAAAGGCCTTTTTAGCCATATGTGTGTAAAAGTTTCTCTCACTTGTTCTCAATATCTTCTTCAGTCCACAAGGTTGGTCTTTCCAGTTGATTTTTTTGTAAATGCTCAATTGTAGATACAGTTAACAATAAGATAGTCACCTGCTTCTCTCTTGTGATGTTTATAGATTTTAGCTCTGCATTTCATAATATTAATCCATTTTTGATGTAGAACAGGCTCTCCATGTTTCCTTCCTTCCATCTATCAGTTGATTATAAATGTCCTCTCTAACAGGAGGAAGCAAGTGAAGCTGGGGAGATATTTCTCTGACTCCATGACCATCAGTCTTTTGGATGACACGACCCTCAGTGGACTCATCTCTAATCCAGACAAGTCTGCCAATAGGAGGGGGAGATTGGTCATCTAGTGCCTTGGTGCAATAAGTACAACCTGGAGCTCAATATCCAGAAGACAGTGGAGAAGGTAACAGATTTCAGGAGGAGTCTACCCCATTGTCCCACTCGCCAGTACACACAGTGGAGTCTTTCCATTTCCTTGATGCTATTACATGCTTAGGATTTTAAGTGGGTGATGAACAGTTTGCTCATTAAGATTTCTCACATGAAGATCTTTTTTCTGTGGCAGCTAAAGAAGTTCAGCCTGCCAGTGACAATAATGGTGCATTTTTAGAAGGTGGAGTGGTGGCTCTGACACTAGGGATCTGCACTGGCAATCGGAAGGTTGCTGCTTTGAATCCCATATCTGCTGGGCCCTTGAGCAACCTGCAATTGCTCCGTCCTGGGTATGACGTTAATCTGCATCCATCCCTCCTCATGTAGGCCCTCCAACCTGCAGGGAAAAAAATTGGGGATTGATGGCAAAATTGGCACTCCAGCTACTATAAAAAAAAAAACCTCACACTGCTCCACTCCATCTGAACTAGTGTGGTGCTGAGGTTTTACCCGTTGCATGACTGCACTCGGGTCCTAATCTCGATCCTGAGTTGGTTTGTTGTATGGTGAGTGCAGCAATGCACTGTGCGTGCTCCTAACCTCCTCACCACTGAGTCCATTCTCAGTTGTTGCATCACAGCCTGGTATGCTGCTGCCATGGTCAAGAGTATGTCAAATTGCAGCATGTCATCCAAAATACGGACATGGACTATCTAGGACCCCTCCTTCTGGCAAGAGAAAAAGTCTATTATGATGCCGCCACAAGAACAGCTATTTCCATACTGAAGTGCTTTTTATACAAATGCATGAGGCTTGTTGATTTTATGATTTATTTACTCATAGTGTCTTTTGTGTGTTTATTCTTATTGTTTTTTTCTCGTTTTATATACTGTATATATCCCTAACTCAAATTCTTCATGTAAACAGAATCATCTGCATCTTAACATCAGAAATACCAAGGATCTGGTTACTGACTTTTGTTGCACAAAACAGCCTCTATGCCCGGTCATTATTGAGGGATTTCATATGGAGGTGGTCCACTCCAACAAGTACTTGGGGGTCCACATCAAAGACAGGTTGGACTAGTCTTGTAACAGAGAGGAATTATATAAGAAAGGGCACAGCAGCCTCTTTCTCTTAGGAGATTGTGATCCTTTAATGTGGGTAATGACATCCTTCACATCTTCTAACACTCTGTGATGGCCACTGTGATTCTCTACACTCTAGGGAATGGCCCACCGAATCAACAGACTAATTAGGCAAGCTCAGTTATGGGACACACTCTGGACCCCCTGGAGGTCATAGCAAAGGAGATCATTAGAACAAAACTGACTGCCATTATGAACAATGCTGCACATCCTGACACACCAACACTAAGGACTTTCAGCTAACGAATCATTCAGTAGAAGTGTGACAATAAACACAAGTGGGGGGCAATTGTCTTGATTTTTAGTCGTTCTGGTGTGCATTTATCTATGTATGTATTTATTTAAAGAGCTCCTGTAAAAAAATAGATTTCCCCCTTTCCTACTTCCCACTTTTTTGTTCTTGATTCAAGTAGAGGGGTGTAGGCATAGTGGCTAGTGGTTTTGTGGAACTTTATCTGTTGTAGAAAACATTGCTGATAAGTTAGATCTTATTCCTGTGTACTGTATAAATTAACTTCTATAAAAACCCCAACTGAGATAAAAGTCTATCTATCTATCTATCTATCTATCTATCTATCTATCTATCTATCTATCTATCTATCTATCTATCTATGCTATCCTGCCTACTATACTGCAATCTATCTATCTATCTATCTATCTATCTATCTATCTATCTATCTAAGATTCACACTGTCTCAGTCAGTTAATATTTTATTTTGTTGAGAGGACTATCTAATCTAATCTAGTGCATGTAAATGTATATGTCGAGTAAAGTTCAGTCCTGATTTCAATTCCAATCCCGATCCTTTCCCTCTATTCTAATGTGTAATTATACAAGTAAAGTCAGGAAACCTGAGCTAATCACTTACAGTATGTTCCAGATTTAAGTAAAAGAAGTAAAAACATTAGGTTTGAATACATAATGGGAGGTCTGAAATTCAAAAGTACAACTTATGAGGAGTTCCTGTGAGTCATGATGAACATGATAGGAATTAAATGCATTGCATTTGTCAACCAAATAGATTTGCATCATAAACTTTTATAGTAGTGAAAAACGAATTGACTTTGTTATTCCAACAGATGGCACTTCACAAATAGTAGCACTGCTTTTACAAATCCCATACTAAATGACATATAGCAGAGACATAGCAATCAGACGGACACACAGATGCACAAACACACACACGTGGACACTTCAACTAAGGTGGATAAGGTGATTTCTGTCCTTTTAGAAGTTATTCTCTGTTAGATGTATTCTTTCTGCAGTGAAGTGAGATTATCTGGTTGCTACAGTATGTTCCTGTTATGTGCCATCTGTATTCGTTAGATAACAGAGATAAAGCTGACCCATCACATACCTTTGTAGTAAAAAAATGTATTGCAACAAATTTTAGGAGTGCAAACCCAGATGTCCCTGTTTACTTGATGAATTCAACAAAAATAATATGCAATGGCATTCAAAAAGAAAACAGAAATGCTGCCCCTTAACAAGGGCCAGCTCAGTCAAACAGACTAGATCGACTATAAACAGCCTGTGGGGCTCTTCTTATTGGTCACTTGAACAAGAAATGACACCTCCTTCCAGGTGGTCTCTCTTTTATGGCCAAGGGACTGGAAGGGGAGGAGTCAGTTGCCTTCATTGGGTGGTGTCTATGGTCTATGGAGGAAGAAGAAGACCAGACAGTTAGCGGCAGGGCACCCTCTTGGATTGGTGTGGTAGCACATACCTGGGAAGACGTTGCAGGGTGACCCTCTGACATGCACTATCTATCTATCTATCTATCTATCTATCTATCTATCTATCTATCTATCTATCTATCTATCTATCTATCTATCTATCTATCTATCTATCTATCTAGCATACTATGTTATCCTGCCTACTATACTAAAATCTATCTATCTATCTATCTATCTATCTATCTATCTATCTATCTATCTATCTATCTATCTATCTATCTATCTAAGATACACACTGTCTCAATAAGTTACTTTTTTTATTTTATTGAGAGGACTATTTAATCTAATCTAGTCCATGTAAATGTATATGGCGAGTAAAATTCAATCGTCATTTCAGTTCCAATCCCAATCCTTTCTCTCTATTCAAATGTGTAATTGTACAAGTAAAGTCAGGAAGCCTGAGCTAATCACTTACAGTACGTTCCAGATTTACTCTTCCATTACAGAGCCTAATTTCTATGGTCTATACCAGCTTGACTTACCTGTTCCTCACTTTTACTTTCTAGAATTCAATTTCAGCCATCTTGTCTACAGCTCACCCTCTTCAAGGTCATCTGTTCTAGTGCTTCTCTTTAGGATCCTCTCAATGACTTTTTGCCAGTTCAATGTCATGGGCAATTCAAGGTTGGAATCTTGTGTGAGGCAGCAATGAACGACAAATTTCAGTGGCACAAACAGCGCCTAATTTTTATTTGAACGCAATCCCTATTATTGGACCTCATGCTTGTCAAGAGGCATTCAGAATCTGCTGACATGGCACTCCTCCTGCATTAATCTTCATCTTTCGTCTTATTTTTTCACTTTCAACTTACTTTTGCCTTGGATGCTTCTAGAGAATGCACTTAGACTAAAATTCCGTTACATAATGTTTTACTGTTTGTGACATCTCTCATCTTATTCAGCCTACACATGTGTAACGGTAATTGTCTGTATGCCTATTTGTGTGTGTTTCTGTGTAACTAAGACTTCGTGTGCCAAAACATTCACCATGGAGATGATGAGATCATACGACATTTAATTTTAATTATTATTAACTGTAGTATTTATACATAAGTAGTTCCTATGTAAGGATAAGATGTTTTTTCCAAAGAGTTTAAATGTTTCTAGATGTTTTGGTGCCTTTCTTTCGATATGGGTATACTGTGGTGTTGGAAACAAAGGTGTAAACGAGCCCCAAACCCCAACATGAACACACATTTTACACTCTCGGGTTCAAATAAAGGTTGATTTAATGACCAGACTCTTCCAGCCAGTAACAAAAGCACAATAAACACAGGTTTTCTTTTCTCCAAAATTCAATTCACCACTAAAATTTCTCTCACCACCGCACTGACCTTCTCCTCCAGTTGAGTGTTGCCTCTCTACCTCCCAGCTCCGACTTGCCCGGCCATGTGAGTGCGGTCTCTTTTATTAAGGACCTGGGAGTATTTTCGGTGCCAGGGCCACTGCCCGATGGAAGCACTTCTGGGTCATTTGAAAGTCCATTACAGCAGGGGGTTTGTCTCCCTGTAACGCCCTCTTGTGGCACCCAGTGACCCTAACAGGGTTGCTCTGCTGGAATACATTTCCCTGCATGCCCTGCTGGCTTTCCACTAGTTACTGATATTCGGTGGGCTGCCCGTCCTTCCTTTCTGTTCCTTCCTTCCAGGTCTGCTACTTCTTTCCTCCCTGACCAGGATGCTTATCTGCCTATTAGGAGTCTTCCGGGTAAGGAATCATCCTCTCTCTTGGCTGGGATGCCCGTCCAGCCCATGTGGCATCTCCGCTGTACTATTCACTTTGTGCTGATTGGAGGAAATTGATGTGATTTACAGTTAGGTTATGCAAATTATCATAACCTTCATAAACTCAAGCTCCCCCATATTTTTTGTGTCTTGTCAAAGTGAAATGAGCTGTAAACATGGCAGGTTTCCTCAGGCCGGTTGTAATAAAGATGTCCATTGGAAACATTGCAGCTGTTTGTTAAAGGAAAATCCTCAATGCTTTACTTTATATATCCATCATTCATATACATGCGCCCATCCCTTAGTTTACTGAACTCCCATAGTCAAATTTCAGAACCACATGAGGTCAGAGTACAAGGCTGAGATAATTAGATGCCATGATATTTTAAACAAAATGCTTCTTTAGGGTTGACTCTAAAGTCTATATCTCAGTCTGAGTGGTGGTATCCTGCTACTGACCCCTTATGCATGTTTTAACAGTTTTTCTAAGCAAAACCAAAATGCAGATTCTTTGAAGACAGTGGGATTTCTTTAATAAGAGTTTCCACAATCAAATAAGAAAATTAAATGACAGAGCAAAGAAATTGTCTTCTTAGATTTCAGCAGGCTTTCCAATGGCCTCAACCCTAAGTAGCAGAGTAGGGGTCTTTCTCTGAACTTTGAAGAACCCCTCAAGATCATCTTTCAGGTGGAGTTTCTTCCTTGTTGGATATCAGAAATGAACGTCCCTTCTGCTTTTCAGTCCCCTCCTTTACTGCATCTTGGGGATGGTCTGCTGTTTCCCTCGGGGCAACCCTACCTGACTGGGAAGACTTCTGGGATCTCCCATATCTTGTGAGTCTTGTCATAATGAAATGAGATGTACACATGGCTGGCGTTCCCTCAGGCTGGGTGTAATAAAGGATGTCCATTGGAAACACTGTAGTGGTGATTACAGCCGTTTAACTCTTTAAGGGCTGAATATTTTTTTTCCTTTTGTCCCAGAGCTATTTATTGGAAAAAAATATATATATATTTATTCGAATATTTTTCCAAAAAACTCAGTTTTATAAAAAGCTCCAAAAGCAATGGTTTCACACATAAATCAACATAAAATATTTATTTATGACAAATGTCACTCTGTTTTATGTTCCATGAGTCCCTGCACTACATCAAACCACATACTTATTACAATCCTGTTTGTCTCATCACTCATAAGATGAAAGGCACTTTCTGAAAAAAAAAAAACAGCTTGAAGTAGTCGAGTTGCTGGTAATATGTAGTGTCATTGTGTGAAATCCAGTAGCCATCTAGCCTCCCACAGATCTACAGTATGTCTGAATAGTCCTCTCAGGGTGATCGTTGCTGAACGTCAGCTATATGAGCGTGTGCAGCACTACGATCAGCTGAGAAACAATCATCTGTTGCAGGTACCTGTCTTTTGTTTTCGATATCCAGATTGTGTGCATCAAAATAAGAAATCGATAAGTGTCTGTGTCGTCTTCCCAGCGTGAACATTGCTATAGGCGCGTCAGCTACAGTACATAAAGGTTTGCAGCACTACGATCAGCTGAGAAACCATACCATACCATACCATATTTATTTGTTGAGCGCTTAAAAACACAGCATTACAACTGACCAAAGCGCTGTAGAAACAATCATCTGTTGCAGGTACCTGTCTTTTGTTTCGATATTGTCGACGAGAAAATCGTCGGCGCAAAGACATACCAAAGGTCTTCACCCAGAATGAAAGCTCTCAGGAGTCAAAAGGATGGGCAAACAGAGTTTATTGTTTTGTTGCAATAAACAATAACACAGACTCAACCCATTTCAGCCAACACTTCAGAAGTCACAGTTTACTGTAAATCCTCATTTCTTATCATTCTGACCTCGCTCGAAGCAGCCCATTTGCTGCTTATTCCCACTCCCCTTTCCTGTAGCTGGCCTGTCAAATTCTTTTATGGTGACCACGGTATTTTTATTTTCTGTCAATTATCTTTATTTTTCTGCTTCGCTTATTTTTAGGTCGGCTGAAAGCCAACAGGTGTTTTCCCTTCTTCTATGCTTGGGCTGTCATTACCTCATCTTCGTCCCTTTCTGGGTTCTCTCATTAGATTTTATTGGCAGCTAAAGCCTACTGCAATTAAAAAAGAAATATGGCATGGGCCTTTATTTAACTATTAGCAGGCCTAGCTTGCATTAATATTTGCACTAAGGTTAATGCTTATATATTTTCCTATATTTATTTATGCTAATACATGAATCTACTAATTTTATTTTCCATAATATCCAGATTGTGTGCATCAAAATCAGAAATCGATAAGTGGCTGTGTAGTCCTCCCAGGGTGAACACTGCCATAGGCGCGTTAGCTGCACAATCATCTCAGGACCGAACAGCTGATGCAGGCACCTGACTTTTGTTTTTGATCTCCAGATCACTTGCATTAAAATCAGAATTCGATAAGTTACAGTCAGATTCAGCAATGATACACAAAAAAATAATTCAATAATAAGCATGGACTATTTTGCTTTGCGCATTCACTTCGCTCTCTCGCCTGATGTTGATGCCATTCTAGACGCTGTTTACTCCACGCTACTCAGCCACATACAGGGATTCAACGTCAAGTCAACAAGTCTAACAGTCCTCCTAGCAAAGAGGGTCTAACTATAAGGTAACGGTGAGTTTTATCGATGTTTACAGCTTTTTTTAAGTTTAGTCGACATCCGCCCTCAACCCTTTCTGTCAACAAAAGTCATTAAAGAATGATCCTCCAGTAACATGTCATTAGCTTTACTTTATAAACCCCCCGTAATGTTTTCATATATATTCACCCATCCGTTACTTTGCTGAACTTATTAATTTCAGCACAACTGGTAATCAAAGCCAACTCCAGAACCTCTGGGTACAAGACTAGGGTAACTGTCTGCCACTGTATTTTCATCAGAATGCTGATTTAGAGCTTATTCAGTCTAAATCGCAGTCTCAATGGTGATAGCCTGCTACTGACCCCTTACACATGTTTGTACTATGTGATGTTTGCTTTTCTATGAAAATCCAAAGTGCAAATTCTCTGATGACTGTATAATGTCTTTACTAAGTGTTTCTCAAATTAGAAAATGAAATGATATAGAAAAGCAATTGTCTACATAGCTTCTTAGATTTTACAGTGTCTTCCTCCATCTTTACTATAAGTATTTCAGCAGCCTTTCCAAAGGCCTCAACCCTAAGTAGTAGAGTAGGGTCTTTCTTTGAACTTTACAGAATTTCTGAAGGACGGTGGAGTTTCTTCCTTGCTGGATATCCTGAGTGATCTGCCCTTCCTGTTTTTTATCCCCTCCATTACTGCATCTTGCCCAAAAGACTCCTGTTTCCTTCAAGACAACTTTGAAGGACTGGGTAGCCTTGTGGGAGTTCCCAGATTTCTTAAATTGTCTTCTTAGCTTCCTACAGCTAAGAGTTTTGAAATCTTTATCCAATTTTATGATAAAAATTTCAGTTGGCTTTCCAATAGTCTCAGCCCTAAGAGGTAGGGAAGTAGAATTTTGAAGAATTGCTGAAGACCATCATTCGGGTGGAGTTCCTTCCTTGTTGGATGTTATTAATGAGCTGCCCTTCTGCTTCTTCATCCCCTCCTTTACTGCAGCTTCTTACACTTAACACTGTTGGAGTCTTCCTCCCTCTTTATGATAAACATTTCAGCAGACCTTCCAATGGCCTCAACCCTAAGTAGTAGTGTAGGGGTCTTTCTTTGAACTTTAAAGAATTCCTAAAGGAAGGCGGAGTGCCATCCTTGTTGGATATCAGGAGTGATCTGCCCTTCCTGTTTTCAGTCCCCTCCTTTACTGCATCTTGGCAACAGACTCCTGTTTCCTTCGAGGCAACCTTGTAGGACTGGGCAGACTTGTAGGAATTCCCAAATTTCTTAAATTGTCTTCTTAGCTTGCTACAGTTTTTGTCCAACTTGATGATAAAAGTTTTTCCAATAGTCTCAGCCCTAAGAAGTAGAGCAATAGAACTTTGAAGAGTTGCTGAAGACCTTCATTCAGGTAGAGTCCCTTCCTTGTTGGATGTTATTAAGATCAGATTAGATAAATTAGATAGATACTTTATTAATCCCAAGGGGAAATTCATACATTTAATTAATGAACTGCCCTTCTGCTTCTCTGTCTCCTCCTTAATTGCATCTTGGGGATGGACTCCTATTTCCCTCAAGGCAACCTTACTGGACTGAGAAACTTCTTGTTTTCTTCTAGGGTATGTTTTTCTGAGACTCTGTTGATCCCATCCTGAAAAACGAAAAGAATGAGCTCAAAGGTACCTGGAGTTCTCTGTTCTTAGATCCATTGTTTCTGCTATATTCGTTTCCTCACGGAAAGGCAGATAGGGCAGAATAAAAACCTTTAAGTCCCTATATATAAAATATTTAAAAATATAGTATAAATCACAGTGGTGATTTCACCATTATCATTGTGTTTTTTTGTAATTCAAGCTCTTCCTTATAAAATTCATTATATTTTTATAAATTCTTCTTTGTTTAACAGAAGGCTTGTTTTTCATTTTTTGGTGGAGGGGAATATTCAGTTATTCTTTAGCTTCATTCCCTCTCCCCTTATACTGACATCCTGACTTTCACTCTTTTATTATCGAAACCCCAGCGTTTGGTTGGGGAAGTTTGGTGGGTAAAAAGTACAAATTGTAGACGATTAGGGTTACTAAAGGCAGGCAGTCTGTGGGAAAAGTGTGAAAGTGCAGGAAAGTGTGGGTGGAAATAGTTAGAAGTGAGAAGAAATATTTTCATTACATACCTTCTATACATTAGTAAGTATTAACAGAAACTCATCATTTACAAAAAGAGACAAAAATAAAATGTAAAAACGACATGGTCTTCTAAGTGTCTTAATTGATCTTTGCATAATCATAATCACAATCCATCAGCAGGGAAACAACAGCCAACCCCTGAGTATTACATTTATCAACTCTGCAATAAATTGTACCGTTCTTTGAAAAATAATTTGCCCTTTGAAAATGCTCCCTGCTCTGAGATTTCTGTAGTTCCTAACAAACTGACAGCAATAACTATGTGTAATAGCAGCACTGGAGAGCCATTTTAAAATGAGATGATGGTAAAACAAGGGCGTTACATCTCGACTGAGCAGTTTCATTATATGCAATTGATTTTCGAGCTGGGGGTGAAGTTACATAAATGATGCATGGAAAGCTCTTCAACCTCAATAGACAGCACTGCAAAATGAAAGTGTTGAAGGACTGTGTGCTGAGAGCATGGGAATGTTGGCTAATTATGAGGACCCATCCTTATTTTATTCCATAAAATGTGTGAAAGGGTTATCCTGAATCTGAACGTTTAAAGGTGCTCCAAATCTTTTTGAGCAAACATGGAGAACTTGTGAAAAATGAGAATCACTCCCCATTCTCTCCATCTCAACATGACATGGAAGTTTAATGTGAATGAGACTGGGCATCAGAAAGTGGAGCTTATCTTGGAATCTGGAAGCATTGAATTGCCTGATAGCAGTGGGAAGAAAAGACCCCCCCGAGGCCCTTCTTGACATTGTATACTAGACTGAGTCTGTGGCAACTTCTTCCCAGGTATGTGCTACCACACCAATCCGAGAGGGTGCCCTGCCGCTAACTGTCTGGTCTTCTTCTTCCTCCATAGACCATAGACACCACCCAGTGAAGGCAACTGACTCCTCCCCTTCCAGTCCCTTGGCCATAAAAGAGAGACCACCTGGAAGGAGGTGTCATTTCTTGTTCAAGTGACCAATAAGAAGAGCCCAACAGGCTGTTTATGGTCGATCTAGTCTGTTTGACTGAGCTAGCCCCTGTTAAGAGGCAACATTTCTGTTTTCTTTTTGAATGCCATTGCATATTATTTTTGTTGAATTCATCAAGTAAACAGGGACATCTGGGTTTGCACTCCTAAAATTTGTTGCAATGCATTTTTTTACTACAAAGGTATGTGATGGGCCAGCTTTATCTCTGTTATCTAACGAATACAGATGGCACATAACAGGGACATACTGTAGCAACCAGATGATCACACTGCACTGCAAAAAGAATACATCTATCAGAGAATAACTTCTAAAAGGACAGAAATCACCTTATCCACCTTAGTTGAAGTGTCCACGTGTGTGTTTTTGTGCATCTGTGTGTCCGTCTGATTGCTATGTCTCTGTTATATGTCATTTAGTATGGGATTTGTAAAAGCAGTGCTACTATTTGTGATGTGCCATCTGTTGAAATAACAAAGTCAATGCATTTTTCACTACTATAAAGGTTTATGATGCAAAATCTATTTGATTGCCACCACCCAGTGAAGGCAACTGACTCTGTCTCTTCCAGCCCCATGGCCATAAAAGAGGTGTCATTTCTTGTTCAGGTGACCAAATAAGAAGAGCTCTACAGGCTGTTTAAAGTCGATCTAGTCTGTTTGACTGAGCCCATGTTAAGGGGCAGCATTTCTCTTTCCTTTTTGAACGCCATTGCACATTTTTTTTGTTGAATTCTTCAAGTAAACAGGGACATCTGGGTTTGCACTAAAATTTGTTACAATGCATTTTATTACCACAAGCGTATGTGATGTGCCGGCTTTATCTCTGTTATCCAATGAATACAGATGGCACATAACAGGAACACACTGTACCAACCAGATGATCACACTGCACTGCCAACGGAATACATCAACAGAGAATAACTGCTGGACAGACAGAAATCAGCTTATCCACCTTAGTTAAAGGACAAGTGTCCGTGTGTGTGTGTTTGTGCATCTGTGTGTCTGTCCGATTGCTAAGTCTCTGTTTTATGTCATTTGTCATGTGCCGCAGTCTGTTGGAATAATCAAAAGTCAATGCATTTTTCACTACTATAAAGGTTTATGATGCAAAATCTATTTGATTGACAAATGGAATGCATTTAATTGCTACCATGTCTATAATAGACATAATATAACTCACAGGAACTCCTCATAAGGTGTACTTTTAAATTTCACACCTCCCATTGTGTATTCAAACCTAATGTTTTACTTCCTACGTTTAATACTTGACATTTACTTACATTAAGTTTCAAATGTACGCCGTCCAAGTCCCTCTGTAATGACCAACGGATACCAGATTATCTGCCATCCCACCTAGTTTGGTATTATCTGCAAACTTAACCATCTTTTTGCTTATATTCCTACTGTGGCCACGAGGGGGTGCTCCAGGTCCCCAAACACCCGACACAAAGGTTCAGACACAGATAGATAGATAGATAGATAGATAGATAGATAGATAGATAGATAGATAGATATTAATTTTAGTATAGTTGGCAGGATAGATAGATATGTAGATATTTGTCCTAAAGAGAAATATTAGCTTTTTACAGTTCAAGAAAAATGGAAACATTATAATAAATACCTACAACAGAAACTACTCCACTCAACAACATGCAAGAACTACAAAATAAGCAGCTACTGACTTGGCTAAAGATAAGAGAGCAGTCAGAGCGACACATTATAAAGGTGCTGCATTATCTTGTAAGGTCCTGTGGCAACCACAGTTTCCCCTTTTTATTGTGTAGACCGTAATAAAATGTCTAAAATTCTGTGCACTTATCACTCTGTGCCTGGTTGAATACAAGATGGGTCACCTACAGTTATATGAAGGCACATGCAGGTCATCTTACTAGTAGTTAGCTGCAATAATCCAGAAATGACAAGACCAAAGCCTGGACCAGAGATTGTGCTCAGATAAGGTCTGATTTTGTCTGAGTGAATCTGCATAAATGAAGAAGACTGAAGTGTGGTCAAAAAAAGAGAGTTGCTCATCGGTCACCACTCCAAGGTTGCTTATTGACTTGGCAGGTGTTAGTGACAATGAGCCAAGCTGTACAGAGTTGAAGAATTAAATAGACTGGCTAGATAAGATAACAAGAAGCTTCGTCTTTGCCAGGTTGAGTTGTAGATGGTGGTCCTTCATCCAGGCTGAAGTATCAATAAGACATAGAAACTTGATCAATAAGACATAAAGAGGCTAGCTGATACTGTCAGGAGGGCACGACAGTTACAGCCGTGTATCATCAACAAAGCACCGATATGAGCATCAATGTGATTGGATGATGGGCTCCAGTGAGGTGGTGTAGAGAAAGAACAGTAGAGGACCCAGTACCAATCCTTGGGGAGCCCCTGTGCATGTCTGATGCACCCTTGAGTTCTCTGTTTGCCAGGTCACTCAGTGGGATCATACCAAGATGTAGGGCTCAAAATTATATGAGAGCAGTCTCAGGGATGAAAAGGTCAGAGATGGTGACAAAGAAAGATCTCAAAATGGACTGTGTCAAAGGCTAAGGAGAGATCTACAAGGATCAGGACTGATGACATGTTGGTATCACTAGCTAACTGTAGATGGTCCACCACAGTCAGTGGAGCTATCTCGGTAGAGTGGTCCCTTTTGAAGCTGGACAAGGATAGATGGGACTTGGTTAGACACAGCATGTTCAGGTATATTGGAAACAAAGATAAGCAGAGAGACAGGCCTGCAATTGGATTGAGTGTTGATTTCTCGTGGAGTGGTGTTTGAACATTGTGGGAAAGGTACCTGAGCTGAGTGAGCTATTAATGATGTATTGTCTTAAACACCATTACATCGTAATAGGATGTAAAAGTCCCAAAACACTTAAACAGATTAAATATATTTGCCCCACATCTACATCAAAATAGAAACCTTTTACATATTGTGGAATATAACCCGACCACAGACAGATACAGAGCCACAAGAGCAAGCACACACCCTTTTAATTCTGTTATTCTGCAATACAGCACACACTGCCCAAATCACCAGTCTCTTTTCTCTCTCTCTCTTCTCTCTCTCTTCTTTCTCTCTTCTCTCGTCTCTGCTGCCTCCACTCATCTCCTGCAAGCTCTGTCCTCCACCTCCCTGATTGGTGGTGAGGCGGCTCACCTTAGCTTTACTCTCCGGTCCTATTAATAAAACAGCCTCGCTGACTCCAATGTCTCCATGTCTTTGCCCGCGTTCCCTAATCATTCACGTACCCTTGGGACACATTGGGGAGCTTCCACTTACCAGTTGTAAAGATAAAGCAAAGCACGATAATGAAACGAGTCGGGGATACAAAAAATAATCTCTGCTGATTGTCAGTTGGCAAAGAGTTTATTTATCTGAAAAACATCCTTCATCAATCACACAGGTGAGTCATCTTTGGTGGCCTGGTTCCTTTTGCTGAATCTACTGGGTTATATAAAGTGGAGTGATTAACAGGTTGGATGTGAGCTTTGAGAAATTCTCCTGGGTCAGAGTCCTCCCATCTTTACCTGGTGTCCTCTCGAGATCAGTCCCAGGAAGCGATGTGCCCACACTTTTACCAGCGCTTAATACTTAAAGCTTAGTTTCATGTATTTGATGTCAATGGTGGTCAATTAAAGCAGTTGTCATCTTTTTTCTCAGTAATGATGTGAAACTTTAACACAAAAGACGTCTGAGAATTAAAAACATTCAAACATCCATCCTGCCGTTGTTAATTATGGAATCATGGAAAATTGTTCAAACTGACGTCAGTGCCATGATAAAAGCAAAACAAATTGGGATCGATATTCTATCCCCGACTAATGACAATGCTGATTGTCAAACTCTGAGATGCGTAGGCTCATTAAAACAGAAGGAAGTGAGCTGGCAGACGGCTCACCAGGCACTTCTTCTCTGTAGTGATGTGTTTCAATTAATGGAGCTTGATGACAGCATTTGTTTCATGACTGTTCAATTAATTTCATTCTTTCTGACTTTTATGAAAAGAAAGAGATCGGCTTACCTAGCTCATCAATTGGTATCCGTGTCTTCCACTCTGCTCAGCTGTCATTTGAGATTTTTTCTGTCCTCATCTTTTAGATATTATGTACATTATTTAGTGGAAAGGCAGATTGAAGCTTGCTGGTTTTTCTGTGTCAGGATCTCAATATCCTTGTTTTGCTGTTATTTTCACTTTCTGCTTATTAGTTAATTAACAATGAAATGCAAGAATTTTTACTTTTCACTTGCTTACACTTTTTTCACTGTGTGGCACATGTAAATGCTGTCATGAGCAACCATTTTAGGACTTACTTTGGTAAGTGACATGATGACTGACATTTCATTTAATGCTGAGATCTGCAGTTTATGGTCAGTTTTCAAACGTTAACACGTATGGATAAATAAAATATTAGAATTTCAGAAAATCAACCACAGGCCATTTAGTGGGTTTTGTTCTGCCCCAATTGATGAGCATCCATCACTGTTCATCTCACTGACCCCTGCCTGTATAAAACTTTAACATTACCCAGTTGGTTTAAATTTTAATGTCTAAGCATTCATCATGAAGAATATGTGAGATGGGTTTATTTCAGGGACAGATCTGTACAATCATGACATTAGTGTGTGCCAATGTCATTCAATTCACTGCATTTCCTTCCAGCTTCCAGTTTATAATTTAATCAGTCCTTTGATTTCAGTTATTTGACCGCTGATTCAAGATTCAATTACGCAGTCTTAATCGGCCCTAGATTGCCTACTGGACAAATGAAAAGTGCATGTCCCAAGCAAAGAAATCTTGGGGTGTCAACCCCGCTTCTTTTAAATATAAATGAAAATACATGGACCTAGTGGTGCAGGGGCAACAAAATGTATCAAAAACAAAAAAGCCCCTAGGCCTTGTCTAGTTGGTCATTTGTACAGTTTCAATGAAGCTCTGTCAGTTTTCGTGCTCTAACCCTCCTTCCATCAACCCCGTGATTTATATCCAGGAAACCGGAAAGAGAGGAGTCAAATGCCTTCACTGCCATGAGAAGAATAGGAGAGGGCATGATTAGCGATGGGAGTCCTCTCTGGGTGGAATCACATACCTTAGAGGAGTCTTGAGAGTGATCCTTCCAATCAGCTAGTGCTACAATGAATAAAAATCTGGTATGTATGCACCACACTTGCATTTTGGTATTTTTGCAGTTAAAAAAATCTGTCTTTAATTTGTAATGAAAATAGAGATACAGATAAAGTGCTGGGGAGTTTTGTTTAATGGCCATGTGCTATAAGAAATCTCTTCAATTTCACCAGCAAAGGGCTTGGTTTATAACCTCAATTGATTAGCTTAGTCACAAATTAAAAACAACATCAGGGCCCTGATTATGGAAGGACCGGAGTAGAGAGTAATTTTAGGACAGTTTTTCCCCAGGACCAACAGAAGGCAGCCTCCTTAGTTTGCAGTGGGACCAGGGGTCATGAGTATAGAATCTCAACCCTGTTGGTTCCCGTGGCACTATAAAAAGGTGCCAGTCGCCAGCATCCAATGGCCAGAGTTGGGAGGAAAAGAACAAACCCTGTGTGGAGGATTGAAGTCAGTGGCAAAGGACTGTGTTTTACTGTGTGCTATAAAATGTTGTTGTAAATAAACCATGTGCTGTGTGGCAAACTCATGTCCTACCTGTCTGTGTCGACGTTAGGGCAGCTGTACCCGCCTGGGCATCACAATATATATATATAGTGGTAGTCGGCCCGGACACAGACAGGCGGACACATTCAGGTCACCCACAACATGTTTATTTTGCAATGCCATATATATAAAAGTGCAACACAACCCAAAAGTCTCCAAAGTGCCGGCTAACACTTCAACACTTCTCTTCAGGCCACCTCCACTTCTCTCCTCTAGGACCTTGTCCTTCTTCCACCCGACTCAAGTCATCAAATGGAGGGAGGCGGCCCCTTTTATAATCACCCGGATGTGCTCCAGGTGCCTCCCGACAATCTTCCACGGCACTCCCCAGTGTGGCGGAAGTGCCTGCTGCGCACCTGGAAACACTCCGGGTGTCCCCGCTCCTCTTCCCCCCAGCATTCTGGGTGTGGTGGAAGTGCTGAGGTCCAGGGCTCCCAAGGCATTAGGGCGCCCCCCCGGCGGTGACCACAGGCCCCTACAAGGTTGAGCTTCAAAGCTTTGTACCCATGGTCCCCATATCCACCAGGGCAGTTGTCCCCATGTGGTCTGGGGGAGGTGTAAGCCCTCCTCCGGTCCTCCGGGGCGTCCCAGCTGGGTCGCCCCCCCAGCCACCTGTGACTATATATATATATATATATATACTGTATATATATATATATATATATATATATATATATATATATATACTGTATATATATTGTCACACACGTACGATTAGGAGGCAGCTAAAGGGCTTGAGTAAGTGTAATACTACATCAAACCAGGAGGTGGCAGAGTGTGCTGACTGTCTCTCTCAGTTCCTGGCAGACCATTACCGGGAAATACCGCCAGGATCTGGTGCTTCTGAAAATGTCACTTTTGGTTCCGGCGACAGTGACATCATTTCGATCTTGGCACCTCTGATGACGTCACTTCCGGTTCTGGCGCAATTGAAGACGTCATTTCTGGTCCCAAAGAAATCACTTCCGTTTCGGGCATAAATAACATCATTTCCTCCATCAGCCTTTAAAATAGTCATCTTACCTCCACATATTCAGTTCTATTTTGGACTCAGTTTTGTAAACAACTTGATTATTTCAACCTTTTGCAGCCAGGAACATAATATATGGATGGCTGCCCCAGACCTTTTTATCTGTCTGGAGTCGTTTTGACAATATATATATATATATATATATATATATATATATATATATATATATATATATATATATATATATATATATATATATATATATATATATATATATATATATATACTGCACTATATAGCATCCGACCTGACACAGATTAGACACGGGAGGCACGTGTAAAATTAAATAACTTTTATTTTTCTTCGTCTGTGGGCTACGCCTTCCCCGTACCCACAGACACAACACAGTCCCAAGCACACAATAAACACAATTATTTACTCTTCTTTGGCTCCATCTCTCCTACCCAGCAACCGTGTCCTCCTCCACCCGACTCTGGCCCCTGAGTGGTGATCGCTAGCTCCCTTTATAGTTCACCCGGAAGTGCTCCAGGTGTTTGATCCCTGATTTTCGGCTGCACTTCCAGGTGTGATGAATTGATTGCCCACACGGCCTCAGGAGTCTCAAATACAGCAGTACCTGCAGGACCCAACAGGGCTCCAATTCCCAGGATGCCCTGCGGGAACCCGAGACACTGTTCCACCCCAGGAAGGCTGCCAACTAGCATTCAGGGGTAGGTATTGCAGTGTCCCGGCTGGGTAAGGACGCCATGCCCCTGTCACAATATATATATATATATATATATATATATATATATATATATATATATATATATCACAATTGTAATATATATAGTTACATTTTTAACATGATGTTAATTTGTATGATATTGTCCTGTTTCAACATGCTAAGCATGATATCCCATTTAAGAAGCATGATTAAAATAAGAAATCACGTTACAGAATTACGAATGAATGAGGATTGTGCAACTCATTCTCAGGTAATGATTTGTTAGGTAATCAAATGAGCATGAATCGTATGACGCTGTCAAGCTTGGCTCACAAAGTTGCACTGGAAAGTTCAGCAGGTTTTTCAAGGAGTAGAAACTTTATTGCTGTTCTGCCAGATATAAACACAAATCTTTTACAGAGACAATCTGGCCTCACAAGAAACAGCCGTCACGAGCACCAACAGATTGAGATTCTATTCTCATGACCCATGGCCCCAATGCAAACCAAGGGGGCTGCCTTCTATCGGTCCTGGGGAAAAACTCTCCTAGAATTACTCTCTACTCCTGCTCAAAAGAACCCAAAGTCTTCCTCATGAAGGGGATCCAGAGGGCTGGTAGCAGTCACCGGAGCAGAGGGAGTCTGGAGGAAGAGATACAGGAGAGCGAGACAGCACAGGATGACTGTGGCTCGGTCTTTTAATTGTTTGAACCCCCTTGTGAGAATCATGGCGTGCGGGAAGTCAGTAAACCGACAGCTGATCCAGCAAAGAGGAGCTGTAAGAGTGAGTTTGTTTCCCATTGAAAAATTGTTTAAGAGAGTGTTTCTGAAGGGCTGTCACATTCATCGATAATGATTTAGTTCAAACTTGAAATTTGAAAGAAAACTTAACAAGAGAAGCAGGCAGCTTTGTGGTATAGTGGGTCCGTGGCTGAGTGGTCGTCTGTTTTTAAATAAATTAGTGAATGGCCAGCTCAATCTCTGTTGGTGGGTGTGTGTGCTTGAACAGCTGTGGGAGGTTGGTGAGGTAACTGAGGCGAGGTGCTCCTGCATGTAACGGTGCAGTCTGTCTCAATTGCTTCATCGGTTTTCTGCAGTGCACGATTGAGGCGCTGTGCCCATGGAGGTAGAAGGGAGATCTGGCAGAAGAAAAGAAAACAGGTAAAAGGAGAAAGAAATAAATAGACTGACCAGAAAGTGAAAGACAATCAAAGGATTGACAGAAGTTACAATAGAAGAGACAGAGAGAGCAATTAAGTGGGAGCGCAAGTGCTGCAGAAAGTGAGAGGCAGGTGGTTGGGAGTGAGCTACAGGGTTGAGGGTGCCTGAAACTGAAGAAAGGCCCCTACTGAGCAATTACTGGGGTTTAGGAGCGGCCCGACATGTGGTGTCTCCTGCTGACTTGTAGGGTTAGGCTCAGAGTGGTGCCCCAGGATTTTTAAAGGCCGGGCAATGGGGAATTGAGGCAGGCTATGAATGTTGATTGCTCTTGTTGGTGGGCATCTCCTCATTCTGCAAAGTCCAAACAGGATAAGCGAAAGAGTATTCAGGGGTTTTGTGGATCATCTCTGGCTTTTAATCTGAATTAAATAAATATGTATTGGAACTGTTTTTAATCTCCACTTTTGCACCGTTTTAAGGATCATTTATTTATTTACTGACTGATGGAGCATGGCACTGTTTGGAACTCTTGAATTGTTTTAACAAAAACATTGATGCACTTTATGCACCTACCCACCCCTTGTTATGTTGGTGTGTTGTATCCTCATCTGCTAGGCTCATCTCTTGGTTACATCACAGATGGTGGTGGGTTCAAGAAGCTCCCTGGAGCCACTGGGAGTGTGGAGCCGGCCAGCACCATCATAAGCTTCTCAAATAATGATAAAGATAGAGAATCAATGAAACGAGCATAGTACAACTCATCTGTGGGTAATGATTAATTTGTGAAACAACTGAATGTGAATTCTCAGGTAATGGCTCATTCACAAATCAAAGGGACAAGAATCATGCGCCTTGTTCTTGGATAAAGATTCATTTGCCAATCAAATGAAGGAGAATAGTAAGACTCGCTCTCAGATAATGATTTGTTCATGAATCAAATGAATGAGATTTTTCAAACATTTCTCTATTATATAAAAAAATCCTGTGATGAGACGAGACTTTTTTGAAGAGATTTTTTTCAAGTCCCGCGACACTTTTGCAATGATATTTTTTCAAGTCACGCCGTCCTCTTAACCATATTCAACCACACACACGGTACTCTCACCTCACATTCATGTGATTGCTTTTGATAGACACAGTTCCTGCTTTCTCAGCTCTTATAAATTCTAACGTTTTCTTCACTTTAAGTTCCCAATTAAAGAAGACGTATTATGTCCAAATCTTATTGAAGAATTTCATCACGAAGGGTTATCAACAGAAAAAATGAGTACACAGGCAAGAGAAATGAAGAAGTCAAATGAATTAACGTCAAAAATTTTGATTGGTTACACTGCGTATCAATGGACTATACTGAAACAGTTGGTGGTGATCGTGCAGGACATGAAAACATCAACTTACAGTACAATATCCTGAAGAATATCTACAACCGTTAACACCGTAAGGTCTTCCACCGCATGAATTACTGTAGAAAGAAGGATGTGCCAAACAAAGGTAATGTAGTAAATCCTTCGCAGATAACATTAGACAACAAAGGAGATCTTGATATGCCATTCGTATTAAAACATTAACAGATTCCTATTAGAATAGCTTTTACAAAGATAATTAACAAATCTCAGAGCCAATCATTTCAAAAAGTAATTTTACTTCATAGAGAGAAAGAAACAGAATTCAATCACGGGCAGTTATACGTTGCATTGTCACGATGAAAGTCCAAACACAGATTCAAAATTCAATGCGATATTGACTAAAATTCAGTTAAAAAAATAGTTTTTACTGAAGTTTAAAAAGTGTTTGAGTGTTAATTTCAAAGCCAAACAGAACGAAAGCATATTACTCAACGAATAACTGTAATGCAACATGAAATAATTTACTTTCAAAATTTTGTGTTTTACTATTTTTTATTGTGGTTAATTACTTGCTGTAATGTAAAATAGTTCTATTATGCATATGTAAGAATTCCCATCCATTATCCAACCCGCTATATCCCATGAAAATAAAAATCTGTTTAAATTGTGCATATGTGAGTGGCAGAGCCGTGAAGTGGCTAGCATGTAGCACAGGCCCAGGGATTGGCAAACAAAGCAAGGAGGGGGCAAAGCCCCCCTAGTATTCCAAAATAGATATCTTGTTACTGTATTGTACCTGCATGATGAATGAGAAAATCATGGGTGACAGGGTTCTCGTTGAGTAATATTGATATAGTTTAAACTTAAAAGAATCAAAAGTGAAGTGAGTTAAGATTCGTGATGCAGGTGGTCCTTGCGCATGTGCTTTAAACATCTACCAGCGCCAGAGAAACGAAAGGTGCTGACAACATTATGCAGGAAGTGCTTTAGCACTTCTGTTGCGCTCCACTGAATCAATTTGTTTGTGCTCACAAACCGATTTACATGATTCACTGAAAGGAGTCGTTCAAAAAGAAAGTTTTCTGTTTTCAATGACTGGCTTTAAAGAAAGGATACATGAGATTTCATAGTAGCTGCAAGTTCTTAGTATGAGACCACCTCATGTGTACAGTCCAGCAATTTCTCTTCCCTTCCAGCCCCCATAGTGACTGGCAGCCTAAGTATGTTAACAATTTTAGGAAACCCAGAACAAGGTTTGCCACCCTCCCTGGCAGCTCTTATCTTCTCACAGGGCCTTGCAAGGTGGTCTTCAGTTACCAGCAGGAGTCTGTCTTTCCTTAATTTTCTTTATTATTTAAAAAAAAAAACAGAGTGGAAAATGAAATGAGCCCCCATCACAGTCCACATGTCTGGCTACTGAAGCAATATTCAGCATATCTCAAGTATTATCTTTAAAAGCGTCTCTCATTGATCTTCCAGTCTCATTTCTTTTCTTGCTCTATCTTACAGAGAGTGATTTGTCTTTTTAACGTCTAATTGAGAGTTAATTAAAATTCTAATACTTTCCAGCTTACCCTTATAATAAAACATTATATCAGCTTCAGAAAAAAAAGTCTTCATTTCCCTAATCACTGTATAAAATTCATATTTAATCACCTTGATTTGTCTTTTCTTTTGTAGGTCAAGATGATTGTTTTTGTTCTCAATGAAAAACAGAAAAAGCATAACACCTTTTTGTATGCCCCCAACTAATCACTCCATTTTTCCCATTTTTGGCCAATATTATACAACTGGTAAAGGCAAAAATATCGAACGACATCTTTAAATTGCATCCACATTTACCCGTCTGCTTATGACAAGTCATTTATTTACCACCTATCCCTGAGCTGAATGTTGAGGGACTTATTTCAATTATCATTCCGATCAGGATGCAGCAGTATAGTTGCTCTGGTCAGCAGTATTGTGTTAGAGCTGCTCCAGTGACTGACATCAAATGCTGTGCTGGCGTGCCTCGTCAAAATTATTCCAAGACACTGCAGAATTACAAGATCTGTGAGGATCCGGCTCTAAATTGGTAACTTTACAGAAGTAGGTTAGACACTGACTCTCAGGGCGTGATGAATTATTTATTCCCATGGCAGTGACAAGGAAATGGAATTGAAAATGTCTGCCAGAGACTGCAGTGCCTACTTGTTTGCATTTAAATCCCTTCTCAGCAACTGAAAGTACATTTTCAAAAGTGACAATGACTTGGCCCGATCTTACGTCACTGGTTTTCTGAGATTAAAGTGTTACAAGGTATCTTTTATATTGTCTGTAACCCGATGATCTTTGTTTATCAGTGACCAGATCACAATGTGACAAGTTCATCCTGACTACATATCAGAGCTTGGTGATTTTTCTGTTTCATGAAGAAGTGCACATCACCATAATGTAAGAAAAAAGTGCTGCTCATGCTACAAGGAATGGACGCCATGACATTCTGAAGAATCTTGAATGCCCCAGGACACCTTGGAGGTAATCCTATCAGTAGTCATAAACCTTTTGGTTATTCTTCTGGTCAAATTGACATAAGCAGAAAAAACAGAATTGGGTAAATGAGAGGAACTACATAATGATTGAGCTGAAAAATGACAGCCATGATAGTTTAAATGAAAGAATGACTCGGCTGGATTAAATACGACAGGACTGATTCATTTAATAACCCACTCCTATAACAGTTCACTCATAAAACTAAGAAAACCCCATCCAAAATAAAATACTTAGACCGACACCTACATCTATTGTTGTGCTATGAAATGCAAGAGGCACAGGGAAAATAAATTGTGGGAAATGGCTAGAAATGAAGCACAGTCTGGAATTGATAAACAGTAAAATGAAGACACCAAGAGACCAAAACACTTAATAGAAGTGTGCTCAAAAACAAAGGTTTTCAAGACAGATAATGTCCAAACATTACCTAGAAATTCTGATTCTGATTATAAGAAATTCACAAGGATTATGATATTTTAAAGAAACAGATCTAACACTCATATGTGAATAACAGCATGCCACCATCTTAAATAGGGAAGGTCAGATGACTCAATACACCCATGACTTCCTTGTCCGGTGACAGGCAACAAGCATAGCAACAGCAAACCATGTTGTAACAATTGTCATGATTGGTTGGTGTCATTATTGTTGTACCTTTTTGTCATTACAGTAGTGATAAGTCAAGCAAAAAAAGCAGAAAATGGCACTTCTCCCTGCCAACAGAAAAGATGTAAAACATATGCTTATATTTATGATACAGATTGTAAATTGATTGCTTTTACTTACATTTATAATATATTTATTTATTATTTATATTTTGTATTTCTATTTACAATGCAGATTGTGTATTGATTGCTGCCAACTAGAACATTGCATAAAGGGATCATCTAATGTGGTCTACCTAATTCTCAGTATGAAATGTCCCGCCACTGCACTCTATGTTGGAGAAACTGGACAAAAGCTCTGCCAACGAATGAACTTACACAGGCTCCACATTGAACATGGCAACACATATGTTCCTGTAGCAGCTCACTTCAACAGCCATGGACATTGTGCGAAGGACTTTAAAGTCACAGAGCTTATGGGAAACTTCAGGACACAGTAAGAGAAAAGAATGGGAAGTTAAACCCGTGCTAAAATTTAACACATGGTTTGAATAGACAGGAGTTTTATGGCCAGATATGAGGATTGTTTGCATCTCTCAGACTGATCCAGACAACCTGACTAGAGATCCACCTTGTATGGAAAACGCATCAAAAACTTCAAAAGACTCTGTTGGACAGTCCTCTTATCAAATGATCTTGACTTGACATTGTTCTTCTCTGTTGTTAAATGAATCTTAGCCCAGAAAGGTCTATTAATTTTTGCATATAAGATGTCTCCCTTAAAGGTTTTCCAGTGCTGTATCTGTCCTGGTGTCTATATAGACACAGGGAATTCCAATTTCTCTATTACACCTTTTGCCTGAAGAAGGAGCCTGAGTTGCCTTGAAAGCTTGCATACTGTAATCTTTCTAGTTACCCAATAAAAGATGTTGTTTTGCTTGACTTCTCATTACATCCATAATGGCTAACACGGTACAACACCCTAGTACTATCATTACAGTAAAAAAAATCTGAATAGGTATTAGGAACCTATGTAATACCCAGAAAGGATCACCTGACTTGGAGGGCCAATAAAATCTGAAGGTGTCGGGTCTGACCATACCTGAAAAGATAAAGTGGCTAAAGAAAGGAGAAGAGGGAGGCAAGGAATAGCGGCGGAAATAGGCTGTGAATATGACAGGGAAACTACGCTGCCTACACGAGGAGTCAGGTGAACCCGAGTTCAGTCATGGAAAGCAAAACGACATAAAGGATAATTTTTTCCATTTTATGGAGAACATGGGAGAGGCCCTGACAAGCTTGTGTGAGGAACTTTCCCTGTGTTGCGGTATGGCTCGGGATAACCCTCGCAATAACAAACATTAAAAAAAAAAGTAACAGCATTTCTACAGGTTGACATTCAAGTGACTTTTTTTACTCAGTTAATCCTTTAAGTGGAGTGTCTGGTATTGTGACTCTTCAGTGTTGGGGCTGCACTGTGGCATGGGAGTTGTGTAAATAACCGATTCATTTGTTCACAAAAATAATTTAATTTCAGTGATCATTCTGCATCTCTTGGTGTTCCCTGTATTTGTTATGTGGTTAGTAGGGAAACAGTGTTGGTCACTCGCACTCCAGATCATTTATTTATTTCTTTTTTTCTTTTTGCTGCTGCTCTAGAGATCAATAGTGTCTTATATATAAATGTCTACACGTGAAAGTGTGTGTGTGTGTGTGTCTGTCTGTCTGTCTGGCCTGGAAGTGCGAGGCTACGGCATGAAGCTGAAAGAAAGCGACTCCGTTGCCAAAGTGAAATCAGACAAACTCACTTAGCTGCTAATACATAAGGGAGGCAAGTACATCGGCAAAACGAAACATCTGAGGAAAGAGAAACTCGCTTACGCACTGATAGACAAGTGGGGGGCGCAGCACATCGGGAAAATGAAACTTCTGAGATGAGGGAAACTCGCTTAGGCACTAATAGACAAGGGGGGCAAGCACGTCGGGAAAACTAAACCTCCGAGGAGAGAGAAACTCGCTTAGGAACTAATAGACAAGTGGGGCGCGCAGCACATCGGGAAAATGAAACCTCTGAGATGAGAGAAACTCGCTTAGGCACTAATACACAAGGGGGGCAAGCACGTCGGGAAAACGAAACCTCCGAGGAGAGAGAAACTCATTTTGCCACTGATAGACAAGGCGGGTGAGCACGTCTGCAAAATGAAACTGCTGACTCTGCATTTTAATTTTTTTTTCTGACGATTTCAATAGTTTTTAGGAGCCCGGTCCTTTTACTGCACAGGCTTACACAGCTAGTGTATTATAATTATGTTTCATCCATCCATCCATTTTCTAACCCGCTGAACCCGAATACAGGGTCACGGGGGTCTGCTGGAGCCAATCCCAGCCAACACAGGGCATAAGGCAGGAACCAATCCTGGGCAGGGGGCCAACCCACCGCAGGACACACACAAACAGGCCAATTTAGAATTGCCAATACACCTAACCTGCATGTCTTTGGATTTTGGGAGGAAACTGGAGCGCCCGGAGGAAACCCACACAGACACGGGGAGAACATGCAAACTCCACGCAGGGAGGACCCGGGAAGCGAACCCGGGTCTCCTAACTGCGAGGCAGCAGCGCTACCACTGCGCCACTGTGCCACCCATTATGTTTCATGTTTTGCTTTAGTAGTTAGATTTTCATTTTGACCTCCCAGTTTCACCTTTGGAGTTTATTTCCTGTTAATCTGCTGGTCCTTTCATCCTTTCTGCCATGATTCTGTTTATCAAACAGCACCCTGCACAGTGGGGAAGTTAGCCCATTTGAGGTGTCATTTCATCACAGACTGCACTGACACATACACCTTGTTTCATTCATCCTGTACTACGAGGTACCAATCGACTCAACTTGAATGTCTCCTTTATGTGGTAGGAAATTGACTTTTCCAAGGCAATTCTCACAGGACAAGGAGAGAAGTTGCAGCCTTCACACTGACATCAACCAGTGCTGGGATCTGAACCCAAGACTCTAAAGCTGTGAATGTCAATGTCACCTTGGCACCCACTTTCCCAGCAGTGTCCTTTAGGTTTATGATGAAATAACCAGAAACTTGGGATGGATTTATCTCTATCAATGTACTTAGGAAAGATAAAGGTGCCACACCACACAGAGGTACAGAAGTCCTATTAGTCAGGGTTCTGATCAGGTTCTATTTTCAAAAAATAAATCTTCTCTAGAAACAAGCCACCTGCATGCAGTTCTGGCCCCATCATCCTTTCTATGGTCAGCTCGCCAGACTGCAGTGTTATGACTAGAATAGATAATGGTCGTCATCGAAAAAGAAATGAGTGGCCTAAATTCAATGACATGAATAGCTCATCTGCAAGAGACACAGAAGCTCTGAACCGATTACAGTGGAGGCTGCGATGTTCTGATGTCTACGGTTCACAGGACTCAATGAGGAATGTTTTGCAATTTCTCCATAATGAATGCAGGATGGATGACATGTCTTCAGAATTTGCCTTTCACACTTAGTCTGAAGAAATTCCTCCTTTCCCTACAGATTAGCCCTTGTTATGGGAGATTTAGCAGTGGCTTTATATGAAACGAGAGCCATATCACATCAATTAGCACAGGCGGTGAAATCCTCTTTATGCAGGCAAACTAATAGGATTCTCAGAGGAATGCTAAATGTGGCTGAAGATAGGGTGCATTGGGCAATGGAAAAAATGAGAGAACACGAGGAAGAAAAAATCTGAAGGAAATGCAGGCGGTTAAGCTGCAATGCAGAGCTTATGGTAGACACACACACACACGTGGGAAAATAAAACTCTGTATTATAAAAGAGAGGAGGTCATTTGGTCAAATGTAACATATGTTTCTTACCTTATTTCTAAATTACTCTGAGTTTTCTAATCACACAATGTATAATGCATGTCATCTTTGTAATTGGTTGGCATCAATGGACTCGTTTTTATGTGCTATTTGGGATTCTGTGTACTCTGAAACCTTCCTAGGAAGAGGGCACTTTCAAGGTTTCAAAACACTGTCCTTCAAGCAGAGGGTAACAGTATTAAATAGGACACATCAATTAGATCAGCTTTGATAAGAACATACAGACAACATGTCGACAAATTTGTTGGTACCCCTCCACGAAGAAAGAAGAACAGACAACTCTCCCTGAAATGACTTGAAAGTGACAAAAGCAATTGCCACCCATCATTGTTTATTCCGTATTTAACAAAAATCAGACTACTTTAAAGTTTTGATTCAACAGAATATTTCAAATCATAACACAAATGAAAATGGTATGGACAAAAATGATGGGACCCTAAACCTAATATTTAGATTCATAACCTTTTGGGGCCATCACTTCAAACAAGCAATTCCTGGACTTCTGTGCCTGTCCACAGGTCGTTTGGCCCACTCATCTTGAGCAAACTGCTCCAGATGTGTCAGGTTTGAAGGGGTCTTCTCCAGATTACACATTTCAGTTCTTTCCATATTTGTTCAATGAGATTCAAATCAGGGCTCCTACAAGGCCACTTGGATGTTTTGTTCTTGGCCATTCTTTGTTGCTTGTAGCTGTGTGTTTTGGCTCCTTGTGCTGTTGGAGGATCTGGGACATGAGACCGAGACAGAGCTCTCTGATGTTGGGCTTTACGTTTTACTCTAGAATGTCTTGATAGTCTTGAGATTTCATTGTTCCCTGCACAGACTTTGGGCACTCAGTGCCAGATGCAGCAAAGCAGCCCCACAATGTAACTAACCCTCCTTCATATTTCACAGTAGGTATGGTGTTATTTTTCTTCAAAGCTTCATTTTTTTTGTCTGTGGACAGAGAGCTGATGTGACTTACCAAAAAGCTCCAGTTTTGTCTCATCTGTCCAAAGGACATTCTCCCTAAAACATTGTGGCTGGTAAATAACACAAAAAACGCTCAAAATGTGACAGAGTGACCAGACACCGATGTCTCCCAAGAGGTAGGACTACCTGCCAATCACTGCCAGAAGCTGCCCTCCACACTACACATATGGAGGGTCTCCTACAGTTTCTGGAGGTTCATTTCAAATACACTGTGGAGCTGGTGCTTTTTCTTGTGTTCTACTCTGCTATGTGATTTTGTCTGGATTACTGACCATTTTGTTATAGTTTTCACTTCTTCTTTGAATTCTGTATTGGGATTTGCTCTCTTTAGATTGCCCTTGCTGGCAACTCCATTTTGCCTTGTGTGCTCTACAAAGTTTCATGTATTTAGAAAGCTTTTGTTGTGATAATGCATTTTTTATTTTATAAAGATTCTATATGGCCCTTTTTGTGTTATCTGGGGTTTTTGACTGGACTTCCCTCTCTAGCTGGCATTTTTGAAAGTGCTTTGCTTTAGTCATAACACACATATTATAAGCAAACGTATTCAACACGACTGTGGCTATGCAAAGACAGATACAAAGTGTCTGCATCCATATGAAGACAAGTCACAAAATGGCCTCACCAGAATAAAGATATGAATATATATTAATAAATATATAAAAACTCCAACGATGAAACAAACAAGTTAAGGGATGTCCACCACACATATACACAACAGTGATTACTTCATTAGGTCACTATGTACTACTTAATTGAAAGCTATGTTTGCAGATTTAGCCCCCGCTTCACCACCATAATCTATATTAATCTGCAGCACCAATTCACTTTTTAGTCTAATGATTACCTCCACGGTTACTCGTGAGTAATGCTGATCAATGTAATTCACTCAAGCATTTTTTTGCAGACTAATATGCCGTGCTCACTGGTGACCTTATTCGCCAAATAATTTTTTGGAAGTTCACCAAGCAGCTGGTATAGGTTAATATTTTTTCCCAGTGTCCAATGATGTTTTGCAAGACCAGCATGAAATCACTGGGCTATAGTAGCCATACACAGAATTTTCACACATGCTTACTGTTAGTGTGCTCCAACTCACATTTTATGTCGCTGTCCAATCTGATTCATGCCTGCATGATGGTCACTACCCAACAGCTACTCCAGCCAGATTTGTATCCTGCATGCAGAAACAAAAAACTTGTAGTGTTTTCATTTGAGGGGTGCAATAGCTGACCATAATAAGAATATTCAGAGTACTTCAGCCGAATATGTTACACTGATCCCTGTGCGCTCATTTCATAAGCCTGCCAAGTGCATGTGCAATAAGCACATGGCGCAATGACGAGTCAAATCAAAGACAGATCTCCCCGCAAGTTACAAAACATATTAGACCCCTGAATTTATAATAATAATAATAAAAAATTTATTTCTGTTTACAAGGAGTTTCTACCATCTTGATAATAATAATAATAATAATAATAATAATAATAATAATAATAATAATAATAATAGATTTTAATTATATAGTCCCTTTCACATGCTCAAGGCACTTAACTATATAACTATAGTAGGTAACTGAGACGAGGCAGCAAAGCTCACCAGTTAGTTGACTGTGTCTATAGTTGCAGTGTACTGAGGTATGAGTTCTCTCATATGTCACATTTGGCAGGCTCTGTAAGATACAACTTAACTCTTCCTTCACATTCATAGTGTTAAGTAGGCATTTACTGCGCTGGAAGTGCAATACCCTAAGGGCCAGGATACACTTGAGGCACAGAATGCTTAAGCACACGCATCAAGGCTGCTACACATTCCCAGCGCTCTTTTCACATGTTCTCTGAGCACATTGTCAGAAATGAACATGATGCGTGCACAAGTTGCAGTACCAGCAAAAATCTGAGTGGTGTGTGTTCAAGTTTTTGGTACGTGACATCAGCATCGTTGTTTACTATCAACATCTCCATAGTGGCAAACATGATTGTCAGAACAGCTGGTGTCAAACCTTTGAAAGTGGATAGATAGATAGATAGATAGATAGATAGATAGATAGATAGATAGATAGATAGATAGATAGATAGATAGATAGATAGATAGATAGATAGATAGATAGATAGATAGATAGATACTTTACTTTACTGCACTGTACTTTTTAATTTCTCATACGTATTCTTTTGAGCTCAGTTGCAATTTTTCCTCTGTCTGGCAACATGAATTGCAGCAAAAGTGTAGCAAACGGTAAATTATTTGTGTTTTGCACATGTTGTCTTCAGCATTCAAAATGTACAAAACACAATTTAGATACATATAGGCAAGCAACACGGCAAGCGCCACATAATACGATTCTTCTGTGCCTGGTGTGTTGGAATAAAGTTTTCTTCCATGAACGGTGACCAATCAGGGATTGAGATATTGTAATGAGCAGTACCCAATCAGGAAAGAGGTGATTGGGTTGACGTTAACAAAAGCCTTTGTTTTTATCCCATCCTTGTTGAAATACCACATTGTCATTTTCAAAAGTCTCCAGCTCTGGAGTGAGATTTCAGAGATGCTTGTTTTTAAGCTGGTGTAGTTTGGACTCATGATGAAAATAGAGACAAATGTCTGTGTTTTTAAATAATAATTTACTTGTGTGGATGGGGCCTAGTGCTATGTTCCATTTACCTCAGAAGTTGGATATCAGACCTGGAAATGACATCACACCTGAGTTGAAGGTGTTCCAGTAAAACATTCAGAAAAACAATATGAACACCTCCCAGAAAACCATTGATGTTCATGCCTCTATTGAATAAATACCAGTGAAAAGCAACACATTACGCGGTTTCTGTTCATCTAAACACCATGCCATCATATCCACAGTAGTAGCTGGACAGTACTGTGTGTACGACTGAGACACAAATAGACAGATAAACAGTATAACAATACAGCTTTCACTAAAGGCTGTGACGTGCATCGCCATTTTGGATTGGCATTATAATCTGAAGTCAGACAAACTTGGACTTGACAGAATAGCCATCAAATATCCGCATAGGAAATCCAACCTGTGGGGGTGATCCAGATGAAAATTACGACAAGGCTTTTGGAACTTCACACTTCAAATGGAACGCAGCATTAGTAAATTGCTTCATTCTTCACCAGTTACATGTGTGAATAAATATTTTTAACTGTTACACGGTATTTTCCCTGAAAATGTTTCCATTTATGGCCCTTACTTCTGCTTGTGTGTGAGGAACGTGAATTGTGTAGAAGTCAGAAAATGTGTTTGTACTGTGAAATGATTTCTCACACAAGCAAAGATAACGCCTTCCCGTTTTCGTTTAAATATCTTAAACACATTTTGCCCAAATGACAAATGACGGCCTATGTGCAAAAGCTTTTGCTTAAACAGTGCCTGCATATTAAAATCTGTGTATGTAAGTCTAGATTTATGCTCTAATTATTCATTTTTTTCATTTTGAAGCTGGCTTTCAGTAAATGATGCAGTGTAGTTAGTCCAGACAGCCTGCACTAATCCACAGAAAAGCAATTATCCTTATATTATCTCAACAAGTCTTCCATTTTTTTTTTTGTTCTATATTTCAGCTAAGTGTATTAAACTCAGCAGAACTGGGAAAGAATACAATAAAACATTGTCATATTTCTAATATCTTACTTTATTAAAAATCATCTTTGTAATTACACAAATGCAATCCAACAGGATGCCACTGATTTCTTGGTATTTTAATAATCAAGTATCTTTTTTGTAGCTGTGAACTAAAATAAAGGTGAAAATATTATTGAGTGGTAAATTATCTAATTGTAATGGTAATGATTATACCCCAATGCACTGTAACTGTCAGAGGATCATTTTAGAGCAAAGGATTTAGTCACTAAGATTTTCTAATTAAGTATGAAAAAGAGATTTTATTTTGCCCATAATGTAAGCATCATGGTAAGCCCCGGGGACAGTGCAGATTCCGATATTGCCTGGTCATTGTCTGTAGGGGGCTTGAATGCTCCACCACTCTGCCATCTGTTTGCCAATTGATTCTAGTCATAGACCCCGGAAGCTTGGGCAGCCGAATACCCCCCAAAAAGCTCGAGATCCTTTGTTGCCTACCATTAGTGATGAGCTGGAGATTTGCGTAAAACTGAACTCTGTTGTTTTGTGACCAGTGAAATTTGGGCCATTGTTTAGTTTACAGTGGATTCGGAAAGCATTCAGACCCTTTCAAATTCGCTCACATTTTGTTATTCTGTCCAAGTGAGAGAGGGATCGGTGTAGCATATAGATGATGGCATCCTCCGCTCACACCTTCTCCTGGTATGCAAACTGCAGAGGGTCGAGGGTGTGGCAGACCTGTGGCTTCAGGTGGTGAAGAAGCAGCTGCTCCATGGTCTTCATCACATGTGACGTCAGAGCGATGGGCCGGAAGTCATTCAGATCACTAGGGATTGGGGTGATGCAAGATCTTTACCAAAGCCTCAGGACTTTCCCCTGTTCCAGGCTCAGGTTGATAATGTGCTGTTGAGGACTCCCCAGCTCCAACACACAGGCCTTCAGCAGTTGCGGCGATACTCCATCTGGACCCGCTGCTTTGCTGGCATGAAGTCTCCTCAGCCCTCTGCTTACCTGGGCGGCTGTAATTGTGGTGGGAAACTCTCTCCTATGCTAGTATCAGCAGACGGATGGGTGGAGGGTGCGGTACTCCAAGGTGAGAGTGGGTTAGGGTGGTCAAACCTGTTACAGAAGTTGTTCATCTGGTTTGCTCTCTCCACATCTCTCTCGATGGTGGCACCCTGTTTTGAGCTGTAGCCAATCAGGGTGCCCAATCTGGAAGGTTCATCATGTAGTGGGTGCAACAACGTGCCGTAATCAGCATAATGCTCCCAACCACTTCCTCTTATTGGACTATTGACCTACTGTATACAAATGTTACAGACGCATACAGTGCCACCCCGCTGCCTGTGCTTAGGAAAGCAGATCATAACCTGGTTCTGCTTCAGCCTCACTACAAACCAAGAGTGAAGTTGCTGCCTACAACCACACAATCATTCAGGAAGTGGTTCCCTGAGGCAGAGCAGGCTCTGAGAGACTGCTTTGGAACTACGGACTGGGATATCCTGCAGGGGTCACATAGTGAGAACATTGAGGAGGTTGTTGACTGCACTACTGAGTACATCAACTTCTGTATGGACATTGTTGTTCCAGTAAGAACAGTACGCTGCTATGCTAACAACAAGCCATGGGTTACAAGTGACATCAAGGGCCTTTTGAACCAGAAGAAAAGGGCTTTTAAAGGCAGTGATCAGCATGAGCTCAAGCGCATGCAGAAGGAACTCCGAGTCCAGCTCAGGGCGGCAAAGGAGCAGTACAGGAGAAAGCTGAAGGACAAGTTGCAGAATAACAGCATGAAGGAAGTGTGGGATGGGATGAAGATCATCACTGGCTGCAGCTCAAAACAGGGTTCCACCATCGAGAGAGATGTGGAGAGAGCAAACCAGATGAACAACTTCTGTAACAGGTTTGACCACCCTAACCCACTCTCACCTTGGAGTACCGCACCCTCCACCCATCCGTCTGCTGATACTAGCATAGGAGAGAGTTTCCCACCACAATTACAGCCGCCCAGGTAAGCAGAGGGCTGAGGAGACTTCATGCCAGCAAAGCAGCGGGTCCAGATGGAGTATCGCCGCAACTGCTGAAGGCCTGTGTGTTGGAGCTGGGGAGTCCTCAACAGCACATTATCAACCTGAGCCTGGAACAGGGGAAAGTCCTGAGGCTTTGGAAAAGATCTTGCATCACCCCAATCCCTAGTGATCTGAATGACTTCCGGCCCATCGCTCTGACGTCACATGTGATGAAGACCATGGAGCGGCTGCTTCTTCACCACCTGAAGCCACAGGTCTGCCACACCCTCGACCCTCTGCAGTTTGCATACCAGGAGAAGGTGTGAGCGGAGGATGCCATCATCTATATGCTACACCGATCCCTCTCCCACTTGGACAGAGGCAGTGGTGCTGTAAGAATTATGTTTCTGGACTTCTCTAGCACCTTCAGCACAATCCAACCTCTGCTCCTTAGGGACAAGCTGACAGATATGGGAGTAGATTCATACCTGTTGGCATGGAACGTGGACTATCTTACAGACAGACCTCAGTATGTGCGTCTCGGGAACTGCAGGTCTGACATTGTGGTCAGCAACACAGGAGCGCTGCAGGGGACTATACTTTCTCCGGTCCTGTTCAGCCTATATACATTGGACTTCCAATACAACTCAGAGTCCTGCCACGTGCAGAAGTTCGTTGACGACACTGCTATCGTGGGCTGCATCAGGAGTGGGCAGGAGGAGTATAGGAACCTAATCAAGGACTTTGTTAAATGGTGTGACTCAAACCACCTACAACTGAACACCAGCAAAACCAAGGAACTGGTGGTGGATTTTAGGAGGCCCAGGCCCCTCATGGACCCCGTGATCATCAGAGGTGACTGTGTGCAGAGGGTGCAGACGTATAAATACCTGGAAGTTCAGCTGGATGATAAATTGGACTGGACTGCCAATACTAATGCTCTGTGCAAGAGAGGACAGAGTAGACTATACTTCCTTAGAAGACTGGCATCCTTCAACATCTGCAATAAGATGCTGCAGATGTTCTTTCAGACGGTTGTGGTGAGTGCCCTCTTCTATGTGGTGGTGTGCTGGGGAGGCAGCATGAAGAAGAGAGATGCCTCACACCTGGACAAACTGCTGAGGAAGGCAGGCTCTATTGTAGGCACGGTATCTGGACAGTTTGATATCCGTGGCAGAGCGACAGGTGCTGAGCAGGCTCCTGTCAATCATGGAGAATCCACCGCATCCACTGAACAGGATCATCTTCAGACAGATGAGTAGCTCCAGCGACAGACTGCTGTCACTCTCCTGCTCCACTGACAGACTGAGGAGATCGTTCCTCCCCCACACTATGCGACTCTTCAGTTCCACCTGGGGGGTAAACGGTAACATTATACAAGATCATAGACTGTTATACCTGCAATTTTATCACTCTTTAATTTAATATTGTTTTTTATCAGTATGCTGCTGCTGGAGTATGTGAATTTCCCCTTGGGATTAATGAAGTATCTATCTATCTATCTATCTATCTATCTATCTATCTATCTATCTATCTATCTATCTATCTATCTATCTATCTATCTTTAAGCAAATTGCAGAAGCTGATTGCATGATTGAAAGAAGAAGAAAAATGACAGCTTCCAGCATCCACTACCCATCAGGCATATGGGATGCAGCAACCTGCTTGTATTCTCGCACTAATGTGGCTGCACGTTGGCTCTTGGTTGGGCTGGAGGTCTTTGACCTTTGACTCATGTTTTTCACTATATTGGTAAATTGTAAAAAAGAAGAGTATTATAGACATGTTAATAATAATTTAAATTTCCAAAGGAAGTTCATCAGTTTCTAGCACATCTGGAAAAGCCATGCCCCACTGGCTATTCATCTATCCATCCATCCATTATTCAACCCGCTATATCCTAACTACAGGGTCACGGGGGTCTGTTGGAGCCAATCCCAGCCAACACAGGGTACAAGGCAAGAAACAAACCCCGGGCAGGTTGCATGCCCACCGCAGACTAGCTATTCATTTCTTTTTTAATCCTTTTATCGCCATATACAATATCCTACATTAAAAATTTATCTGTTTTCACATCCCCCACCTTACTCCCCAGAGAGCTTTTTGGGGGTCAAAACACAGGGTCAGCTATTTGAACAGCACCTCTGTAGCAATTGAAGGTTAAGGGTCTTGCTCAAGGGCCCACCAGAGTAACATTCCTTCTGTCACTGCCAGGATTCGTCCCAGCAACCTTTAAGTTACCAGCCCATAGAAATGGCACTGGTTTTAAGTGTCTTTAAATCATAATTATGGCTTCTCCCTGCACCCTTCATTATCTTTGATAAGGACATTTACCACAACACCTTTATCATCATCATTATTATTATTATTATTATTATTATTATTATTATTATTATTATTATTATTATTATTATTATTATCATCATCACTAGTAATAGTAGTAGCATTCTTACATGTGCAAAGTACAGTGAAATTATTACTTAGAGTGTTTGACCAATATGCAATACTTTGTCAATGCCTTGATAAACAAGAAAAATATTAAAATGTCTGCCACTGTTATTGCCATTAGTATTATTTTACCAAACTGATTACAAACGCTCCCGCTCTGAGCAATTTGCTATCGCATGAACACCTCGTGTAATTATTATTACAAGTATGCCGCTGACACCAATAGTGCCATCTATTCTTTATTCTGCATGATGCTTAGAGGCCCTTGCTGCAGTGCTGAATGTCACTGAATGCACAAGATTTTGTCCCCTTAGCTCCGGCTCCTGCTCTCCGCGCTCATTCGCATTTGTGGCACATGCTGTAGATCCGCCGCAAAAACTCATTTTGGGAGAGCTGGGTGCTCAGTGGTCCCTGCAGGATGGAATTAAAAGGCTCCACTCTCCTGAGAGTGACAAGCGAACAAGTACCCTCATCTTCATATCACACAGCCAAGCTGTCAGAGCACAAGGGGAGGTTATATATTTGCAGACCACTGGACACGGCTCCCCATTGACAGCACGTTAACTGATTACAGTAATACAATCTGCTCTGTGGCGAGTGCTGAAAATGGTTTATAGGAAATCAATGTAGCCACCATATTTTGTCGGATAAACCCACATCTTTCAGCCTCAAAACTTGGATTAACTGTTCATACAACAAAATAAGTTACAGCCTATAATAATGTCCATTGTGGTAAAATATGAAAATCTCAATAAAATAAAGAACAGTGAATAGCAGGATTGAGAACTTCTTGTGAGACGTGGTCAGATATATTAAAAAGGGACATTTGAATGCAACGCATCCAGACATTTGAAAGGGAAGCAAACTTTGTCTGCTTGTTATGTCTTCGTGCTGTCACCCCACTGTTTTAGGGAAGCACCTTTCAAAGTGGAATCTTCTATGTCAGGTCTCAAGGAGCTTTCCACATCTATCAATCAACATTTATTTATATAGCACATATTCATACAAAAAAATGTAGCTCAAAGTGCTTTACAAAATGAATAGAAAAATAGAAGACACAATAAAAAATAAACATAAGTCAACATTAATTAACATAGAATAAGTAAGGTCCGATGGCCAGGGTGGACAGAAAAAAAAAAAAAAACTCCAAAAGCTGGAGAAAAAAAATAAAATCTGTAGGGGTTCCAGACCACGAGACCGCCCAGTCCCCTCTGGGCAATCTACCTAACATAAATCAAACAGTCCTCTTTGTATTTAGGGTTTTCATGGAAGGACTCGATGATGATGGTCACGTAGACTTCTGGCTTTCAGTCCATCAATGTTGGTGCATCATGATGCTTTGAGTAGGTGGTGGTGGCGCAGGCCGCCACCACAAAGAAACCTGAAAAAGAAATAGAAGAGAGAGTAGGGGTCAGTACGGATTTTGGAGCCACTGTGAATAGTTATTGTGATGAATTGAACATACAGAGTATCAGTATTAAGGTAAAGTGAAGTTATAAAAAGGCCATGTTAAAGTAATATGTTTTCAGCAGTGTTTTAAACTGCTCTACTGTATTTGCCTGGCGAATTTCTATTGGCAGGCTATTCCAGATTTTAGGTGCATAACAGCAGAAGGCCGCCTCACCACTTCTTTTAAGTTTAGCTTTTGGAATTATAAGGAGACACTCATTTGAAGATCTAAGGCTACGATTTGGAATATAACGCGTCAGGCATTCCGATATATAAGATGGAGCGAGATTATTTAAGGCTTTATAAACCATAAGCAGAATTTTAAAGTCAATCCTGAATGACACAGGCAACCAGTGTAGTGACAATGTGAACATGTAGATTTATTTGGAAATGTTCTGCCAATGTTGTGTTGCAGTTGTGCTGCCTCTTTCTTTGTCATGTAAAGACTACAAACATTTAAATGTTTACAGATTTTACAGACATTTTCAGTGGGCCCTTTGCTTGGGCCATTTCTTATTCTGTAGGCATTGCAGTATCGCTTCCATTATATGCTTGGAGAGATTGTACAGTTTGAAAGTCCTTTTTTTCCAGTGTAAGACTCAAACAGACTTATCTCAGCAGGTTTCTGTGAAATAAGCAGTGCCCACTCATATGGACTTGAGCTCCCTGAAATCTTATGGGTGTAATAATGGATAGTGATTTTAAATTAGATAAATTCCATAATTAAAGCTAGTTTCTTTCAGCGGTGGCTTTTATCTAAAGTCAAACCCTTTGTGGAATGAGCCTAATCGATTAACTTTGGTATTGATGATTAGAATGTATTTGTATTAGATAAGCTGCTTGTAAAGAGAATTTAAATTTATGGATCAATACATTCTCAATCAAGCTGCATGAGCTAGCTTTAGGGTATGCAAGAGTAAATGATTAAAGGCTTGTTTGCCTCCTTGTTTGGACCCTAGCATGACGGGATGATAAGTCAGGGACAGTGTGTAATATAAGAACACTTTATCTCATGTGTGGATCCTCCTTATCTGGACCCTAATGGTGAGAGCTGATGAGTAAATCATTTTCGGATACCTGTACAGAGTATGAAGTAACTATGACTAGTTTCTGTCTGGTGATGGACATTAGTTAACAGTGAGAAGAGCTAGAAGGAGGAAAATATTTTGCATAGATGATAAGAAATATAATACTGTATAAACTGATGCACCTCCTAGTTTAAGTGCTCACACCGTGGTGAGGTCTCTTCATTACACTGCTGTAATAAAAATTGAGGTATATGATTTAAACTTCCTCCTCCCTGTCTTTGCTTAACAGTTATTTCTACTACAACTTTTTATTATTTCACGATATGGAAAGGATTATACGCACTTTTATTTCATCCCAACTTGACTACTGTAATGCACTTTATGTTGGTGTCAGCCAGCCTCCTATCTCATGTTTGTGGTTCCTCCAAAGTGTTTTCATGGGAACACGGAAGCAATAGCCCATTTTTACCTGTGCTAGCCTCCTTGCACTGGCTCTCTGTTCAGTTTAGAATTTATTTTTTGGTTTACTTATAAAGCAGTAATTGCCTTGCTCCCTCTCTGTTCCATTTACAATTATATGAGGGATGTTCAGAAAGCCCCACATTCTTGTTAACTTTATTTATTAAGACATTCAAAAACAAATAACATCACATTTCTACAGAGTCACCTTCATTTGCAAAGCGTTGTACCAACTTTTTAATGCCCAATTAATACTCCTACATCCTTCACCGTTTCCAACAAAAATATAAAAGTGCGAATCTTTCTGAAAGTCCCTCTATATATATGGGTCACAGATTTGCACAGAGAGACAGGAGGTCGTAGAAACAAGAAGGATTTTTATTCAAACACCGCAAACACATGAGCTTAAAAGTGCTCCATGACAAGTCAGAGATGACAGTTCCGCTAGGAGCAGAGAGAGATAAAAGCCAACAATCAATTCCAAAACTGACAGGCGCTGTGCAAGGCTTATAAGTCGGCGGACTACCACGCGAGGCTTGTATTACGCGTTATAGTGCAAGGATAAGGAGAAATGTGAGGGTACTCAGTGTTTCAGGGTTTGTGGTTTTCCCAGGGGCGTCTGTATCTATTTGGGGTGCGATCAGCCCTCCAGCTCACAATATATATATATATATATATATATATATATATATATATATATATATATATATATATATATATATATATAAAATCCAATGTTTGTCTGTATGACTGTCCGCTTTTCATGAGAGATCTACTTAACGGATTTAGATAGTGTTTTTTTTCAAGAATTTGATTGAACATTTCCAGTTGATTTTGCGACTTCTCTCATTGCTCTAAGTATCATAGTTCACATGCAGTACCAATTTATTAGCGCAAATCCAAAAGACAGGCTGCAGGCTGCATTCATGCACCAGCCTCCATTCGAATCGGTCTACCTCTTGCCACATGTTGGAGCGTACCTTGCCTCCGCTTAGCTAGCGATACCTGTTTGTTCAACAGACATTATCATCTACAGATTGTTAAGGAGTAATGTTTGACATTTTTAAGTGAGAGATCAGAGCTATGTGTGTTTTAGAGGGCAGCTACTGACTGCCAGAGTTATTACGACCATATGCTTTTCTCCCCATGTGTGAGAAAATGACTCCTCCTCTGCCTTCACTGTTTCCAGCGAAAATATAAAAGTGCAGAAACTTTTTGAACATCCCTTGTATATTCCATCAAGGTCACTCAGGTCTTACTGATCAGTTGCTTTTTTTAATTATAAGAGCTTCAGTAAAAAGCCAAATTTCCCCCTGGAGGCAAAGTTTGTCTATCTATCTATCTATCTATCTATCTATCTATCTATCTATCTATCTATCTATCTATCTATCTATCTATCTATCTATCTATCTATCTATCTATCTATCTATCAAACTTATTAGGATTGGTTCCGATGGTACTGATTTCACAAATATAACAGAGACCAAACATGCCATGGAATTTCAGGGTTAGCCCAGAAACGTTTGGGAATTAGAACGTGGTACAAGAAGTAAAGTGACATTAGTGCAATGGATCACTGACAGAGTAACAAAATGGCATGTGATCAACTGTGTCACTCTTATGTCCCATCACTTTTCTATGTGTCATTATTAAAATATGGGGACCAAGGGTGTACTCTCCGTATATCCTGGCCCAACTCAGAATCTGCGCCAGTGTGCTATTGTAGTCCTCCATGAGGTATGCGCTCTCAAACACCCATACACACTCATCTCTGGTATTTTAGATGCAAGTGCATCATAAGAGAATAAAACAAAATGAATTGAATGGCTTGAAATTGAATGCCTATTTTGTGGCTCTATGGACCTGCTTCAGATTATGCTACTCATTCAAGGACTTTGTAGAGTCAAAAAATGCACATCTTGAAATTGCTGTGCTTTTCAGCCTCTCTAATTTCCTCTCTATTTGTCTTTCCCTTTTTCGTTATTCAAGCAGATCTAAAGAGCAATTTCTCTGTGTCGGCTTTTATTAAAAATTATGTTGACAGTAGAGATGCTTTCATAAAGTGGAGTTCCACAAGTGGGAGAAGGTAGCAAACAGAAGTAGGAAGTAGGATTTGAATTGCAGTCATCAAGTGAGGCTGAAAAGGTTTTTGAAATCAAGCTGTCAAAACAGAAAACTAGTATCCTCACTAAACACATTATAAAGTAAACAATTGTACACAATTTACTGAATTAACAATGGAAAGGAAACCGTTTTTTGATAGTGCTTAGATTTATGTCAAGATTCATTGAAAGAAAGAAAGATCTGTAAGGAGTTGTATCTGCTAATTCTGAATGATATTTCCTGATTTAACTGATTCAAAAAAAAAAAAATAAAACAAACCTAACACTTAAAAGCATACTTACTGTTATTTATTTAGCAATACATTTTCTGATCTATTGAATGAATATTTCCAAAGAATATATGAAAAAATGACATCCTTTTATAAAAACCCAATTATATACTGCGAAAATCAGAGGCGACCATGCCATCCTAGCATTTGGAATAATGTCAAAGATGCCCAATGATACATATGAAAGGTGAGCTTATTATCCACAAAAGTCCTGAATACACAAAAGGTAGATGAAGGAAAGCAATAGTCATTTTATCACTTTTTTTTTTTTTGGTGGCTGCACATTGTTTTATGAATCCTTTAATTTTCTCTCCTTCTTATTCCAGTTTAGGGCCCTGGAGAGATATTGGTTTTTAATGATTATTGTAGAGGATATCGGGAATGGGTTGGATACGAGTGTTAGGATTAGGATACCAACCAGGAAATCTCCTTTTAATTGTAAAACACATTAGACTTTTAAACAAAAAAATAATTGTGACATCCATATTGCAAGCTAATAACATATACTGGGTAGAGGAGCACCATCTTTCTAATACAGTAGTTGGGTCCTTTAATGTACACCCCATTACTGGGTTTTCGGGATCATGGATTGGATGGAGTGGTTATGAGACCCTTGGTGCTTGTCCTTCAGAGCTGCAGTTAAAAAGGAAGAGGTGTTTAATGACAGCGCCATCTCTCTTTCTGAGGTGGAACAGCTTACATTAATGGAGCCTTGGAAATCAGTAGGAAAATCGACTCCAGAATGGGCAGAAGAACAATGAGAATGGTAGACAAAAAGTCAGAGACAACTTCCAAAGTAGATACAAGTTGAACTCCAAGGTCAAGGTCCATCAGGGTCCAGGAGGACTGACTCAATCTAAAAATTCCAGACTGGAATTTTCTAAAATGTATATTGATAAGACGCAATGCTTCTGGGAGAATGTCTTTTGGTCAGATGAGACAAAACTGGAGCTTTTTGGCAAGTCACATCAGCTCAGTGTCCAGAGATGAAGCTTTCAAAGAAAAGAACACCAAAACTACTGTGAAACATGGAGGAGGCTCGGATATGTTTTGGGGCTGCTTTACGGCATCTGGCATGGGGCGAGTCTGTGCAGGGAACAATGAAACCTCAAGATTATCAAAACATTGTGGAAAGAAACGTGCTGCCCAGTGTCAGAAAGCTCTGTCTCAGTCGCAGATCATGGATCCTCAATAGAAAAGTATATTCTTAAAGTTGATGATTTGCATATATTCAAAGTGTATTAGTGCACACTGGTGTAGTAAGGGTTAAATCATACGCATATTTATTTATTTTACTACTTGCAGCTGCAAACCACCAATAACTTTCTGGTAATCCTAAAAACATCAGTTAAGGACACTGTGTTCTTTGAGCGGGCCAAACAGGCCATTGCTTTAAGAAATGCAGCTACTGACACTTTAACCACGAGAGAAAGCCAAATAGGCCAACTTGCTTTCACGTACAGCGACTAGGCCTCTGCCTGCTCTGTCTGCCTACTTAGACACTAATATGAGGTGATGATAAGCCAAGGAAAGTGGGTTCTATGAGAAACAGCGCCATTGTTTTAGAGATGTGGCTGCCTAGACCTTTAGCCTTGAGGGATGATCGTGTGTTCATTTGAGCAGCACGGTATCTCATATGTGGGTCCTCCTGGTTTCGACTTAAGTTGTGTACTTAAGATGACAGTTCTGGCCAAGTGATGGACATTAGGTAATGATGGGAAGAACTAGAAGGAGGAGAGTATTTTGCATAAGTGATGAGAATTGTAATAAATGTAAGCTCACTGAATTTTCTAAGGGCGCATTTCATGAACTGAAATGGCTTTATGTGCTCTGCAATGGTTTCCTAACTGTGGACTATTCTAAAGTGGCCTTCTAGGAGCCTTGATTTGAATCACATTGAACATCTATGGAAATAACTGAACCATGCAGTCTGGAGAAGACCCCCATAAAACCTGACATGGATGGAGCAGTTTACTCAGGACGAGTGGGCCGAACGACCTGTGGACAGGTGCAGAAGACTCATGAGACTGACGAAGGGACGTTGGCGCACACAGGCTGTTGCCGCTCCTCTCTTTTAACAACACTTTCGCAAAATTCGCCTTAATCCTGCACTTTTTTACGCTTGTTTTATTTCTTTATTGTACGCATAGTTTGTGGATACAGCTGACTTGAATTGTATGGATTTGGATTCATTTTTACGGACTTTATAGACTTTACCTGGACTGGAAACAACTGAATCTGTGGATCACGGGACGAGACCTACGAACATTTTCTTTGTACCTGGAGATCTAGGAGCCTGGGATGGTCTGTCTCCTTGATTTTATTTGCTATGCTGGTCTGCTCTCAATTACTTTTGTTGTGCTTTATGACTAAGAACTGATCTGATGTTCACACTCACCTGGCTTTTGGCTTTGGGGTGATCACACCTGTAATATCCAGTGTTACTTGTTGTGGCTGTATGTTGGAACCTCCAAAATCCTGCTAACTCATCCTGTTATGCTTTCTGCTGCTTTGCTATCGCTGACACCACACCTGCCCGTCTCACCGGCACCGCTGTGCTGTGCTGCTTCTCCACTGCTATCAGATAAGTATTGCTCAGTATCATGCTAAAATACTCTCGTGACAAACTCCTTCATATTAAACAGTTTGTCAAGAGCAAATGGTCTGACTGGAATATCCTAAAAGACACTGGTATTTTGCGGCGCCCGAAATATGTACATCGCTGGTCAGGTTGCCACTGCCGGGCTGCGAACGAAAAAGATCACAGGCAGCATTTGCTCAGGAATACAGCGTCCTACTCATGGCCCTGGAAATAGAAGTGTCAGTGTGCCAAATTTACAGTATGTGACAATAAACTCTGATCACGGCTCTGTGCAAAAAGAAGTGTCATCAACTAATATTGCATTGTTTAATTCAAGATCTCTTAACACTTGAATTGCCAAAGCTTACGAAAAAATTTGTAGATCTGGCCCACCTTAAATCCATTTGAACCTCTCCGTCAGCGTCTTTTGTCCTGTAAATGTGCCGATTCAGACAAGCAGCAAGCAGCCTGCTATTCCATCCCCCACCACTACAGAATGTGCACAAAGTTCTCCCAGCTCAAGTCTTGATTGATTATCTGGGAGTGAAGTGCTGGAGTTTTAGAGTGGAAATACTAGGTTGTTATTTGGAACACATGCATTTCATGTGTGTTCCGTTTCTACAATAATCTGTGTAAACACATTGTTAAAACAGAAACGTTTTTCATATTTTAGTAGTAAATGACAAAATGTTGGCATAAACTATATAATGTGTGAAGCCTGAAGTCCAAAGATCAAATAAAAACTTTCACAAATGTAACAGTTCACACACACGCAAGGACCATCCTTTCTACATTTACGACATGTGTACCTGTTGCAATGCTGTGGTTTCTATTATACACCTGAAAGAAAGAGACAATATATGTGCCATTTTGAAGAAATCATTTTATGAGCAGAATAGTATCAGTCAGAAAACATCATCGCACTAATGCAATATTATTTGAAAATGAACTGTGTCAGATCGGGTGTGAATTTAGACTGGCACTGTTAGTTACAGTCAGATCAGGAGGGGCAGGGGGGTACAGCGTGATCGTGATTGAGAGAATAAAACTGAAAAAAGCTAACTTCTACAAGTATGATAAATTTATATCCAATGTCGCAAATATTTGTCTCTTTCTTTTTTTCTCCGTGCTGTGTTGACATTGTGCACCAGAAGGCATGAGCTTATTCAGTGCCAGCAGGAACACGCAGGTAGCCAGTTGCTGTGTGCTGTAATACGCTTGACCTGGCGGCGATCAACGCACATGTATTGTGCGGGGCCACTGAGAAAATAAGAGTGTTCATGGCTCACCTTGCAGAGGAACTTCGTCGTCGCATCTTACTAGAATAGGTGATGGAAAAAGTAAAGGAGGATGCAACATCAGCAAGCTTCTGTTCCAAGACAACCGCTTTCCCCAGGAAAGTAAACTGAGTCAGTGTGTAATAGGAACCACAACATAAAGAGAAGTGTGTACATTGCAACAGGTACACATGTCGTAAATGTAGGAAGGACAGTCCTTGTGTGTGTGTGAACTGTTAACATTTGAATTTGGTGATTGCATATAGTGCTGAACTGACCTCTCTGTACCACTCTTTCCTCTGCATGTCCTGGAGTACAAAAGAACCAGCACAATACAATAGAGACTGGCAAGATCAGGTTGAAACAAAAAAAATGCGGTCACCGATTCCAAGCGCAAGATTTTATGCAAATGAATAAGAATAATATGAATAAAGTTGCAGCCGTGCCACAATGTTTTCCAAAATGTACTGTACAGGTCATAAAATGAATAATTCTAAATGTCATATATACCTATGTCTTTGGTTTTTTTTTTTTTTGACATCATAGACCATAAGGTGCATACTAATTCAGCGTGAGCACACAATAAAACTGAATTAAAAAAAATCAAGTGATGGTGAGATACGAAGAAGGCAGATTCACCAGCGCTTGTGTGTCAGCTTTTATCCCTCTAGATCAGAGAATGTCCAGTTCCACTGCCTCAAAACACAACTCACATCTGCAGTTACGCCCAGTTTCAAATAAAAACTAACTGTGCCAGATCCCTGGGGCGGTAGTATGTATCGTGACTGAGAGAATAAAAGTGAAAAAAAACAAAAAACAGTAACTTTTACACGTCCTATAAATGTACAACGTCTGATACAGATGCAAACCAAATGTATGTGTGTACTGTATAATATTAACAATAAGAGCAGCTCACTACTGAAAACAGCAAATATAGGAGACAGTTGGGATCGAACCGGGGACCCTTGATTACAAGTCAGCAAATCTTACCACTATGCCATGGAAGCATCCTTGAACCTTTTGTGAAAGTGTTTGATCTTTGGACTTCACACATTATATACGAGGTGTGGCAGAAAAGTAATGAGACTGATTTTTTATTTACCAAAGTTTTTATTTTTTTCAAACATCAATGTTATCCCTTTCAAAGTAGTTCCCTTGGGCAGCTACACACCGATGGAGACGTTGTTCCCATTGTTGGTATCAGCGCTGGAAGTCTTCAACCGGTATGGTCTTCAGCATGTCCGTTATACTCTTTTGGATGTTTTCTAAAGTCCCGAAATGACGTCCTTTGAGGACATTTTTCAGTTTAGGAAAAAGGAAAAAGTCACACGGACTGAGGTCAGGTGAATAAGGGGGCTGGGGAACCACAGGAATGCCTTTTGAGGTCAAAAATTCTGTTATGGAGAGGGCAATTTTTCGGCACCATTTTGGCACAGACCTTTCGCATGTGCAAATGTTCAGTCAAAATTTGATGAACGGTAAATCTGTTCAAATTGAATTGTTCACTCAACATTCTTAATGTTAAACGACGGTCTTATCTCACAAGAGTGTTCACACGTTCGATGTTTTCATTGGTTTTGGAAGTTGAAGTCCTCCCTGAACGGTGTTCATCTTCAACGTGTTTTCTGCCTTCCAAAAATGATTTGTGCCAGCGAAAAACTTGAGCTCGGGATAAAGAATGTTCCCCCTAGGCCTGTTTTAACTTTTCAAACGTCACACTTGCCGTTTAATGGCACAACGTTGCTCCAAATTCCGCTGTTCCATTTTGCGTGACGCACAACCAAAAACACAACTTCGCTAATAGCAGTCACAAAAATCACGTAGTTAACGGAAGGAGTTGAAACTCGCACTGAGCTATGGGAGGGTACTGATACACGTGCTCTATCAAGGACAACAGCGCAGCGTTGCCAGATCGCTTGGTGTTGCCAGTCTCATTACTTTTCTGCCACACCAAAATTTTGTCATTTACTACTAAAATATGAAAAAGTTTCTATTTTAACAATGTGTTTACACAGATTATTGTAGAAACGGAACACACATGAAATGCATGTGTTCCAAATAACAATCTATTATTTCCACTCTAAAACTCCAGCACTTCACTCCCAGATAATCAATCAAGGCATGAGCTGGGAGAACATTGTACACATTCTGCAGCAGTGGGGGATGGAATAGCAGGCTGCTTGCTGCTTGTCTTTATAGGTCACATTTACACGACAAATGACGCTGACGGAGAGGTGCGAACGAATTTAAGGTGGGCCGGATCTTCAAGTTTTTTCGTAGACTCTGGTAATTCTAGTGTTAATGGCAAAGCCTTGGTGCTGTCAGAATTCATCATTGACACCAAACTTGATATGCTGTGCTTAACGGAGACTTGGAAAAAAAACAAATGAATTTACGTCTCTCACGGAGGCGACATCACCTGGTTACACTTTCCTCACACAGCCTCGTAGCTCAAGACAAGGCGGAGGACTAGCAGTAATTGTCAGAGTGGAGTTAAACATCAAACAAATCCCAATTGACTGTCCATTGTCTTTTGAATGTCTGGCACTTAAACTAATAATGGAATCAGGTCCTGTCTTACTCATTGTTCTTTATCGTCCTCCAAAATACAATGCATCCTTCTTATCTGATCTGACTGAACTATTAACCCACTTAAGTTCCTTTTCCCAGAGAGTCATTCTTCTTGGTGATTTCAACATCCATATTAACAACCACACATCTAAACTCAGAAATGAATTCCTGTCCTTACTGAACTGTTTTGACTTAACACAACATTTTCCCACCCACTCTGGTGGTCATATATTGGATCTGATCTGCACTTCTGGACTATCTGTTGCCAACATTTACAGCACTGATTTGGGACTCTCTGACCATAAAGCAGTGCTTTTCACTGTCTCATTACCTCTCCCTCCTCTTACCTGTAAGCAAGAAATTTCTTACAGAAACCTTAAAAATATCTGTCCCTCTATCCTTTCTGGATCCATTTCTGATCTTTTACTGTCTTCACCTATTCCATCAACACTAGATAGTCTTCTTGACCTCTATAACACAGCCCTTCATTCAGCACTCAATAAAACAGCTCCTTTAAAACATAAGGAGGTTTCCTTTAAGCGTTCTGCTCCTTGGTATAATTCAGAATTGCAATCTATGAAAGTAGCTGACCGACGCCTTGAGAGAATGTCACATAAGTCTGGCCTCACCGTGCACATCCATGCTTTCCCTGACCACCAAAGAGCTTACAGAGAAGCACTAACTGCTGCTAAGAACACCCATTATGGCAGAATAATATAAAGTGGTCACGATAACCCAAGGGTTTTCTTCTCTGTAGTTAATAAACTATTCAAACCCGCATCTGGCCCAACTACCACTTCTATTGAATTCTGTGAGAAATTCCTCCACCTTTTCCGTAACAACATTAAAGATCTAAATAATTCAACTAACATAAATACATCATCTGTTTATATCTTTCCCTGTTTTCCCACTCCATTCAGCTCCTTCTCTAAGTTCTCACCAGTCACATCTGCTTTTGTTAATGACCTGCTTAAATCCTGCCTTCATGCCATAATCCTGACTATTACAACAATAATAAACTCATCCCTTGAAAATGGCTTTGTGCTGCTCACATTTAAAATCACTTCTTTAACTCCAATGTTAAAAAAGTCTGGTCTTGATGCTGACAATCTTAACAATTTTTGGCCTATTTCCCACTTACCTTTTCTGTCAAAAGTTCTTGAGCATGTTGTAGCTTCTCAACTCACCAACTACTTAACTTCTAGTAATTTGATGGAACCCTTTCAGTCTGGTTTCAGGGCGCAGCACAGCTGTGAAACTGCTCTGCTACGGGTAACCAAAGCTTATGGCAGCAGACTCTGGACAAAACAGTATATTAATTCTGTTAGACCTCAGTGCAGCATTTGACACTGACAGACATGACATTCTATTGTTCAAAATGGAGATCATGTTGTTTATTTCTGGCACTGCCTTCCAGTGGTTCAAGTCCTAGTCTTGGCAACGGCAGATCCAGCTCGGCGCCAGTCACATAAGGAGCTGCTCAAAGCTCTGTCCTTGGCCCTCTTCTCTTCTGTATTTATATGCTTCCCCTTGGCCATATTATTCGTAGCTTTGGACTGGGTTATCATTTTTATGCAGACAATACTCAACTCTATCTCAATTTCAAAAGTGGAACTTCATCAGAGCTTTCTCAGCTTACAGCTTGACTCAGTGAAATTAAAACCTGGATAGAGGAGAACTCTTTAAATTTAAATTGCAACAAAACTGAACTCCTGCAAACTGGGACTAAAATTCAACTTAATAAAATAAGCTCTTTCTCAGTCCATCTTGGCAGTGATCTATCTGACCTGCCTCTACTACAAAGAATCTTGGTGTCATTTTTGATTCCTCCCTTTCTTATTCCGCCCACATAAATCACATTAAGAAACTTTCTTACTTTCACCTCCGTAACATATCATGTGTTCGCTCATTCCTCTTCTTTTCTAATGTTGAGAAGCTTGTCTATGCTTTTAATCACATCCCGCATTGATTATTTTAACTTGCTGCTGGCGGGTGCCCTTTCTAATCTCATATCACAGCTCCAGTTGATTCAAAACTCTTCAGCAAGAGTCCTTACACGGACCAGCAGCAGCAAGCACATCACACCCATCCTGCTCCGCCTTCACTGGCTCCCTGTGTCTACAGAGTTGAATATAAAATTCTTCTAATAACCTACAAAGCATTAAATGACCTTGCGCCAAGCTGCATCAGTGACCTTCTCCATCACTATGTGCCTGTCTGCCCATTAAGGTCCTCCGATTCTGGCAATCTTGTTGTACCCCACACTGGGTGACAGCAGGGCCTTCAGCAGTATTGCGCCCAGACTCTGGAATGACCTACCGAAATTAATCAGATCAGCGGACTCCATTAATTCTTTTAAAAAACAACTCAAAACTGATCTGTTCAGGAAGGCTTTTAGCTCTACCTGACTTTATTACCCTTCTCTCAGTTTACCTCTCTGTCAAGATGCTCATGTAATCTGTGTGTGTGTGTGTGTGTGTGTGTGTGTGTGCTAGATGTGGAAAAATAATAAAAAGTTGATCAGTATTGATCAATCTGGTGCACGTGACTAAAGCCACACAGGCCTATCTTGTCCATAGTGCACATGACAAGTGTAACTTCCTGTTTCTCCTAACAGACAAAAAACCACAAGTGACCAACTGATGAACTTTAAAAATGTTGTAAATGCTGATCCAAGCAAATTGTTGTAAAGATGTAATGTTTTGAAATTCTTGTGCAACTAAAGTCATAAGACAAAGCTTTGCCCTATAAAAGATTTGGGACACCGACCCCTCGGGGCAGATGAAGGGCAGGTGTCCTAGGACTGTGCTTCTCTGTCATCTTACCATTGCCTGCTGTGTATTAATAAAAGATTTTTTACTAACTTTAATTATATCTCTCTGTCTTCAGTCACAAGAAACGATACTATAGAAAAAGTGTCCACATAGACCATCAATTATGTTGTTTGTTAGGCTTTTTCTCTGAATTTACTATCTTACTCTTCTTTATTTATTTATCTGGTTTAGTACAATGCTATATACTGTATACCCTGCTGTTCTTTCTTAAACTCGGTGAAGTACCTTGAGCATTGGAAAAGCGCTATATAAATAAAATGTATTATTATTATTATTATTATTATTATTATTATTTTTATTATTATTATTATTATTATTGTGAGCCTTAGGAATCAGTTCTTGGCAGTGATGGCCCCTCAAAGTTGTGCAAGAAAATATTAGGTTAAGGGTCCCATTATTTTTGTCCATAACATTTTTAATTTATGGTTATTATTTGAACTCTTCTGTTGAATCAAAACTCTAAAGCAAATTCTTTTTTGTTTGTTAAACAATAATGGATGCCAATTACTTCTGTAGATTTCAAGTTATCTCAGCGACATTTGTGGGTTTATCATTTTTCGTGGATAATCTGTCCAGATCTGTAGTTAAATACAAAGTGTCGTCATCAGCTAGGTGTGTCTTCCAATTAGGAATCTCATTGGAGTGAAAACCTGCAGCCGGTTAGGCCCACCGGGACCATGAGGGACTATACCTCGATGAGTAGAACTCTTCAATGAACCTACAATCTCTATTAATCTTTACTATTCTCTATTTTCTGGTCCACCTGTGATGTTTGAATAAAAGCGTATACCCCAACCTGCCATGAGTCCCACTGCTTTGAATCCTTTAAGACGAAACCTAAAAATAAATAAATAAATGCATAAATAAATAAATGAATGAATGAATGAATGAATAAAGCATAACTCGAGAACATTTATGTTAGACAGAATGCCCAGTGGGGGCCGGGTGGTCTTTTGACCTACAACCCTGACAGATTTTGTTTTTTAATCTGGCGTAAGTGGAGTTTGGAGTTTCGATGCTTGGCTAACTGACCTTATCATTAGACAGTCGTTTAGAGACTTTCTATATTTCTCTTAATTATATATCTCTATTATGTAAGTTTGCATTATGTATTTTGTATACTATTTATGCATTCTTATCTTACTTTAATTTGTTTGTCTTTGCACTTCTTCTTTGACATCTTGTAAAGCAGTTTGAGCTACATCGTTTGTACGAAAATGTACTCATATTGTCATTATTGTTGAAATATCTGTACAATTTATGAACAAAGTTTATAAATTGTCCAAAGTTCAGATTAAATAACATTCACTTTCTCTGTTTGTGATTCAAATGTGATGATAGACAACTTTTCAACAAATCACCCAAAGAGGCTTACTGCAATATTCATAATACAAGGACAACAGAAGATGGATGCATACACAAATAAAAAGACGCAGGACAATAGGGAATAACATAAGACATAAGTCCGCAATAGCTTCATTTGAGTTTTTTTCACTCCTACGGAACAAGACACTTGTCAATTCTGTTTCCTTGCTGCTGTCATAATCGGTTTGAGTTTCATGGTTTGTTTCAATTACGACAGTATTTGCAGGACTTGTGTTGAAGTGACATTCGGCATCTGTCAAGCGTTGTAAGTATACAACAGGTTTCATCGATAACTTCACATCCAGCTTTTGAGAGTTTAAACATTCATAAACATCAAAGTGTCCACTACTGAAATCATCACCTGTGAATCTAAGATGTTTAAGAGGCATTGGCGGTTGTCCAAAGGTGCAAAATATTTGGCCATTTCAGTACACTTGAAAGCGACAACCAAACAATTCAGCGGCAGCCATCAACTCACATGCAGAACCATAGGTGAAGGGCTTAAGCATTTCACTCTTATAGTGCTCCTGTGTGGTATAATTATCTCCTGTACTGTCATCAGTCCGCACCTTGAACCTGTCCTAGTCATTCAATATATAAGACACAATGTTCCTCCGGATATCAAGAGTGAGCCTGATATGGCCGTGTGATATGTAACAAAGAGAATGGAAATGGTAGTTGCCATCTCCGGGCATGGAAACCACTCGGTAAGTGACAGTTCTTTGATCGATGGTGATCACCTCGATAGACATGTTAATAGGGGTATGGTTGGAACGATAAAGGAAATGGGTACCTGAACAATGTAAAGTAAGTCTAAAATACCTACAACATAACCATAATCGTACTAAACAAATAATAAAACAGCGGAGAAGCCGTGGATTAAATAAAAAGGCTGTAGTTATCAGCATGGAGACATGAATCCCGTGGTGAAGCAAGGAAGGGAATGTAGAGACCGGAGCGACGGACGGCCCTATATAGGCAGGCAGCCAACAATGTGGTTGGCGTTGGGATGGGGGACCCAATGCCGCCTCACACGGTGACCGAGCTGCAGGCTATGGACGTATATACTGTATGTACGTAAGTAGGATTCAGTTAGCACTGGGAATCTTTTTTTGAAGTTTTTGAAGATGGGCCCATAAGTAACAAAGACCATTGGAAAGTTAAATATGGCGGCCGACAGTGGCGTCATACCACTGAAATAAGTATGTACATTGGTTTTGGTTAGCGCAGGGAAGCTGCCTACCAAATTTCGTGAAGATGGGGCCATAAATAGGAAAGTTCAACATGGCGGACGTTGTTGACCATTATGACCATTACGCGTAGAATTTCAAAATGAAACCTGCTTAAATATTGTAAGTAAGCTGTAAGGAATGAGCCTGCCAAATTTCAAACTTCTACCTACACGGCAAGTTGGAGAATTAGTGATGTTGGAAAGTTCAATATGGCAGCCAACAGTGGCATCATACCACCGAAATAAGTACGTACATCGGTTTCGGTTAGTGCAGGGAAGCAGCCTACCAAATTTCGTGAAGATTGGGCCATAAATAAAGTTCAACATGGCGGACGTTGTCGACTGTTATGACCGTTACGCATAGAATTTCGAAACAAAGCCTACTTAACTTTTGTAAGTAAGCTGTAAGGAATACGCCTGCCAAATTTCAGCCTTCTACCTACACAGGAAGTTGGAGAATTAGTGATGAGTGAGTGAGTGATTAGTAAAATACCCACGCTTCGCAGCGGAGAAGTAGTGTGTTAAAGAAGTAAAGAAAAAGAAAAGGAAACATTTTAAAAATAACGTAACATGATTGTCAATGTAATTGTTTTGCCACTGTTATGAGTGTTGCTGTCATATATATATATATAGATATATATATATATATATATATATTATATAGCAAAATACCCGTGCTTCGCAGCGGAGAAGTCATGTGTTAAAGAAGTTATGAAAAAGAAAAGGAAACATTTTAAAAATAACATAACATGATTGTCAAAGTAATTGTTTTGTGTATTTGGCGGCAGCATCACGAAGTTGTTTTCGTCTAGCTGCATCAGAAAATGTACCACGACGTCTGACATGCCTCCTTTTAGTGTTTTCTCACGGCTTGGATTGCTGCTGTCATAATCGGTTTCATATCTTCATATATATATATATATATATATATATATATATATATATATATATATATATATATATATATATATATATATATCTACATATACACATATAACACGACGGCTGAGGTATAGAAATTACATTTTCTGTGTGAACGTCGAAATTTCTGCCTCTGGTAATGTGCCTGACCGCCATTACCAGCAATTAAAAGAAAATCATTTTTGTGTCCTCTGCAGTGTTAAGAGAGAAAGGCTTTGGTTTGGGATAAAAGGAAAAAAGGTGTAAAGAAAGGAAACTTGCCTTTTTCTTTTATATAGTGTAGAGAGAGGTCTTCGCTGACGATATGAGCGTCGCGGTGGGTCTCGTGTAGACTGGAGAGACAGCCCTGCCATTTACTTCTCCGGGATGGCACTGTCGGTCCTCCACTCCTGTGCGTGTCTTCATAATCCGACCTAATGACCTCATAATCGTATACGTGTAAAAGAAAGTGCGAAGCGCCTTAATATTAGTTTGCCGCGGTCTAGAAATGGGATCCTGTGTTTACAGTTGTCTGGGCTATAGCTCATGGGAAGGAGGAAAAAAATTTAAAGTGTTTACTTTCACTTAAGGCAGAAGCGCAGTCAGCGTCTCAAAGGCCGGCACAGCTACACACATGAGCGCGTGCGCTGGCTGCCTGACTTTTGTAGTATTTTTGAAGTGCAGGAAATGCCACTTTTTGCAGACACGTTCACGTGATCAAAAGTCTCCGCACTCTTTAGAGGACTTGCTTTCTCTGTGTACTGCGTTCATAGTCAGTTCACGTGAGCCGCTTGGAGTACATGCATCGAAGCTTCTGAGCTGTGCCTGTGCTATCTTGTGCGATCTTGCGATGTCCACGGCTTTATTTAATGTTAGCTAAGACCCGCCACTTAAAAGTTTCTCGCTACAACAATTTTAACTCCATTACAAAGTGATCCAAAGTCTCGTTTATACCTCGTGACTTCTCATTAAACTTGTATCTCGCGAATAAAATATTCAGCGTTTTTCTTCAGCGCTCTTTGGGAGCTCTTCCTTCTTTTCTACGTACTGCGGTCTCAGACAGTTCACATGATTACGTGGGAGGCGTGATGATGTCACATGCAGCTCCGCCCCCCCACGGCTTTCGAGCTCAACTCCATTAAAGTAAATGTAGAAAAATACCTTCCAGTTATGACCCTTACGCGTAGAATTTCGAAATGAAACCTGCCCAACTTTTGTAAGTAAGCTGTAAGGAATGAGCCTGCCAAATTTCAGCCTTCTACCTACACGGGAAGTTGGAGAATTAGTGATGAGTGAGTGAGTGAGTGAGTGAGTGAGTGAGTGAGTGAGTGAGTGAGTGAGTGAATGAGTGAGTGAGTGAGTGAGTGAGTGAGTGAGTGAGTGAGTGAGTGAGTCAGTCAGTCAGTCAGTCAGTCAGTCAGTCAGTCAGTCAGTGAGGGCTTTGTCTTTTATTAGTATAGATTATGGGAGCTCCCAGACAGTGAGCTGTGTCGGTTGGCAGGGTGACATTTACACTGAACCCCTTTAGCTTTGTTGTGACTGTTTGCCAAATGTCTACTCCTTCCATTTCCTGATTTCTGAAATCCAAATGCAAAATGAATCCCTGCTGCCACTGTTTCTCCTAACTCTTTGCCATTTTTCCTTCTGTTGCCTGCTATAAACAGTATATACTACTGTAACCCACATTGATCCTGAATATTTTATTCCACATCCTCATTTCTCCCTTTAGATTATGAAGTAAAAGCATTGACATTCAGGCAGGCAACTGAAGGGCAGCCTGGAGAAAGTCGTAAAAAGTGGAAAAAGAGTAGCTTTGTCAATTTGGTGTCGTTTTTTTTTTTTTACCTGGAGGCGAGTTTCTAGCCCACTGGAGGCTTCCAGCCACATAATAGAGAACTGAGTACTACAGGTCTCGAAGGTTCATTGTCACTTAGAAAAACCCAAGAGGCCATTCATATTCAATATTCAACAGACAATTCATATTTATATTATTCTGGTTTTATTTCTGAGTTATGTCCTGGTATGTAGTAAAGCTGTGTAAACATTTATTATTATCTTTGCTCCCACAAGTCTGCTGATATGAACACAGAACAGCATAAAGAAATTTAAACATACCAGCAAAGCAAGTCTCTTTGCATATTACACTTTAGTGCATTTAATTAGACTTGGTTAATTTTCTGCTTTATTAAAAAAATAAAGTTATACAGTTGTTTATCAAATTACATAAAATGAAGCACTATGATGGACCACCCCTCCATCTATGGCTAGTTTTAATTAAATGGTGCTGGGCAGTGATGAGTAAAGCACATTTCAATTTGCATGGGGTTTTGAAAAAATGACACCAAAATTTGTTTCACAGGTGATTCTAAAATTGCAAAACACAAAACTCATTAAAAAGAGATTTTTGGAAGTTTCAGTGTTTTCTGGGGTGGATACTGTCATGCATGCATGTCAGAGAGTCACCTTCTGGGCTTGTCGAAGGTAAGCACTACCACCCCAGGACACCAGAGGGCTTGATGGCTAACCACTTTGTCTCCTTTTCATTAGAACTCTAGAGCATTGGAACAATCGTGATGAGACCAGGCCATTCGGTTCAACAAAGTTCGCCAGTCCTATCCACTTAATTCTTCTGAAATAACATCAAGTTGACTTTTGAAAGTCCCGAAAGTACTTGGTAACTTATGTCAAGTGTCTGTGATTCTCTGTGTATGTGTGAAATTTACCCTTAACAAGTTTACAAGTGTATCCTTAGGTTCTTGATGAATTCTTCAATCATGCCACTTCTTAATCCTCTTTTGCTTAAACTGTAAAGGCTCACCTCTTTTAATCTTCCCTTATAACTCATCCCCTGTAGTCCTGGAATCAGCCTAGTCGCTCTTCTCTGGCCCTTTTCTAGTGCTGTTATGTCCTTTTTGTAGCCTGGAGTCCAAAACTGCACACAGGACTCCAGATGAGGCCTCACCAGTGTGTTATAAAGCTTGAGTAGAACCTCCTTGGACTTCTACTCTACACATCAGGGCGCTATATAACCTCACATTCTGGTAGCCTTCTTAATGGATTCTGACTTCAGTCAAATGTTTGCAGAAGCCACCCAGTTAACACAACTAACCCTGCCCCTTAAAGTCCAGGAGTCAGGTAGGTGGTGGCTCATTTTGGAATACAACCAACCTAAGAAAAGGAAGTCTGATGACAAGCCTGATACCTTTAAGTGTGGAATATTATAATAGCTGATGCCTACATTTATTTTGTTGTATTTGGCGGCATTGCGAACTTGTTATATTGTTTCTTACGTCATCAAAGTAAACAGGGTGGTCCGGTTAGTACTTCAACAGATCGTCTGAGTTCCTGTGTTTACTACCGGTCAACGACAATCCACAAAGAACATTGCTAACTGAAGGCTTGCTCACATTTCGGTCTTTACCTTAACTCTTTAAGGGCGGATGTCGACTTTTGTCGACAGCAGGGGTTGAGGGCAGATGTCAGGGGCAGCGTTTGATAATCAGCTGTAAACGCTGAAAAAACTCACTGTTACATTATAGGTAGACCCTCTTTTCTAGGAGGGCTTTTAAACTTGATGTCAAATCCTTGCGTGTGCGTGAATAGCGTAGTGTAAACAATGTCTGGAATAGCATCAGCGAAGTGAATTCGCAAAGCAAAGTATTCTGCACATTATTTATTTATTTTGCATATTATTGCTAAATCGGACTCTGACTTATCCAGCTTTGATTTTGATGCAAGTGATTAGGAAAATCTAAGGTGTGATAAGTCGAACAGTTTGTAATAAGTTTTTGAATTTACTTATGGTACAGGCTCATCAAACATAAAACACAGTGAAATTTGTTAAAAATAAATATTTTATGTTGATTTATGTGTGAAGCCATTGTTCTGTGTGCTTTTTAGAAAACTGAGTTTTTTGAAAAAAATATTCAACCTTTGGGAGAAAAGAAAAAAAAAATAACCAGTCCTAAAAGAGTTAATCAAATCAATTTTATTTATGTTTTTCATTTACATCCCTGTGGAGGAGCACAGTGAGTTTGTGTTTTACTTTTTGTGACACGATGCATATTTTCCACATGAAGACACAACTTAAACTAGTAATAATGAGGGTACAAGAAATTAAACTTTGACATTGACTGCACCACGATTAGCAGAAAAGAAGTCCAAGTGCAATGCCAAAAATGGATTTTTAGCAAAATGTTGAAGTTTTGTATGCTGGAAGCCTGTTATAAACCAGTCGGACATACGTAGCTTAACAAGAAAATTCTGAAGAACATTCTTGAATACCTACCAGGTGATTTCCCCAAGTCTCACTAGCAGACCTACAAACCGCTTGTCATTGATGACTTGTCTGATTTGTGGACCAACAAAAATGGCATCAGGATTGACTTTAAAATACTGCTTATGGTTTATAAAGCCTTAAATAATCTCGCTCCATCTTATATATCGGAATGCCTGACACGTTATATTCCAAATCGTAACCTGAGATCTTCAAATGAGTGTCTCCTTATAATTCCAAAAGCTAAACTTAAAAGAAGTGGTGAGGCGGCCTTCTGCTGTTATGCACCTAAAATCTGGAATAGCCTGCCAATAGGAATTCGTCAGGCTGATACAGTAGAGCACTTTAAAACACTGCTGAAAACACATTGCTTTAACATGGCCTTTTTATAACTTCACTTTAACTTAATACTGATACTCTGTATGTTCAATTCTTCATAATAACTATTCACAGTGGCTCCAAAATCCATACTGACCCCTACTCTCTCTTCTGTTTCTTTTTCCGGTTTCTTTGTGGTGGCGGCCTGCGCCACCTCCACCTACTCAAAGCATCGTGATGCACCAACATTGATGGACTGAAAGCCAGAAGTCTACGTGACCATCATCATCAGGTCCTTCCATGAAAACCCTAAATACCAAGAGGACTGTTTGACTTATGTTAGGTAGATTGCCCAGAGGGGACTGGGCGGTCTCTTGGTCTGGAACCCCTACAGATTTTATTTTTTCTCCAGCCTTTGGAGTTTTTTTTTGTTTTTTCTGTCCACCCTGGCCATCGGACCTTACTCTTATTCTATGTTAATTAATGTTGACTTATGTTTATTTTTTATTGTGTCTTCTATTTTTCTATTCATTTTGTAAAGCACTTTAAGCTACATTTGTTTGTATGAATATGTGCTATATAAATAAATGTTGATTGATTGATTGATCAGTTATTCATGTCTCAGATATTAAAATCCTTCACCTTCCTTGTTCATCGCTTTGACAAAGTGTTTTATCAGTCCAAGTTTTATATGAAGTGGGGGCAAAAAAAAACAAAAAAAAACGGTATGGTCAACAAGTGGTTTATGTTCCACACTTTTCTGTCCTGGAACCAAATGCTTGCATTTACATTTAAATTTATTTGCTTGGCAGATGCCTTTTATCCAAAGCAACTTACAAAAGAGGTAAACGTAATCGAGTTGCATTAGGTTAGGGCCTGTTTGCTCAGCAAGTGTAGTAGATAGATAGATAGATAGATAGATAGATAGATAGATAGATAGATAGATAGATAGATAGATACTTTATTAATCCCATAGTAGGACAGGTAACAAAAGTTGATTGCCACAAGATGTAATAACTAATAAACTTACAACCATAGATCAATAATAGATAAAGCAATCAAACTTAATGTAACAACAAATCAACCAACAATATGAAAGATGACTGAGCAAAATTGCATTTTCTTTTCAATCAATTTCAACAGATATTCACAGAACAGATGAGTTTTCAACTGCTTCTTAAATTCATTGAGGGAGTCAGCAGTTCAGATAGAGGTGGGCAGCTCATTCCACCAAGTAAAAACTACTCCGATAAAGAGTCTGAGACTTGATACTACCATGCAGAGATGGCCTCTCCAGACGCTGCACACTGGCAGACCTGAGTGGGCGAGAAGGAGCAGAACAGCTCACCCTGGTCTCCATATGCACTGGTGTTGACCCACTGATGACTCTGTAGGGAAGCATATTAAGAGATTTGAACTTAATATCTACTATTACAGGGAGTCAGTGGAGCGACCTGAAGAGAGGAGTGACATGTGCCCATCTCAAGTGGTTAAATACAAGATGGGCCACAACATTATGGACCATCTGCAGCAGCTTGATAGCACATGCAGGTGCTCCTGACAAAAGCGAGTTGCTGTAGTCCAGACGTGCTAATGAGGCGGCCAGTTCTTTTTAATGTAATGTGACTCTTTAGCATGGTTGTCCCGTTACCAAATGAAACAACAGTACTTGATATAATTTGAGGTGCATTCTTAGTCACAATATACCACTGATGTAACTGTTGTAGTTGTTGAACTATATGAGTAAACTTCTTACTTTTTTTTTTTGAGAGAAAACCATGAAAAAGGTGATTATGATAAAACAGTAAATAATGAGAAAATTTCAGGATGATTTTTTAAAATAAAATTGTACATGATAGGAAAATTTCCAGATGATGTTTTGAGAACAGTAGGCCAAAATCCATGAGATTCACCCTAACGTGGTCAGGAAGTAAAATCTTTGTTGCCCATTAAAAAAAATTAAAGCAAGGTGAGAAGATAAACGAATTAATCTGAACTACTCCAAGACACAGATAATTGAGGAGATCTCTCTGGTGTTTTAACTGCATCATATTTTGGTTTAAGTATTTGAACCTTCTGTAATATTTCAGCCTGTCTAGGGTACAATGTCTTGGTTTATGTCTTTTTTGATCAATTTTGGGTCATTGTGATATGCTAATGCTTCTTTTATGTATTGTCTTGTTTAGTTTTGTGGGTGGTCCCCAAGAGGCAGGGCTACCTGCCAGTCAAAAACATGAACTGGCCTACACTGGTAAAGGGTCATTCACAGTTCCTTGTGGTTCATTTTGAAAATGTTTGGGAGTGTTTGGTGAGTTATTGTGTTTCTACTGTGCTTATTGTGAAACACTGGAGTTTCAACTTGTTTGCTCTGTCTTTTGACCACTCATTGGATTCTTCTTTGTATTAGTTTGCCTTATTATTTTAGGCAAATTCATTTTGTGTTTTTGTACTCTATGGACTTTCATTTTTGTTGAAAAGCACTTTTGTAAGAATCAGCCTTTTTTTATAAACATTCTATGTGGCCCTTTTTTGTATCTACTGTATATACTCGTGTTTAAGTTTTCCCGCAGATAAATCAGGGCTTGATTTTACCGTATAATTTCCAATATTTTATAATATCAGTCCTATAAGTCTTATACGAAAACACGCTATTGGTCCAAGAGATTACGATTTTCTAACGCCCACCTGAGAGAGTAACCATGGAACACACTGCTTTTTTTTTCTATGTATTGTGCCTATGTGACCATACGGTAATACCCGAACTATTTCAAAGCGACGTTTCCACTATTTTGTGTTTTTTGTATCTCACACCCTCATATACCTTTATTGTAAGAGTATCCCTTATCTACGATGGAGTGTTTGATCAGAAGAAAATATGAAGCTGGTTTTAAATTAAACATCATTGAAGTAGCGAAAGAAATTGGTAAGTGCACTGCTGTAACAAAATTCAATGTGTCAGAGAAACTGGTGCGAGATTGGAGGAGGCAAGGAGATGTAAAAATAAAAATTTAAGTGACTCATTTTTGAAAGGGCCTATAAGTCAGGGTCTGATTTTATGATTGATTTTTTCGGGTTTCAAGACCCGACTTATACACAATTATATACAGTAGCTGGGTTTCCCCCTCTAGTGGGCAATTTTGGAATTACTTTTTGGATTTACTTGCTTTGGGACTCCCAGTCATACCAACTTTCTGTGTTTAAAAAGAACATAAAATATTTATTAAAAGAGAACAGACAATGTTTGTTTCTTCAGTTACAGTGGGGGAAATAAGTATTTGATCCCCTGCTGAATTTGTAAGTTAGCTCACTTAACAAAGAAATGAACAGTCGCTAATTTTTATGGTAGCTTCATTTTAATGGAGAGAGACAGAACATCAATAAAAAATACATTACATAAAAGTTAAAAATTGATTTACATGTCATTGAGTGAAATATGTATGTGATCCCCTACACCCCAGCCAGAATTCAGGCTCCCACAGATTGGCTGTGAGGATTACAAATCGATCAGTTCCAGATATTCCTGATCTCAACTCGTTATGTGTATAAAGCACACCAATCTACAGAATCAATTTCTTCCATTCCAACATCTCCACCACCATGGGCAAGACCAAAGAGATGTCAAAGTATGTCAGGGAGAAGACCTGTACAAAGCTGGAATGGGCTACAAGACCATCAGCAAGAATCTTGGTGAGAAGGTGATAACTGTTGGTGCAATTATTCGGAAATAGAAGAAATATTAAATGATCATCAATCGCCCCCTGTTCTGGAGCTCCATGCAAGATCTTACCTCATAGGGTGAGGATTATCATGAGAAAGGTGAGGGATCAGCCCAAAACTACACAGAAGGAGCTAGTTAATGATCTGAAGGCAGGGGGACCACAGTTACCAAGAACACAATTGGTAAGACACTACGCCATAATGGATTGAAATGTTGCAGCTCCCTCAAGGTCCCCCCCCACACACTCAAGAAGGCACATGTACAGGCCCGTGATGATTCAGAGGTTCACTGGCAAACTTAAGATGGGCTAAATTATCTAAACATCTCTTCCATATATTTTTTTTAATTGAACAAGGATTCTGTTTCAGTCAAGTGACCATGGATATATGCATGAGTGGGCCCAGTGAGTGTTTGACACACTGTCCATATTGTCATTCTCAAAATTTGTAGAGCACATCATTGGTGACAGGAAACAGCAATAGGATTTTTCTGTAACTGAAACATTTTTTAAGAGATTGTCACACACATGCGATTGGGAGGCAGCTAAAGGACCTGAATAATGATAGTTCCACACCAGACCAGGGGGTAGCGAGGTGCACTGACTTTCTCTCTCAATCCTCTGCAGACCATCCACGGGAAATCCTGAACGTTTCTAGAGCTAATGATGATGTCACATCTGGTCCAAATTACATCACTTCTGGTTTTGGCCCCAATGACATCACTTCCTGTCTCTGCCTTTAAAGTTACCATTGTTACAGCCTTAAATCAGTTCTGTTTTGGATTCTGACCTGTGAACAACTCACAACAAACTACTCATTTGCAGCCAGTGCATAATAAACGGGTGTCTGTCCCAAACCTTTTTGATGTCTCTGGTTTGCTTGTATAAAAAGAAATTGTTTTTCTTTTGGTGTTTCTAAAGAGAAATTGTAAAATACATAAAAACTGTATAATACAATTTATTCATTTACTTTCCCTAAACTGTAATGTTAAAGGTCTGAATCAAAAGGTGAAACAAAAATACTTTTCATATCTTAACTCCCTGCTGTCAGGGTATTCTCAGACTCATTTAAATAATAAGGATGAATTTTGGCCGGATAGAAATGGTGCTGACTAAGTTGTTACTAAAGGAGACCTGAGGAGTTGAAGCTCTGATCCACAAAGCAATCCCCTTTGCAACTGCTGAGACAGCATCGGACCCTTAAGGCTACTACATTATGGTGTTAGGGAAGCTATCAAATATTAAAGGAATCCCTTTGAGTATACAGTATATGCACCAAATCTAGATGATTAAGAGCTCCTGTGTAAGTCTCAATTCCCAATTTGAGCTCCCATAAGCTAACAATGGCCGATTTTAATTGTGTATAAAATCGAGAGCTAGAGAGGTCATCAACAACTCTAACTGCAAAAATCTGAAACTGCAGCAAAAATTAATCTTGAAAATGCAATGCCGTCTTTGCAGTATTTCAAAGATTGATTCTAAACCTTAAACTAATACAGCTTATGTTGGCAATTAAACCCATTAACATTACTGAATCAAGATTTGATAACACTTATTTCAATATAAATTGACGTTTTCATGGAAATCAATGCACTCCAGGCAATATCTAAAGGAAGGCTCTAAGAAATACTTAAAGCATATCTGAAAAAGCAGATAATTTTATAAGATTTCCTTGAAAATAAACTGCAAACCAAAGGATGTCAGAACTAATTACTGTGATTTCTAAGACTGCAAGAACAGTCAAGGTATTTTTAAAATTTATTAGAAGTGTTTCACTAGAAATATAGATAATGATTGTGAAAAAATAATTGTGACTTGAAAAATTCTCACTTATCCTTTAATATTGTCAGGATTTTATGTGTCATAACGTTTCCAAAATATGCACAACAAGTTACTGAGAAGTTTTAAAGTCCCATACTAAGTGGATCTAAGAAGTCACGATAACAAGGTTACAGAAAACAGTTGTGTCTACTGGTGTAGCAGATACCCCCACAGCCCCCTCAAGACAGAGAGGCCCACAGACCCAAATAGGCCACTCTCTAGACTTCTGGCAAGCAAGAGAGAAAATTATAAATTTAATTTAAAAAAATACATATGTATGTTTTTAGGGTAAATGAAACAGTGAACACACTGGTGAGGAGGGTAATATTTGAAAAGTCTATAAGTTAGAGAACAGAAAATGAAGAGATCAATCATAATAAGAAAACAAAAAGATCTAAGCATTTCCCATATTAAGCAATTGGCATAAGAGGTTATTGCCAAACTCTCAAGAATATTGTAACATCTGTGCTTTAAGCATCAGTGGAAGAAAGAAATGACGAAAAGCTACCAGTGTCTTTTACAGATCAGATAATTATACTGTACATCCGGTGAAGAAACATCATGACAGAGTGATAGCAAAGGTTTCTTCTCCTTGTCCTCCTTGCCTACCTTTTTCTATGTCAGATGATGAGATGTTTATTCAAAAAGATGTGCAGAGCGACCTCACGACCCTACATGCAAGCATAATAAAATGACATGCAGTATTTGAATAGAAATAATTGGTAAATCGGTATTCCCCCAGATTGCAACAGATAGTCCAGGAACATCCACTGGTTTAATTTAATTTGATCCCTGAAAAAATGTTAGTTTAAATAGTTATTGACAGTAATGAGTTTGCTTACAGTTTTGCAAAATTATGGAAATGTTCAGGAAATTCACTGTGAAATGCATTGAAATCAAAGGGGATGGAGGAGCTGTACTAATTTTGGTTGGCTTATAATGGCACAATGGTGATTTAATTGTTCCTAAAGACTAGGGAAGCATCTTTCAGCTGTGCTAGAGTGACTATCATGGTCAAAAATATGATCTGAGCTGTGAGGCAGCAGTGCTAACCACTACACTAGCATGCCTCAAACAACAAAAGACACAGATGGAGGAAATATGACAAACAGAATACAACAAATGGGCACAAATTAGCAATAAGTAACAACATACAGATCATTGTGCTGACAGGGTCCTAATCTTGGGACACACGCTGGCCGTGTTATGAAGCAGTGTTCTATTGTCTGATGTCCTGGAAAGTCTTTCTGTGCAGATGCTTTGCAGTTTTTTCTTCCATGAAGATGTTAGAAATACCTTGTAAACAGTAATAAATATTTTGTTTTTATTGTTATTTCACAGGGTCCCACATGTTTTCTTTCTCAAGGATTGGGAGGACTCCTTTAAGGTTTATTTTGGATCATAGTGCCAGCACATGGCTAATTATACATGCAAATTAGCCATGTGATGCTGCACTGTCAATACCAGTACTACTAATCTTATTATGGTCAGATAATGTATCGCTCAGATGAAAATACTGCAAGTTTTTTGTTTTTTTTTTATTTTTTTTTTTAAACACAGGTAAGGTGAAAGGCTGGAGGAGTGACTGGTCACGACATCTTGCAAGGCTCAGCAATAATATTACAGTATGCTGGTGTGAAAATTCTGTGTTTGGCCACTACAGCTCTGTGATAACATGCTGGCCTCACAAAGCATTCATGAGATGCTGGGAAAACAAAATATAGGAAAATATTTGGTGAACAGCGTATTTGCTACAAAAAATTCTTTGGAAACTTTTACTGATCAATACCAGATACTGACTTCAGCGAAGAGGCAGACAAATTTGAAATATGGTATAACACCCATGTATCTCTATATATGTATATATATGCATCATATATATATATATATATATATATATATATATATATATATATATATATATATATATATATATATAAATCTCTGCCCCCAAACCTTTTTCTGTATTGTTTGAATCTTTTCATCTATACTAATAAAAGGCAAAGCCCTCACTGACTCACTCATCATTAATTCTCCAACTTCCCGTGTAGGTAGAAGGCTAAAATTTGGCAGGCTTATTCCTTACAGCTTACTTACAAATGTTAAGCAGGTTTCATTTCGAAATTCTACACGTAAAGGTCATAACGGTCGACAACATCCGCCATGTTGAACTTTCTTATTTATGGCCCAAACTTCACGAAATTTGGTAGTCGGCTTCCCTGCGCTAACCAAAACCGATGTACGTACTTATTTCGGTGATATGACGCCACTGTCGGCCACCATATTGAACTTTCCAACGTCACTAATTCTCCAACTTCCCGTGTAGGCAGAAGGCTGAAATTTGGCAGGCTCATTCCTTACAGGTTACTTACAAAAGTTAAGCAGGTTTCATTTTGAAATTCTACGCGTGACGGTCATAACGTTGGATTTTATATATATATATATATATATATATGTAACATTGTGGACCACCAGGGCGTGTACACAGACTGGCAGAGACACAAGTTCAGCACGTGCATTATTTTGCAGCTGGGAACTGCTTCTTCCTCACTCCCCAAAGCACAGCACAGTACATACAGCACCACAGCTCAATTCATAGTCCTTTCTTTCCTTCCTTTTCCCAGTATTTCTGCCTCCACTCCTCTCCTAGCAAGCTTCGTCATCTTCCTCCAAACTCTGGCTTCCTGAATGGAGTGAGGCGGCCCTGGGAGTGTTCCGGGTAGTTTGTTAATCTGACCTGGAATCACTCCCAGGTGTGATGAAAACCCAGTGTAGGGCTCTGTAGCTTCCCCTGGCAGCCTCCATGGAAACCAACAGGGCTGTGCCAAACTGTAACTCCCAGCATACCCTGTGGGACTCCATGGTGCCACAGCTGCCCAGGAGGGCTGCCCTCTAGCGTCCTGGGGAAAGTAGTGCCCTGCTGATGCTCTCTCCCCCAGTTCTTCCATCCAGCTGGTGTCCTAGCTGGGTAATGACTGTTGCTGTCCGTCACTATATATATATATATATATATATATATATATATATATATATATATATATATATATATATATATATATATATATATATATATATATATATATATATATATATATATATGTATTTAAACTAAACATGGAGAACCCACTGTTGCAGGAGGAGCACATCCAGAATACACTTAACAGATTTAGATCACAAAATAAATTTGACCTGTCAATAAAAAGAAAAAAATTGGATAGAATTGTCCTCTGCTTCTTTGTAAATGTAACCTTCAGAGAGCTTTCTTATGCCAACAACAGAATCCACAAAACGTGTGAACACACTAAATCTGTTTGGCACTCTTAAGATAGAACTTTATTTGTCCCCAAAGGGGAAATATGACTTTTTACAGAAGCTCTTTAAATAAATAAACAAATAAATATACACACAAACACTTTCATCTGAACACACACCAGAATGGCTAAAAAACTATAAATTTAAAAAGAAAGAAAACATCCCAGTGAAGCATTATGCAAGTGTATTGCTTTTGGTATAAAAGACCCCCAGTCGTGTTTCCTGACACACTTCTGCTGAATGATTTGTTAGCTGAAAGTCCTCAGTGTTGGCGTGTCTGAGAGAGGATGGGCATAATTGTTCATAATGGTACTTAGTTTTATTTTAATTATCTCCTTCGCTATGACCAGAGGGTTCCCTACAACCTCCAGAAGGTCTAGAGCGTGTCCCATAACTGAGCCCAAATGTTTAATTAGCTAGTTGATTCAGTGGACCTCTCTTGAAGTGATGTTACCAGCACAGGACACCACAGCACAGAATATTACACTGGCCATCACAGAGTTGTAGAAGATGTGAAGGATGTCACTACCCTCATTAAAGTTAAGCAGTTTCCTAAGGTAAAAGAGTCTGCTCTGCCCTTTCTTATATAGTTCCTCTGTATTCCAAGACCAGTCCTATCTGCCATTGATGTGGACCCAAAGTACTTGTAGGAGTGGATCACCATTACATCCACTTCGAGAATAGAGACCGGACCTGGAGTTTCTTCAGTGCAGCAAAAGTCAAGCAGTTCCTTGGTTTTGCTGCACCAAGAAACAGACTTTTCCACCTGACTCTTATACTCTGTCACATCTCCCTTATCAATACACTATATAAGTGCAGAATCATCTGAGAATTTCTGCAAGTTACATGATCTGCTGTTATATTTATAGTCGGAGGTGTACAAAGTGAAGAAGAATGGAGACGGGACTCTTTCTTCTGGTGCTCCAGTGTTGCTCATGTCCATATCAGAAACACATTCTGGATTTTATTATAAAGGTTTTTTTCAGTGGAGGTTTGGCGCTTCAATAATTCCCATAGTCATATTATTTTTTAATGGTATGACCACTGGCATGGCTCAGAATTTGTCATCGTCAGACATTTTGGTTAGCCACGCATGTAACTTAGTAGCTCTCATGTGAAATTCCACCACAGCCTAAGGGTATACATTTCAACACGGGTTTATCTGTTGTGGTGGACGGCTGGGGCTCTTACCCTGCCGGGACACCTGGAGAGTGTAAGGACCAGGAGAGAAATTATATCTTCTCCAGGACATGAGGTGGAAGCCACCCTGGTTTGAATCAAGGCCACAGGATCAGAGCTTGGAAACTCAACCATGTTGGGGCCCATGGCCACCGCCAGGGGGCACTTGGACATTTGTAGAGCCCAGGACAGCAGTACTTCTGCTATACTGGGAAGTGCTGCCAGAAGAAGATCCGGGGAAACCTGGAGTACTTCTGGGTGCCCATGCAGCACTGCCGCCACACTCAGGAGTACTGCCGGAAGTTAATGGGACAGCATCTGGACCACTTCCAGGTACGATATAAGGAGATTGCCTCACTCCATTCGAGGAGCCGGAGTCGGGAGGTGGAAGACAGAGCTTGTGTGGAAGAGGCGAAGAAAGAAAGAAAGAGAAAGAGGAAAGGGACTGAGTAATTGGTGTTGGTGATTTGTGCATGGTGTGCAAAAGAGAAGAAAATAAAAATTGTGCTTTTGAAACTTGTGTGTTGCTGAGCCTGTCTGTGTCCAGGTTAGGGAGCTGTCCGACCCCCTCAGTCTTCCACACAGCAGTCTCAACACACGAAAAAAGGTTTGGGGCAGCCACACGTATTTTGTTCCTGGCTGTAAAAGGGTAAAGAGATAAGTAAGTATGTGCTCTTGTTGGCGGCTTTATAAGCCAGATCCGGAAGTGATGTCATGTGGGTGGCGGAGCCGGAAGTGATATTGTTCTGGGTGCCGGATGTAATGTCAGTCTGTGCACTAGAACCAGAAGTGCCATCAATCTTGGTGCTGGAAGTGACATTGTTGCTGTTGAATCAGGCAGGTTTTCCCATATTTGGCCTGCAGAGATGACAGAGGTAGGTTTAGTGCACCCTGCCACCCCCTGGTCTGACGGGTAATTACCTCTACATTTGTACATTCACTTATGCTGCATGCATTACTCTGAATATAAGAATCAGGAAGGATTAAAACAAAACAGAAAGTTAATGAAACAGTGCACATGCCCTTCCCATGCCTCTCTCTTGAGAAATATTCTGAAGAAATAGCATTGCTTTCTGTCTTAATCAATGGCAGCTTGAATCAGGAAAATCCTTATGTACAGGCTAAAGCTGACTTCTTCTAGAGCTTTCACATTCTCACAATCCCCTGTCTGGCAATTAAAAAATGTACCGTAAAGACACTGAATATTTCCTCACTCTTTCTCATTTTAACACAACAATTCACACACTTAATCAAAACCGTGTGGTGTGGAGGTGTCGGACTGGTATAATATACAGAGAAGTATGTCAGCTGTTTCTAAAATAGGAAGTCAAGCCCACTTTGCAAAATCTGATCATTCTGCATTATTGGTCAGTGGTCAGCAGAAAACACAGCCTGACACCTTGAGTAGGTCTCACAGTTTGAGAAGCAGGGCTGATCCTTTTAACCCATAAACCGCCAGATACTTAGGGGTTAATGTACTCCCAAATACTTTTTTGCTGCACTTTTTAAGGAAAAGTCACAATTCACCAAGAAAAAGTGAAATTGTAATGGAACACATATTTTTTTCATGCAAAGAGCATCACAATTACTTCAACACTGATCATTTTACACACTGCCAATGAACTGTAAGGACTATAAAAAAAACTACTAGAACAATATGTACAAGGTGTAACTGACACCATTGATGAAATTCAGTAAATCACTGAGCCAACTGCGCTTGAACTGGCTGCACGCAAGCACACCAAGGCCAACGCTGATGCTTGCAGGCTAGTCTAGTGCAGTGGCTGAATCCTAGGGACAGTGATGCTGATTCGCTAGGAGGTGCTAGTGTCATGACCTGGATGCTCAAAGAATGTACAGCACTGATTGATCAGCTCCAGCATGCTGGCAAATTGCACTGGAAAACCAACTATAGCCAGTTGCGGCATTCAATGAATGTACGTTGCCGAATATTACTCGGCTCTGGAATGCTGGCAGATTACACTGGGAACCAACTATAGCCAGTTGTGGCGGTTTAAGGGTTAAAGTCAGCAATCCATTCGTATTTCAAAAATCTTTTACCAGGCTATTTATGGAGACTGGAAACCATATGGATGTTTTTTTGGAGAACCTATGGCATCACTCTGAAGAACATCTCTGGTACCTTTCTTTTTAAGAGTGAGGTTTCTCCCATCTCCACACAAGTTCTCTGGAGCTCCGCTAGATTGGCCATCATGTTCTTTGGTTGCTTCTCTTATTAAGCCCCAAACCTCATTGATTGCTTAGCCTGCTCTAGGAAGAGTCGTATTTGTTCCAGACTTCTTCCAAATAGACATTATGGAGGTCACTGTGCTCTTGGGATCTTTTAATACAGCATACATTTTTTTGTAGCCTTCCTCACACCTGTGCTTCATCATAATCCTGTCTCTAAGCTCTGCAGATGATTTCTTCAACCTTGTAGCTTGGTTTTTGCTCAACTGTGGGACCAGATAAGGACAGTTGTGTGCCTTTCCTAATCATGTACAATCAATTGAATTGACCACCGGTGGACTCCAAACTCGATGTAGAAACATCTGAATTATGACCAGTAGAATGAGATGCATCTAAGCCATTGCAAAGGGTCTGGATACTTGTGTCAAGGTGACATGTTAGTGCTTCATTTTTATTAAATTTGCAAAAATTTTTAAATTCCTGTTTTTGCTTTGTCATTCTGCTGTTTTCAATTGTGAAAGTATATTCTGATTTTACAGTAAGGTTTCTCCCTTGCAACTAGTTATATTTGTTTGTAACACATGCAATGTGCTCTCCGTATATGCAAAGCACATTTTTATATTTATCATATATACTCGCAGACAAGTTCTCCCACGGATAAGTCAGCACTTGATTTCATCATATAATTTCTGGTATTTTATAACGTTGGTCATTTAAGTCGAATGTGGAAAACTCACGCCATTGGTCCAAGAGATTATGATATGCTAACTGCTTTTATCAGTAAACTAGCAGAATACCCGCGCTTCACAGCGGAGAGGTAGTGTGTTAAAGAAGTTATGAAAAAGAAAAGAAAAAATTTTAAAAATAACGTAACATGATTGTCAATGTAATTGTTTTGTCATTGTCATGAGTGTTGCTAGCATATTTATATATATATATATATATATATATATATATATATATATATACTGTATATATATATATATATATATATATATACTGTATATATATATATATATATATATATATATATATATATACACATACATGTGTACATATATACACACACAGATATACTATGGGGTGCCAAACAGGCAAATACATTGATTTTCTGAATATATAAAGTCAAGGCCAGAATATATAAAGTCAAAACTTGAATATATAAAGTCAGCGCTGGAATATATAAAGTCAAAACCTGAATATATAAAGTCAGCGTCGGTATATATAAAGTCAAACTTGTTTCTGAATATATAAAGTCATCGCTGGAATATATACAGTGGTGTGAAAAACTATTTGCCTCCTTCCTGATTTCTTATTCTTTTGCATGTTTGTCACAGAAAATGTTTCTGATCATCAAACACATTTAACCATTAGTCAAATATAACACAAGTAATCACAAAATGCAGTTTTTAAATGATGGTTTTTATTATTTAGGGAGAAAAAAAATCCAAACCTACATGGCCCTGTGTGAAAAAGTAATTGCCCCTTGTTAAAAATAACCTAACTGTGGAGTATCACACCTGAGTTCAATTTCCGTAGCCACCCCAGGCCTGATTACTGCCACACCTGTTTCAATCAAGAAATCACTTAAATAGGAGCTGCCTGACACAGAGAAGTAGACCAAAAGCACCTCAAAAGCTAGACATCATGCCAAGATCCAAAGAAATTCAAGAACAAATGAACAGAAGTCATTGAGATCTATCAGTCTGGTAAAGGATATAAAGCCATTTCTAAAGCTTTGGGACTCCAGCGAACCACAGTGAGAGCCATTATCCACAAATGGCACAAACATGGAACTGTGGTGAACCTTCCCAGGAGTGGCCGGCCGACCAAAATTACCCCAAGAGCGCAGAGACGACTCATCCGAGATGTCACAAAAGACCCCAGGACAACGTCTAAAGAACTGCAGGCCTCACTTGCCTCAATTAAGGTCAGTGTTCACGACTCCACCATAAGAAAGAGACTGGGCAAAAACGGCCTGCATGGCAGATTTCCAAGACGCAAACCACTATTAAGCAAAAAGAACATTAGGGCTCGTCTCAATTTTGCTAAGAAACATCTCAATGATTGCCAAGACTTTTGGGAAAATACCTTGTGGACTGATGAGACAAAAGTTTAACTTTTTGGAAGGCAAATGTCCCGTTACATCTGGCGTGAAAGGAACACAGCATTTCAGAAAAAGAACATCATACCAACAGTAAAATATGGTGGTGGTAGTGTGATGGTCTGGGGTTGTTTTGCTGCTTGAGGACCTGGAAGGCTTGCTGTGATAGATGGAACCATGAATTCTACTGTCTACCAAAAATCCTGAAGGAGAATGTCCGGCCATCTGTTCGTCAACTCAAGCTGAAGCGATCTTGGGTGCTGCAACAGGACAATGACCCAAAACACACCAGCAAATCCACCTCTGAATGGCTGAAGAAAAACAAAATGAAGACTTTGGAGTGGCCTAGTCAAAGTCCTGACCTGAATCCAATTGAGATGCTATGGCATGACCTTAAAAAGGCGGTTCATGCTAGAAAACCCTCAAATAAAGCTGAATTACAACAATTCTGCAAAGATGAGTGGGCCAAAATTCCTCCAGAGCGCTGTAAAAGACTCATTGCAAGTTATCGCAAACGCTTGATTGCAGTTATTGCTGCTAAGGGTGGCCCAACCAGTTATTAGGTTCAGGGGGCAATTACTTTTTCACACAGGGCCATGTAGGTTTGGATTTTTTTTTCTCCCTAAATAATAAAAACCATCATTTAAAAACTGCATTTTGTGTTTACTTGTGTTATATTTGACTAATGGTTAAATGTGTTTGATGATCAGAAACATTTTGTGTGACAAACATGCAAAAGAATAAGAAATCAGGAAGGGGGCAAATAGTTTTTTACACCACCTGTAAAGTCAAAACCTGAATATATAAATTCAGCGTCGGAATATATAAAGTCAGTGCTGGAACATATAAAGTCAAAACCTAATTACTGTATATAAAGTCAACATCGGAGTATATAAACTCATTCTTACTTACTTACTTTATATTGTCAGGGATGCCAGGGGCCATGACCCGGCCGGGACGCCAGGAGGGACCGGAAGAGGGTCAGAGCCCTGCCTGGATCACGGGGTTTGCCTTCCGGTTGCTTTGGGGCCACGGGTCAAGGGCATGGAAGCCCTTCCCTGTAGGGGCCCGTGGTCACCGCCAGGAGGCGCCCCAATGCCTTGGGACTTGTTTCCCCAGCACTCCCGCCACACCAGGAAGTGCTGGGGGGAAGACTTTGGAGGATACCCGGAGAGCTGCGGAGAACAGCGGCACTTCCGCCACGCTGGGGCGTGGCTAGAGGAGGAATGCCGGGAACACCTGGGGCTCATCCGGGTCCTGTATAAAAGGGGCCGTCTCCCTTCATTCGAGGCTGGAGTCGGGTGGAAGTAGGACGAAGCAAGAGGAGTGTGGAGGCGGCCCGAAGAAAGGCATTGTGGCCAGGAGTTTGAGGACTATTTGGGGTTTGTGCACGTGACTGGGTCTTTGTGACCACTATTATTGTGTAAATATTGTAAATAAACGTGTGGTGGTGATTTAAACAAGATGTCCGCCTGTCTGTGCCCGGGTGGCGTTCACATCTGGCGTAGCCGGCAGGATGCTCCGCCTGTTTCAAGGCGGAGACCTGATCAAAAAAATATTGTTGTGGACGGCCCGGTGCAGCAGGGGACCCCACCCACGTACCGCGGGTGCTGCGTGCACACAGCCCCGCGGGGTAAAGGAACCCCACGGACCGCCAGGGGTCCGCAGGAAGGCCATGTTTCCCTGATGCGGGCAGGTGGCGTGCCTACAACGAGTGCAGCGGTCTCCTACAAGCAGGCCGTTGCTGAAGGCGCCCGGGACCGCATGGCGCCAAGAAAGGCCACGCCGAGGAAGTGTCCTCGGTTTGACGAGTCCGGGAAGGTGAGTTCCCTGCCTAGCGGCAGCCGCCCATGGGGTCCGGGCGTGTTTTCTCTTTTGCAGGCAGGGACCTCCCGGATCCACGTCGGTGGCAGGCGATGCTGGTCTGCGGGGCTCCGGCAGCGTGGCGGACAGGCACGCGATTGGACAGTGTGTCTTGCGGGCCCGCCGATGACTGCAGAGGCGGGACCAAGGAATGTCCATCACGGGCAGGGGGGAGACCCGATTGGGCCGGAGGAGAAGGCCCACAGGAAGTGGCCGGCGCTGGAGGCTGACAGAAAGGTAGGCTCCGCGCGCTTCACTTCCCGTCTTTGCCGGCTGCTTTGGCGGAGCTGGGGGTGTCCTTCAGCCCGCCGGGCAGCGTGTGTTGCAGGTGCTATGTGCCCTCCGGGCTGAGGTGCTGGAACTGGAGAGGAAGCGCCGCGGGCGCTGAGAACGTTTCAATCAACAACGGGACGGCGCGACGCTGGAATCTCCAGCCGGAGAGGTACAGCGGAGACGGTGAGTACAGCCGACTCCGTAAAGCATACGGGAGGGTCTGCTGAAAAAGGCTGTGATGACAACGATCAGTTCCGAGTAAGCAGCCCTCCGACAGGAGGCGGCGCCGCGGGCTGTATGCGGGCGAGGGGAGTCCGTGAGGACGCTGAATGGACACGGGCTGCTAAGTGCCCCGGGTCCTAGCGCCCTCCGCCCCGAGTCGGCTGCGGTCTTGCGCCGCACTATAGGACGCAGACGGACAGAGGCGCCTTTTATTCCATAAGGAGTCTCAAACCGTCATGGCGTCCCAGAGTGAACGGAGGAATAAAGGGCTGGGTGCCGATTCCTCCGATATGAAGGGGACGCAGACGGGACAGGGGCTCGCGTTGGTTAATACGGAGTCGCACACCGTCAAGGCGTCCGAGAGTGAAGGGAGGATTAACACTAGAATTACCAGAGCCTACGAAAAAACTCGTAATTCCGTCCCACCTTAAACTGCTTCTTAAATCCCTTCACACCTCTCCGCCAGCGCCCTTTGTCTTCTAAATGTGCTGATAAAGAGAAGCCGGCTATTCCATTCCCCACCAATTTAGAACGTGCACGAACTTCTCTCAGCTCATGCCTTGATTGAGTATCTGGGAGTGAAGTGGAGTTTTAGAGTGAAATAATAGATCGTTGTTTGGAACACACGCATTTCATGTCTGTTCCGTTTCTACAGTAATCTGTGTCAACACATTGTTAAAACAGAAAAATGTATGCTTTTTCTTTTGCACCCCAGGACATGCAGAAGAAAGAATGGTAAAGACCAACTTCGGCGCTATATGCAATCATCAGACACTCCCCATCTGCCCGTGTCGTTCAAACACAGGAACATATATTGGTGTAAAAGTATAACAAAAGTGCACTTTTATTCAAGTGCACTTTTTCCATCGCCTTTTCCTGTAAGAAGCAGTGTACACACTTCTCTCTATGCTGTGGTTTCTATTACACACCTGAAAGAAAGAGACAATACATATGAACATATCCAGCATACAGCAACATGCGGGACTGGCAGGAACACTCAATAAAACTGAATAAAAAGAAAATCAAGTGACGGTGAGATACGAAGAAGGCAGCTTCGCCAGCGTTTGTGTGTCAGAACCGGGTGGGGGGGGGCGTTAGTATTCATCGTGGTACAGCAGAGCTATAGCGCGTCTGTATTCTGTTTCTTTTGTACTCCAGGGCACGCAGAGGAGAGAATAGTAAAGAGCAGTAAGTTTGGCGCTATATGCAATCATCAGACACTCCCCATCTGCCCGTTGTTTTGTTATACTTTTCAATACTTTTATACTGCTCAAACGGGCATGCTCAAAAATACACGTGTAATGCCACGAAAAGTGCACGCAGACACTTCATTTCGCAAACAAAACAAGTGCACTTTTATTCAAAACTACCTGTATAACCGAAGACAAAAGAAAGCAAGATACAGTAGGCGATTGATACGACATCTTGCATGGTGCAATGCTAAGAAGTGAAGATTTTCATTCCGTGCTATATAAAATCATCACATTCAAATATTAACAGTTCCCACACACCCAAGGACCGTCCTTCCTACATTTACGACACGTGTACTTGTTGCCGTGTACACACCTCTCTGTGCTATGGTTTCTATTACACTGAATGAGCACCTGACACTGTACTTTCTTCCCTGGGGAAGGTCCGCATCAGAGAATTTCCAGTTCCTGCATAAATTCACACCCGATCTGACGCTGTTCGTTTTCAAATAATATTGCATTAGTGCGATTATATTTTCACATATATTGTCTCTTTCTTTCAGGTGTGTAATAGAAACCACAGCATAGAGAGAAGTGTGTACACTGCTTCTTACAGGAAAAGGCGATGGAAAAAGTGCACTTGAATAAAAGTGCACTTTTGTTATACTTTTACACCAATATATGTTCCTGTGTTTGAACGACACGGGCAGATGGGGAGTGTCTGATGATTGCATATAGCGCCAAAGTTGGTCTTTACCATTCTTTCTTCTGCATGTCCTGGAGTGCAAAAGAAAAAGCATACAGCAACATGCGGGGACTGGCAGGAACACTCAATAAAACTGAATAAAAGAAAAGCAAGTGACGGTGAGATACGAAGAAGGCAGCTTCGCCAGCGTTTGTGTGTCAGAACCGGGGCGTTAGTATGCATCGTGGTACACTGCAGAGCTATAGCGCGTCTTTAGTGAAAACAGCCGTGTCAGATGGGGTTGTATGGATTGATTCTGAACGCGACTGAGAGAGTGAAAAGTGAATAAAAAAAAAAGCTAACCTTTACAAAGATCATAAATTGCACCGGCTGTTACAGACTGAAATCAAATGTATGTTTTATTCTAAAACAGTAAGACTAAGAACAGTTTACTTCTCAAAAGGGAGGGCGCAGGATCGAACCCGTGACCCTTGATTCCCAAGCGGGGCTGTATCTATTGAACCACGGAGTCAGTTATAGTAAACTGGTGTCAATGTCGCATGTTAAGGCGGCTTTTCTTTCTGCAGTTATATGTTTGAATAAAAGTGCAATTGTGTTATTCTTGTGAAAATGTTTCTTTGCTATTTGGACTTCAGGCTTCATACATTATATAGTTTATGCCTACATTTTGTCATCTACTACTAGAATATAAAAAAGTTTCTGTTTTAACAATGTGTTGACACAGATTACTGTAGAAACGGAACAGACATGAAATGCGTGTGTTCCAAACAACGATCTATTATTTCACTCTAAAACTCCACTTCACTCCCAGATACTCAATCAAGGCATGAGCTGAGAGAAGTTCGTGCACGTTCTAAATTGGTGGGGATGGAATAGCCGGCTGCTCCAGCTTCTCTTTATCAGCACATTTAGAGACAAAGGCTGGCGGAGAGGTGTGAAGGGATTTAAGAAGCAGTTTAAGGTGGGACGGAATTACGAGTTTTTCGTAGGCTCTGGTAATTCTAGTGTTAGCGGCTGGGTGCGCTTCCTCCAATATGGTGAGGCAGCGTTGCTGGGTGCACGCAGCGTGCGGCTGGCTGCCCTCTGGGAGAGCAGAGGGAATCCCTGAGGCAGGCAGAGAGAGAGCAGGCGGTGCCGACGACTCCATCATCGAGAGGGACACGGAAGCCGCGGAGAGGGTGCCGATCAGGCAAGTGCGGGGTGATTGGGAACGCTGCCCGTGCATGGCACGAGCTGGGTGCTTTGGCAGCGGTTCTGCCCCTGTGTTCTCTTTTGTAGGGACGGACCCCGGGCGGGCTGAAGGAACCCCTTCGTGGCGGAACAGCCCTCTGATGTCGGGCCGTCAGCGGAATGTTCTCTCTGCCGGTGCGCAGCTGCGCTCACAGCTGGAGGAGCCTACGGGGGAACGAGTGGCTCGGACCAAAGGGCGCTGGAGGTCTCGGAGGGGTGCCGATCGAGGAGGCCCCGGGGTGTCGGTAAAAGGGGGGAGCACAACCTGTGCGAGGCACAGGGATGCACCAAGGGCTGGTGCTCGGATTGTGTCTCCGCCCCTGTCCCTGCTAGGAGTGCGCGGGCGGACCCGGCTATCCTCGAGTGGGGCCCGTTTGGGCTCTGCTGCCCTCATGGGACAGGTCGCTCTTGCCCACGAGTGGTCTTCGCTGGCTGTGGGGCACTGTCAGGGATGCCAGGGGCCATGACCCGGCCGGGAAGCCAGGAGGGACCGGAAGAGGGTCAGAGCCCTGCCTGGATCACGTGGGGTTTGCCTTCCGGGTTGCTTTGGGGGCCACGGGTCAAGGGCATGGAAGCCCTTCCCTGTAGGGGCCCGTGGTCACCGCCAGGAGGCGCCCCAATGCCTTGGGGACTTGTTTCCCCAGCACTCCCGCCACACCAGGAAGTGCTGGGGGGAAGACTTTGGAGGATACCCGGAGAGCTGCCGGGAGAACAGCCGGCACTTCCACGCTGGGCGTGGCTAGAGGAGGAATGCCGGGAACACCTGGGGCTCATCCGGGTCCTGTATAAAAGGGGCCGTCTCCCTTCATTCGAGGCTGGAGTCGGGTGGAAGTAGGACGAAGCAAGAGGAGTGTGGAGGCGGCCCGAAGAAAGGCATTGTGGCCAGGAGTTTGAGGACTATTTGGGGTTTGTGCACGTGACTGGGTCTTTGTGACCACTATTATTGTGTAAATATTGTAAATAAACGTGTGGTGGTGATTTAAACAAGATGTCCGCCTGTCTGTGCCCGGGTGGCGTTCACAATATATTCTGAAATATTCCAACACCGTCTTTATATACTCAGGTTTTGACTTTATATATTTAGGAATGACTTTATATATTCATGTTTTGACTTTATATATTCCGACAGTGACTTTATATAATCAAGTTTTGACTTTATATATTAGGGAATGACTTTATATATACAAGTTTTGACTTTATATAGTTAAATTTAGTCATCATTGCATAACTTTTTCTTTACCATAGAAATTTAAACACTAAATTCAACTTCCATTCCTAACAAAGATATTTCTGGCGACTAAATAGAACCCACTTATATCCAAATTCGAGCTATTGAGCTGTCGCCTGCCTGCCTGAATAAGTCACCCTCGCTTCGCTCTTACTTTTTTACTGTTCATTTAATCATGGCTAGTGGCGGAAATATTATAAAATGGAAGGAGGATTACACTGAGTATGGCTTTACCAAAACAATTATTGATGGCGAATCGATTATTCATAAAGCTTCAATTGGTGATCTGTTTTTCTGTGTTAACCTCATATTTTTTCATACTTCTTCTCAAACCAAGAGGGTGCGAGGGTAAAATGAATCGGGAAGCGCTGATCAATGTAATCGGTGTACCAGGAAATCATGCATTGACAGAAGTTCCCTTTGCTTGTAATGCAAAGTGTGATTAAATGCATTATTTTTTAACGCGTTATGGAGCACATGCATCGAAGCTTCTCAGCTGTGTTTGTGCTAAGAAAAGGAAACATTTTAAAAATAATGTAACATGATTGTCAATGTAACCTTTTTTGAGTAGTGCCTGGAGGATTCAGTGTGGAGAAACTCTAGAGACAGCGTGTGTATTAACTTGTGGATTTTTCTGTGAGTATTTTGTGGCAGTGTCAGCCGCGGAGCTCAGCTCAGAGCGAAATGAGATGAATGGGAGGGGAAATGATGACGTGACTCCCCCACCCGCCTTAACTGTCAATCCCCCACAAACACAGTCTCTCGGAATTTGCATAAGCACACCCCTTCACCTGCAATTTTAACTTAGTTAGAAAGTGATCAAAACTGTCGTCTATACCCTGCGTCATCTCATTAAACTTGTATCCCGCATTAGCCGTGGGCATGACAAACGACAGCGGCAGCCTGTCTATGAACTTAATTTAAACTTTAGGTTTACACCGTGCTTTGTTTCCAAAGTAGCAGCACTCAAGAATATGATTGTATATGTCACTCGCTCGCTTCTTATTGTTTCGCTGCCTTCTCAATTGTATAATGCATGTTTTCTTCAGCGCTTTTTGGAGCTCTTCCTGGGTTTCTACTTACTGCGTTCACAGTCAGTTCACGTGATTACGTGGGAGGCGTGATTATGTCATACGAAACCCTACCCCCCACGGCTTTCGAGCGCAACTCCATTACAGTACATGGAGAAAAATAGCTTCCAGTTATGACCATTACGCGTTGAATTTCGAAATGAAACCTGCCAAACCTTTGTAAGGAAGCTGTAAGGAATGAGCCTGCCAAATTTCAGCCTTCCACCCACACGGGAAGTTGGAGAATTAGTGATGAGTCAGTGAGTGAGTGAGTAAGGGCTTTGCCTTTTATTAGTATACTGTAGATCTCAAGAGTTCCCTGTCTCTTAATAAAACTGGGTGGTTTAGTCGGATATTTTAACAGTGTCTGGGTTAGATTACCTGTCAGTGTCACCAGACACATATCACAGAGTAAACACGGAGCACACTGTCTTTTTTTTCTATGTGGATGCGACAATGCGCTGTATCAGCATGCGCTCCTAACCTCTTCTCTCTCATTCCCTATTATGCCTACATGACCACACAGTAATACCCAAACTATTCCGAAGTGACTTTTACACTGATCTGTGTTTTTTGTATCTCACACCCTCATATATCTTTATAATAAGAGCATCCCTTATTTCTACGATGGAGCATTCAATCAGAAGAAAATATGAAGCTGGTTCTAAATTAAAAGTAGTTGAAGTAGCGAAAGAAATTAACTGTGCTGCTGCAACAAAATTCAATGCGTCTCAGAAACTGATACGAGATTGGAGGAGGCAAGTTGATGTAAAAAAAAAAAAATGAAATGTTGCGTTTTTGAACGAGCGTATAAGCCGGGGTCTGATTTTAAGATCGATTTTTCCGGTTTCAAAACCCGACCTATACATGAGTATATATGCTAATAGGGGGACTTCTTAGAAAACTTTCGGCTGTAGACAGTTTATTGCAATCAGAAACTTGCTGTCAGTCGGATGATATTAACAAGAGCACCACTGCACTTTGCAGTTCGAAATTATCTTCCTGAGGTTTTAAAAATTTGACACTCATTGAGCCGTCTAATCGTTTCCACCCATTTTTAAGCAAAATTCACTCATGGTTGCCTCCAGATGTATGCATTATATAGACCAGTCCGAAGGAAATAGCCTGATAACATTTACAAAGTAAATTAAAAATTCTCTTATTGTTTGAAAATATGAGAAATGATGGAGTTAGTTCTGGCAAATGGGAGCCGATGAAAGGAGCAGAGCAAATGATCTTCCTTTAGCTCTAAATACACATGCAGTACACGTGAGGTCTGAAATAGCTGAACAATAAGTGAAGTCAAAGAGAAGGTGGTGTTTATTTCCAGTAATGCTTTTCAGAAGGAATTCAATTAGAGGTATAAGCTTACTTTCCTGTTTAGCAGTACAAGCTATGAATTTTAACCACAGGGATTTCTAAATCACGAAATTCCCCAGAGTTAGACGGGTCGCGCATCCTCAGGGCAGGGAAACATTAGCATAAATCTGAAAGCATAGCCCGTGTCAATGAGCGACACGTCCCCAGAGAAGTGTACATCGTCAGAAAAGAAAGGGATATAACCTACAACGGACAAAGGTGAACATTTTCATAGCCAAAAAAAAAAGGTTCTTACTGATGCAAACCTTTCTTCATTATCTAAAATAGAAAATATAAATGGTAAGAGACGGTAAAAAAAGAGGAGATTGATGGAACTGACAGTCACCCTGTGAATTTTCATGATGATTAAAGTGCAAGGCTTTCAATTAGGAGGCCGGCGTCTGATGTGCGGAAATGGAATTGATGTAGAAAGTCAGTTGACAGTCTCAACATTCCTTTCTTGAAAGGAATGCGTTGAAAAGCTCTTGCGCTGTTTTAATGGCCTTTAGTGGGATATAAAGCTTTATGGTAGTCTTGTTAGAGTCCATTGAAGTACTTTATGTATTGGTGTATAATGGCCTGTGATAATGTGCTGAGTTCACTTATTATTAGCCTAAAGGGCATCTGTCATTGGCACAGCCTGGGTGGGAGGAAGTTTGAAGCAATCTGTGACTTGGACTGAAACGTAGCTACCTCATTTTAATGATCTTTATTGGACTATTATTGGTCTATGGTGGCTTGTAAAATTAAGAAATGCTTGGAGATAAACATTTGGCCGGTTTCCTTCAACTCACCCATTGAGTACACCAATGATCGACATCCATTTTCCATGGTTCTGCCATGTGGCACTGCATCATTCAATTCAATTTCAATTCAGATTTTTTGGCATCACATCTTACAGGGCAATGAAAAATATGTGCTGCCGGCCCCACTGGTGCATAAACGTGCAGTGGCGATGCCAGACATGGTGGGATGACAGCAGTTACTCAACAAAGCTACGGCCATAAAAGCAATAAGGATGCAACCACCTCAAATTGAAAATAAAGTAATGGTGCTAAAATAAAATGCAAATTAAATCCAAGTTAAAGATAAGGAACTGTTGATACTTCTTATTTTATTGGAATATTTGTATTCTGTTTTCATAAGAATTACTTATGAATCAATGGTGGAAAGATCAACCATCTCTGCAGCAATCCACCAATCAGGCCTGTATGGTAGAGTGGCCAGACGGAAGCCATTACTCAGTAAAAGGCACATGGCAGCCCGCCTGGAGTTTGCCAAAAGGCACCTGAAGGACTCTCAGACCATAAGAAACAAAATTCTCTGGTCTGATGAGATAAAGATTGAACTCTTTGGTGTAAATGCCAGGCGTCACGTTTGGAGGAAACCAGGCACCGCTCATCACCAGGCCAATACCATCCCTGCAGTGAAGCATGGTGGTGGCAGCATCATGCTGTGGGGATGTTTTTCAGTGGCAGGAACTGGGAGACTAATCAGGATAAAGGGAAAGATGACTGCAGCAATGTTCAGAGACATCCTGGATGAAAACCTGCTCCAGAGCACTCTTGACCTCAGACTGGGGCGACGGTTCATCTTTCAGCAGGACAACGACCCTAAGCACAAAGCCAAGATATCAAAGGAGTGGCTTCAGGACAACTCTGTGAATGTCCTTGAGTGGCCCAGTCAGAGTCCAGACTTGAATCTGATTGAACATCTCTGGAGAGAACTTAAGATGGCTGTGCACCGATGCTTCCCATCCAACCTGATGGAGCTTGAGAGGTGCTGCAAAGAGAAATGGGCAAAACTGGCCAAGGATAGGTATGCCAAGCTTGTGGCATCATATTCAAAAAGACTTGAGGCTGTAATTGCTGCCAAAGGTGGATCGACAAAGTATTAAGCAAAGGCTGTGAATACTTATGTACATGTGATTTCTCAGTTTTTTATTTTTAATAAATTTGCAAAAACCTCAGATGAACTTTTTTCACGTTGTCATTATGGGGTGTTGTGTGTAGAATTCTGAGGAAAAAAATGAATTTAATCCATTTTGGAATAAGGCTGTAACATAACAAAATGTAGAAAAAGTGATGCGCTGTGAATACTTTCCGGATGCACTGTATTTTAGGTACTTCCTTTTCACAGTCCTTTGCAGAGCACACATAGTGTACAACCCACCAGCACTACTCAGTCCTTTTCTGCTTCTTTCTTTCTTTCTTTCTTTCTTTCTTTCTTTCTTTCTTTCTTTCTTTCTTTCTTTCTTTCTTTTCCTGCCGCCCTCACTCCTCCACTCATAAGCTCTATCCTCTGCCTCCTGACTCCAGCTCCCGGAGTAGTGGCTTCTGGCTCCTTTTATAATGCACCCGGAAGTGCTCCAGGTGCTTGATGACCTACTTCCGGCAGAACTTCTGGGAGTGATGGAAGAGCTGCTCTGTAGGGCTCAGCAGTAACTGTAGCACCCCATGGATCCCAACAGGGCTGCACCAAACTCCAACTCCCATGAAGCCCTGCGGGAGTCCTAAGTACCGCTGCAACCCAGGGGGGCTGCCATCTAGAGCTCTGGGGGAGGTAACGCTCTGGATAGGGTGGCTCCCCCGGTTCCCCCAGCGTGGAGGTGTCCCAGCCGGGCAAGGGTCCTGGCCATCCACCACACCATGGAATTTGCTGTTTTTTTTTGTCCCTCACCTCCAGACACATGGATATACATATGATGTACCAGTCACCCCCTGTCGGAGATAAAATTCAGTTTAATTTTTTAATATAGAAATTTCAAACACAAGGAATTCATCTGGGCTACTTATTATGTGATCAGAGGTTTGTCTGAAAGGTATATTATTATTTATTAACATTTTTGCCGCCATTTTGAAGATAGTTGTATGATCATTGACATGGTAATCCTTCACACTGGAGGTACGTGGTGGGTGATGTCATCAACGTGACCATATAAAGGTGCATTTCCAGCTATCTGTGATTGATTTAAAGAGCCATTTTGCAATTATTTATTTGACTCTCAGCAACAGAAACTAGCTTATATATTTGACTTTGATACTTGGTCAGTGATTTGGCTTTGTAGGCTTTCTTTCTCACTTCTGGTGTCTACCTTGGCCTGTTATTGACTATGTCCTTTTCTCCTGGTCATTGTTCATAATTTCTATTTTTTGCTTTCTACCTTTTCACTCGGTACACAAGTCAGATGAAGACGTAAAATCCTCTATGACCTTTTAACCCATCGTGTCTTCACCTGCTAATCATGACCTCCAAGGACACACCCCTAACAACAGGGGAGGCTGCCCTAACGACAGGAGCTCAAAGTTGTAGCAGTTGTGGAAATACAAAAACCAAGATGAAACGGTCCAAAATATTTTATATTTATTAAAGTGAACGGAAACTCCAATCGTAAACATCAGATTCACATGTAGTGACACCAAAACACTTGAAATTGAAAGCTCTGGGATGCACAGTGTCAGGTGCAACAATGTCTTTTTTGGAGCGTGGTGATCAGAGCTGCACACAGCACACCAGATGTGGTCTTAACCCTGCATTTTATAGTATGAGCATCACTCAGGTTAAATCGTAAAAACTGGCAAAAAGAAGCCAATGTTTGATTTGCCTTTTGAACAGCTGCAGTGTATTTCTTAGATGGTGAAAGTGTTGTGTCAACATCAACCTCTAAATCCTTTTCAGAGGTCACTTCCTCCATGACAGCGTCTCCCATCTATGTATTTGCACCTTTTGCCCAAATATAGCACTTTGCACTTTTCTACATTAAAGTGCAGTTTTTTGCCCAGTTCTGAAGCTTCTCCAAATCTGTTTGAATTCTTTTTGCAGCCATGCTTCCAATTTTGGTAGCATCTGCAAATTTCACAAGTTTTCTAACTACACTGGAATCAATGTCATTAATAGAGATTTGAAAAGGTAACGTCCCAAGGACAGACCCCTGAGGATGACCTCACTCAGTTCTCTTCTTCTCTGTACTCTTTCTCTCCTGCCAGTTAACCAACTAGAGATTCAGTTTTGAAGGTTACCTCTGATGCCAACAGCTTCTAGTTTCAGAATTAATCTTCAGTGTGGGACGACGGAGTCAAAGGCTTTTTGAAAGTCTAAGTAAATTATGTTGAATGATTTACTTTTGTCAACTGCTGCAGCAGCCTGCTCCAGAAAAAGATTGATTTGACAAGATCTTCCAGTTATAAACCTATGCTGACTGCTATTTAGTATGTTATTTTCATTTGTGTATTTTTCTTAATTATTTGTTTTTAAGATAGATAGATAAATATGTAGCCCTAGGTTCATATAATATTCCCCTTAATAGTGTTTAGTGGTTGCTTAAAAATATATATATATATATATATATATATATATATATATATATATATATATATATAAAATATATATATATATACTGTGTATATATATATATATATATATATATATATATATATATATATATATTATTTTGTTATGTCACTGTTTCTGTAATGTGATTGAGTGGGCTAGAAGACAAGGGGGCACGTACTCGGATAAGAGAATGACTACATGGAGATTTTGGGAAAAAAAAAGAAAAAGGTGTTGAGTAACAGAGGCGAACTAGCAGAGTTAGCCTGCGAAGAGTCACGGGATACTTTGGATAGCGCTGTAGGTGACCAAAGTAAAGCCTGGCAGCTCCTTGGGCAATGAGGAAAAACAGCAAGTTTCACCCCATTTGGACAGACTAGCTCCTTTTTGCTTACAGCGTTTTGCCGTGAGCCTGTCTGCCTGCAGGGCAACTCCATCATTTTTCCACAGAGTGGAAGTGCTGTGTTTGGACAATGGACACTGATATTCACTCCGCTTATTTGTGAGTACTGTGACCTTTTAGATTGGCTCGTTAGAGTGAATGAGCCTTAACGTTGTTGGCCATCACATTCCTGAGCGTCGACCAGGCCTGCAATGAAGGGAGTTTGTGTTGATATTATTTTTATTTTGGTGGCCACTGGCTTGTGTGTGTGTGTGTGAGTGTCTGTGGGCCCCTAAGGTTGTTAAGTCAAAGTGAGGTTTTAGTAATTAAGTTTGCTCATATTATAGATTTGGTTATTGTGTTTTTCTTTAACAGTGGGATGTTTTAAATGCTGGTAAAAGCAAACAGTTAAAAGTACATTTGTAAGGTTTAAGTACACTGCCTGAATCTACAGGTATTTGATTGCAAGGGTAAATATACTGCAATTTGTGTGAGTTTTCTAATTTCTGTAATCTATGATTTGTGGGAATTTTGATTGGTCTTAACTATAAATAGTTTTTTTTTTTTTTTTAGATATTTTTCCAATTTAGTCAATACATTTTGGTATATTTGGGGAACATATTTATATTGTGAATATTGTTATAAGTTACTAATTGTGAAACAGCTGTCAGCTTATTACTGGGGAGTTGGTATTAGTTAAGGGATTCTAATTTATCCTCTAAAAATATGTATTTAAAATTAAAGGGGTTTTCATAAATCAGCTTAGGGAAATAGTTTACGAACTTTGGGTGCTCTCCTATGGTTAAAGGGTAAAAGATAGATAGATAGATAGATAGATAGATAGATAGATAGATAGATAGATAGATAGATAGATAGATAGATAGATAGATAGATAGATAGATGTTAGGAGCACACGCTGATACAGCTCATTGCCGCACCCACCACATGACAAACCAACTCAGGATCCCAGATTAGGACCCGAGTGTAGCCATGCAATGGGTGACACCTCAGCACCACAGTAGTTCAGATGGAATGGAACCAGTGTGAGGGTTTTTATGGTGTCTGGAGTTCCAATTCTACCACCAGCCCCCAGGTGTTTCCTTGCAGGTTAGAGAGCCTACATGCAGGGCTGGATGCACATTAATGTCATACCCAGGATGGAGCAATTGCAGGTTGAGGGCCCAACGAAGTAGAGTCACTTTTGGTGTTTCGAACCAGCAATATTCCAATAGCCAGTGCAAGTCTCTAGCCTTAGAGCCACCACTCCACCCATAGATAGATGGATAGACAGACAGACAGATAGATATTAATTTTAGTGTAGTTAGATAGATAGATAGATAGATAGATAGATAGATAGATAGATAGATAGATAGATAGATAGATAGATAGATAGATATTAATTTTAGTGTAGTAGGCAGGATAGATAGATAGATTGTGTGATGGACGGCCAGCAGCTCATTCTGTCCGACACATCCAAGACGCTAGATGGCATCTTCCCTGCAGCATGGAGGTGCCCCGGATTCCCGCAGGGCACCATGGGAAATGGAGTTCGGCTTCACAGCCCTGCTGGGTGCCATGGGTCTCATTGTGGGATGCTGCAGGAAGACGCAGGGATTTTCATTTTCCCGGTAGCCCCGTAGTACTCCCAAGTCACGAGGACGGAGAAACAGAAGTACTTCCGGGCTGAAGAAAAATATAAGTCTTTATCTGACCCAGAGGTGCTATGGAATCACATGGACAGAAGGACAGGAGTACTTCTGGGTCAAGGACTATTTAAAGGACTGGTGCAGACCCAGCAAGCTGAGCCGGAGTTGGGAGGGAGTGTGACGGACTGGAAGATTGGTTTATTGTAGTGGATTGAATTGTATTATTGATTATTTGTGTATTGTGGTGGATGTGGTGCTTTAGAGGCATTATATTGAAGAAAATTAAAATACTTCTAGGTGCTTTTTAACCAGTGTCTGCATCTGTCCATTGGGTTTCACGGGGAAATAGCGACCCCCAGCTTCCACACATTGACAATAGATAGATAGATAGATAGGGAGGAAGCATTAAATCACATGATAGCAGTTGGCAGAAAAGACCCCCTGAGGTGCTTCTTAGCACTCCATAGTGGAATGACCCTGTGGCTAAAAGTCTTCTAAGAATGCACTTTGTGGAGGGGTTTTTCATGATGCCATCCAATTTTGCCACCTTCCTCTTTTCTACAACAGCTCTGAGTGTGTCCATTGTTCATCTGGGGATGGCGCAGACTTTCCTGACAAGTTTGTTCAGGTCTTGTGCATGTTTTGAGCTCAAGTTGCTCCCTAGGAGACCACAGCATAGAACATGTCACCGGCTACTACAGACAGGTAGAACATTTCCAGCAGCTTGCTGCATACATCAAAAGACCTTATTGTATTTCTTTAAACCTTATTAGGGTGGAGAAAATGAAGAAGGGGCCTGAGTTGCCTCGAAAGCTTACATATTGTAATCTTTTTAGTTAGCCAATAAAAGGTGTCATTTTGCTTGGCTTTTCTTTAAACCTTATTGTAGTTTCTATAATTTTGCATGGCAGAGACATAAGACTTGTTGGTATGTAAGAAGTTTATTATTGGTTTATTATTTTTTAACAGGAGGTTTGGATGAATTAGCCATTTCACATTGTTCAAACGTGCAATCCAAGGACTTTCTTCAAACGCTGATATTGTAGATTTCAACTTGGATCAGCAATGGGGAGAACCTTTTGTACTTTGGATTTAAACTCCTAAATATCCAAAAAAAGATGGGAAAGTACACTGTATAACAGAGCAGTGGGGTCTATAATAGCACAATATATTAAATGGTTGATAGATGTGCCATAAATACAAGATATACACTCAATACCATTACATACAATTATATTCTAATATCTCATTATAAAAGACAGTCACTCATTCATTTTCAGAACCTGTTATTCTGATCCACTTTTATAGGGGGCTGCAGCCTGTCCCAGCAGCACTGGGCACACAGCAGGACACTGCAGTTATTTGCAGGTCCCACTCATCCATGTATGAAGTACCAATTAGACTTAGGGATTGTCAGGGATATAAAAGGAAACCAGAAATCGCAAAAACCCCACAATTAGGCTTTTGGACCTCGTTAGGCACAGGCTCTCACTCCTCGATGAGAAAAATGTTACATAGATTGAAAAAAGTTACAGAATCTGTGACTCAATGAATGCTAACATGTTCTGCTCTTCTGTTGTCAGTGGAATTTAAGCTGCACATTTGCCTAATTTGTATTCCAGTATTTAAATAAAATGCACTCAATACGAAACAGGACATCAGTGCAAAAGAGAAATTGCTGTAATCACAAAAAGCAATTAATTCTTTTTTTTTTCCAATTTAGATACTAAGAGAACAAATAGGGAAGTTAGCTTTATTCTCTTTATTTTGTTCTTTTCTGCTCAAAGGTGATGTAACGCTTTCACAATCCACATAAATGATTTTTTCCACCTCAGTCACCACAATACCGGGGAAATGTCACTTTTCATTTATAGTTTTTAATGAGGCAGTAGGCCTTGCAAGTCTGTTGGGGACTTGGAAATGTAAAACAGCACACAAGGAAGTGAGCGCCGGGCCTTGTGTTATGGAGTCTGGCAAAAGCCATCCGGCAGCCTTCTTAATGGTGTGTGGGGAGCACTGGAGCAAATCTGGGACACGGCCTCCCTAAAGCAAGACCGACCTCCAGTACATCAGGGATATCCTCTGCATATATTTGGATTTCACATGGCCAAGCTGAACGGTTTCGTGGTGGCAGCTTGGGTAGTGCTGGCACCCTACATCACATGGGCATTGGTTTGTTTGTTTGTGCAGCCCCTTTTTCAAATGGGTTTATTATCCAAAGATTAAATATATAGCAAGGTAATGGAATGGAGTCTCACCTACCCACTTAAGTAAGAAAAAAATAATCCATACATGAGTGTGGACCACTTATGCTTTGGCCCATATGTATACACAGTCAGGGCAAATTGTAAATGGCTAATTGACCTAAAGTGCATGTGTGGGTGTCAGTTAAACTGGAGTAAGTGAAGGAACATCCACACGGGCACAGGGAAGCCTTGCAAAAGTCAACCGGGCATGAGATTCAAGCCAAGGATGTGACCTTTGTGTGGCACCATCACTAACCACAAAGACACCATGCAGCCATTTCAAAGCATGCAAGTTGACTCTTTCAGGGCTGATGTCGACTTTTGTCGAAATTCAGAGGTAGAGGACAGTAATCAGCTGTAAGTCGAATCAAGTCAAGTTGGGGAACATGCACTGGTACAGCACATTGCCGCACCCACAACAACACGACAAAACAACTCAGGATTCCTGTTGGCAACCCCCCAGGCAGACACACGGTCCAGTCCCACCCTCCAGAAATGACCCCTTATCTGCCGCAGCTAGGTGTTACATGGGCAACCCCTTGGTCTTGTCCAGCCACTTGGAGCCCCAACAATGAGGATCTTACGAGCTGGATCACCCTTGGGGAAACGCACCACTTGGCTGTAGTGCCGTAACTGACGCTTCCTCACAATGCAGGTAATGTGCCTCATTCGGGACTCCATGAGCAACACAAAGTCAAATCAGTGGTACCCAAGGATTCTCTGAAGAGACACAGTACCAAGCGGAGTCCAGTCTTTGTATCAAATCACTGGATTGAGTCCATGTCTCACAACCATACAGCAAGGCAGTAAGCACTAGGGGCCTCATGTATAAACGGTGCGTACGCACAGAAATGTTGCATAAGATCTTTTCCACGTTCAAATCGCGATGTATAAAACCTACACTTGGCGTAAAGCCACGCACTTTTCCACGGTACCTCATGCCTTGTCGTACGCAAGTTCTCAGCTCGGTTTTGCAAACTGGCGGCACCCAGCGTCAAAGCAATGGTACTGTTCTTGTGTGGTTACTCATTATTTTCATGACGCGGCTTTATAAATACACCAAAACTAACAGCATATTGTTTATTAGTGTAACGCATCTGATTGTAATTAACTTGTAACAATATAATGGTCCAGGGAACAGCCATAGTATTCCAAACACCATAACTGATTTAGCGTTGTTACTCTCACTGCACCTTCCTCTTCTTATTTTCCTTCTTCTTCTTTCAGCTGCTCCCGTTAGGAGTTGCCACAGCGGATCATCTTTTTCCATATTACTCTCACTGGAAGACTCGGAGTATTTATATCACTGTATCTGAGTGTGAATCACAGCAGCAGCTAATTGGAAAGAGAATTATCGATATACAGCTTCAAGGACACGCTGCCTCAGCCACGGCAAAACGTTTTAAAGCCTTTCCAGTACGGACCTCGCGGTTCAGAAACAGTTTCATCCCAAGAACTATAAACGCACTCAATCAATTGCACCTTGTAGAACTGTTAGGACTTATAAGTACAATCACCCCACTGTAAACTTGCACTATAGTTATAATTATAATGTATTTACATATGATGACGATATCATTTTTAAGGTGAAATGCAGCAAAATATGTTTGTTAAATTATACAGATAAAACTTTAACTTCATTTAAATAATCTATATTCTTCACTGGGAGTGTCGTTAAGGATAGAATAATTAAACATGTACTACGAAGATATTTCAATGTTCTTTAAACGTTTTGAAGAATCGGCGCTAAGCTTACAGATGGCTTAACGTCTATTACAGAGCTGATTGTGTGGCGATCGGTTACTTGGGGAAAGAAAAGCACTGACTGCAGTGACGGCTACGCCAATACAGTATATATTGAATATAAAACAGAAAGAGAAAATAACAACATAGCTAAAAACGCAGCGACCAATTTCGGCAAACGTTAAATGCTTGTGTCATGAGCACGAGGTGGCTATGCAGTGTCTGCAATGGACGTGGCCATCCACCGTGCATACGCTGCCTTACTGACATTGACGGACGAAGGAGCCACCGATTCTTCCTCTGCCCAGTGCCACCACAAGCCTAGAGCCGCCCCTGATTGTACTGCTGCAATAAATTATTTAATCGAAGTGAAACACATGTTTAATAACGTGCTTTAACTCCTATCATCATGAAAATGACATCACGTATACATCTCAGTATTTTAGTTATTCAGAGAGCTGTAATATCACAAATGTAATGGACTCTGTGTCCAGTTGGAGGAACAGAGACAGTTTAAGAAGCAAGTAGTGATTCACACACATAGATCACATACGAGTAGAAGATCAAATACAAAACAAAGCATTTAACGTGCTACTTTAATTACGATGTGATTTGAGAAACTGGTTAATTAAACGATTTTAAGATGAAGTTTATGATGTTCTACTTTAATGACAAAATAAACTACGTGATTAGAGTGGAAAATTCGAGATTAAAGTTGACATTTCGTGCTTTTTCCCCACCGTGTGCCTTTTTTCTCTGTACCCTAATAAGCTTTCATATGACACTCAGACAGTGGGCTTACAACTCTTCTTTTCACGGCAACTTTGATATATGACTTCTTTTTTATTTCCGGCACTGTGCGATTTTGTGAATGTGAGCTTTCAAGTTTCTCCAACACGCTATGTCACTCGATCAACTTCCTTTTGTTTATTATACCACGGTTTATTTGAACAAATAGTATGTTTTTCCTTTGCCTCCACTTGGTATTCGCTGAAATTCTTATATTTTCCCCGTGCTTTTCCCATTGTCTTTTCACAGAAGGCTGAGCTTAAGGGCGATTTATATTGATTTGCATATTCAAAGAGGCGTAATTCTGGGTGGATTTGGGGCGTTACAAAATGCGTGCACGAGCGTTAGTTTTCACGCTGATCGGGATTTATGTAGCGGAAGAACGTGGAAGTTGGAGTATGCACAGATTCCTGCATCTGGATTTTTCTGTGCGTAAGCACATTTCGGCTTTTGTGCTTACGCCATGTTATAGTGTGAGTTCTACGCACAGCGTTATACATGAGGCCCCAGGACTCTAAAGACTCAGACCTTCGTCCTTTTGCACAGATATCAGAAGCGCCACACACTCCTTTCCAGCGACCTCATGAACCCCCATGCTCTCCCAATCCATCTAATGACTTCATAGGAAGAGTCATCAGAGACATGAATGTCACTGCCAAGGTAAGTAAACCTCTCGACAAGGTCAACACTCTCTCCACAGACAGCTGTAAACTGGGACAAAACTCGCCCTTACGTTTATGTTTGACTCTCTTTGCTAGAAGGAAAGCTAAGTAGCTTTGTTGATTTAACCTCGATTCCCTGCATGAGAAGCAAAGAGCCTCTAAAATGGCATTGACATCTGGCGAGAGACTAAATACTCCGTGGACGTTTTACATATTATCACCGAATCGGACTCTGACTTGTCGGACTTGGAATTTGATGCAAGTGATCAGGAGATGGATATCAAAAATGATAGTGAGGTACCAGCATCAGCTGATCAGTCCCCAGTTGATCGTGGTGTTGAACACATTTGTCTAGCTGCGTTCGCCTGGGAGGACCACCACTTATCATGACAAGTAGTACAACCCATATTGTGTGACACTGTGACTGCCACCGCCGCCCACCGGCTGTGCGACGACAGCCAGGCAGCCGGCCCACCGTGCCTTCCTGCTGGCCATGGAGGTGCCCTTGCGCAGCCACTGCCACCAGAGTTGCCAAACATGTGCCAACAGCAGCCACAACACGTAGCAACAGACGGTTTATGTTGAAACCATTGTTTTGTGTGCTTTTCAGAAAACTGAGTTTTTTGGAAAAAAATATTCAGCCCTCAAAGAGTTAAAAATTAATAATTCAGAGCCCTCCAGAGTGTTTTCATTTATTGACCCCTCTGCTCCACAGTTTAAAATTACATATCAAACAGTTCAGACATTGGGTAATTTAAAGTGCACACTGCAGACTTTCATTTAAGGGATGTGCATACATTTTGGTCCCACAATGTAGAAATGACAGCACTTTTTAAACACAATCCCCCATTTCAGAACACCATAATGTTCATGGTTTCATTTCTTCATAAGATACCTCAGCTTGCTTCTAGCCTTTGGAGTCTGCAATTGCCGTTGTTAAACATGAGGGCTGGAGCTGTGACAATGAAAGTCAAAGAAGCCATTATGAGGCTGAAAAACAAGAATAAAACCATTTGAGACATCAGGAACACCTTAGGATGACCAAAATCAACTGTCTGGAATATCATTAAGTAGAAAGAACGCACTGGTGGGCTCAGTAATCACAAAGGGACTGGTAGACCAAGGAAGACATTCACTGCTGATGAGAGAAGAATCCTCACAATGGTAATGAAAAAACCCCAAAGGCCTGTCTGACAGATCAGAAACAGTCATCAGGGGGCAGATATGTGTGTGTCAGAGACGACTATCAGCAGAAAACATCATGAACTGAAATACAGAGGCCACACTGCAAGATGTAAACCACCAGTGTGCCACAAAAACAGGACGACCAGATCACAGTAGGTCAAAAAGGACTTCAAAGTGTCTGCAGAATTCTGGGAAAAGGTGTTGTGAACAGAAGAAACAAAGATGAACCTGATCAGAGTGATGGCAAGAACAAAATGTGGAGATGACAAGGAGCTGCCCAAGATCTAAAGCAGACCACCTCATCTGTTAAAGATGGTGCTGGGGATGTTATAGATTGGGCATGTATGGCTACCACAGTCTCACTTCTCTTCATTTATGATAGAACTGCTAACAGCAGAGTCTGACATTAAATTCTGTGGTGGATAGAAACATCTGATCTGCTCAGATTCCTGTAAATGGCTCCAAAAAATGAAGGAAACATGTGTCTCTGTCCCAAACAGCATAGAGGGCACTGTAGCTAGGCAATGTCTATAAACATAGCATTATTATATTAAATACTTCAGGATTCGCTGATATTCAGTCCTTAGACGTACCATTAGTTTAGATCATCTCACAAAAAGCTGTAATTTATATGTGGGACAGGATACACATAAAGCAACTTTACTCAAAGCAAAGTGAATTAGGAAAAGAAAATACGCTTGCTAATTTCCAAACATTTGTATTGTATTAGTTTGAAATAATTGCATTAGAATAAATCCCATATTTTCTAATTTTGTTGACTTTAAAATATAGCTCATTATCTATGTTGTTTATTTTATATAAATTTTTTGTTATCCCTGCCAAGAGAGCTCTTTCTCTGTCTCTCGTATATTTATATTGATCAGCCACAACATTAAAACCCCTGATAGGTGAAGTGAATAACATTGATTATCTCTTAGCAATGGCTCCTGTCAAGTAGAGGGACATGTTATGCAGCAAGTGAACAGTCAGTTCCTGATGGTGATGCATTGTAGGCAGGAAAAATGGGCAACCGTAAGGATCTTAGCAACTTTGACAAGGAACACATTGAGATGGCTTAGACGACTGGGTCAGGGAATCTCCAAAATGACAGGTCTTGTGGGATATTCCTGGGATGCAGAGGTTAGTACCTGCCAAAAGTGGTCCAAGGGAGGACAAATGGTGAACCAGTGACAGGGCCAGGAATGCACAAGGATCATTGATACGCATAGGGTGTCTGGTCAGGAGATGTACTGTGGGGCAAATTGTTGAAAACCATAATGCTGGCCAAGAGAAAAAGATGTCAGAATACACAGTGCATTGTAGCTTGCTGCAAATGGAGCTGAGTAGCTGAAGACTGATTAGAGTGCCCACACTGACCCCTGACCACTATTGAAAGTGACTGTGGCAGTGGGCATGCAAGAATCAGAACTGGATCACAGAGCAATGGAAGAAGGTGGACTGGTCTGGTGAATAACGTTTTCCTTTAGATGTGGATGACCAGGAGCACGTGCATTGTTTACCTGGGGAAGAGATTGTAACAGGATGGACGCACTCCATAAGCTAACTGTAACTCTATACACTAGAGAGACAGAATTTTATTTGTCCCCAAGAGGAAAGTTGGCTCCTCAAAGAAGCTCTTTAGATAGATACAGTATATAGATACGGTAGATAGATTAGATAGATACGGTAGATAGATTAGATAGATACGATAGATAGATACATAGATATATAGATAGATAGATAGATAGATAGATAGATAGATAGATAGATAGATAGATAGATAGATAGATAGATAGATAGATAGATAGATAGATAGATAGATAGATAGATAGAAATAGTGGATTTGGAAAGTATTAAGGCTCCTTCATTTTATGCACACTTTACTGGGTTGTAAATTTTATTTTAAACACCACCATGTTGTAGATAGGCCCAGCATCATTCTTTAACCACAAGATGTTAAATCCAAATTACAGTGTGACACATAGAACCTTAAGCAGTGTATACATTTTCAAATGTATTTAATTATTTTCAAAACCTCTTAATCTACTTCAAGGTTTAGATAGATAGATAGATAGATAGATAGATAGATAGATAGATAGATAGATAGATAGATAGATAGATAGATAGATAGATAGATAGATAGATATTAAATTTAGTATAGTAGGCAGGATAGATAGATAGATTTTAGTTTAGTAGGCAGAATAAGATAGATAGATAGATAGATAGATAGATAGATAGATAGATAGATAGATAGATAGATAGAAGAGGAAGCATTGAATCACCTGATAGCAGTAGACAGAAAAGACACCTGAACCCCAGCCTCACGTCTACGCCGGAGGCGCTTCTTGGCACTGTGTAGCAGACTGAGTCTGTGGCTAAAAGCCTCCTAAAAGGGTTGAAGAGAATTTTTCATCATGGCATCTAGTTTTGCCACCATCCTCTTCTCTACAACAGGTATGAGTGTGTGCAGGGTTCGCCAAAATTGTCTTGGCTAGTGAGAATTAGATCATTCAAAATGTGGCATTAACCTATACTTCCTTAGAAGGTTGGTGTCCTTCAACATCTGCAATAAGATGCTGCAGATGTTCTATCAGACGGTTGTGGAGAGTTCCCTCTTCTACGCGGTAGTGTGCTGGGGAGGCAGCATAAAGAAGAAGGACATCTTATGCCTGGACAAACTGCTGAGGAAGGCAGGCTCTATTATAGGCACGGAGCTGGACAGGTTGACATCCGTGGCAGAATGACGGGCACTGAGCAGGCTCCTATCAATCATAGAGAATCCACTGCATCCACTGAGCAGTGTCATCTCCAGGCAGAGGAGCAGCTTCAGCGACAGACTGCTGTCACCGTCCTGCTCCACTGACAGGCGATCATTCCTCCCCCACACTATGCGACTCTTCAATTCCACCCTGGTAAACGTTAACATTATACAAAGTTATTGTCTGTTTTTACCTGCGTTTTTATTCCTCTTTAATTTAATTTTGTCTTTTGTATCAGTATGCTGCTGCTGGATTATGTGAATTTCCCCTTGGGATTAATAAAGTATCTATCTATCTAAAAAGGCAGATTGCTGTAAGTATGATGGAATTACAGTCACATTTCTTGTCACACGTTTGCTAAATAATTTGTTGGCTGAACGTCCCCAGTGTTGGTGTGTCAGAGTGTGGATGTGCAACATTGTTCATAATGGCACTCAGTTTTGTCTTCATTCTCTCCTCTGCTACTATCTTCAATGGGACAGCAGTGCATCCCATAACTGAGCATATACAGTAGTATTTTCTTAATTAGCTTCATGGTTTGGCCAAAACACTTCACTTTGAAAATCACACTGACCATCACAGAGTTGTAAAACATGTAATGGATGTCATTACCCACAGTAGAGGAACAAAATCTCCTCAGAAAAAAAGCGTACTCTTCCCTTTCTTTTACAGTTCTGCTTTGTTACTAGTCCAGCCCAACCTACCATTAATGAGGACACCCAGGTACTTGTAGCAGTGCACCACCTCCACATCTACTCCTTGTACAGTGACTGGGAGAAGCTCTTTGGTGCGGTCAAAGTCAGTAAGCAGTTGCTTTGTTTTGCTGATATTGAGTTGCAAGTTCTCCAACTGACTCCTATACCCTATCCCATCCTCCTTGTCAATAGACTCCATTAGCGGAAAGTCATCAGAAGAATGTCTGCCAGTGACATGATCCAGTGTTTTATTTATAGTCTGAGATGTACAGCATGAACAGAAAAAGAGGCAGGACAGTTTCTTGTAGTGCTCCAGTGTTGCTCACATCCACATCAGAGACACAGTCCTTAAGTTTCACAAACTGCAGTCTGCCCGACAGATAGTCCATCATCCAGGACACCACAGACTCATCCACCTGCATATCTCTGAGTCTACCCCTTAACAGGGATGACTGGATGGTATTGAAGACACTGGGGAAATGAATTTGAGAGCAGGCATTTGTATTGCAAATCCTGGAGCTATTGTATACTGACAATTGTTACTGAGCAGTCAACTAGAATGAACAGCAACAGGGGTCCCAAGCAGATGGATGGGCCTTTTCCTAGCAGTTCAGGGAATTTTGGGCTTAACACTATAAATCAGGTCATAACAGCTTTACTGGAGTAATGCTCAGGGATAACCGTATTTACACAGTATTCCAAACTCAAGAGAGGCTCGAGGTAAACACCAAGGAGATGGAAGGCATTAGAAGTTTAAGAAGAAAAGTTCTCCTTGTTTGAATTAGTTGATTTAAAACAACCAGAATGTATGATGGGTGAAGAAAAGTTTCTACAAAACCTAAACATTGGCTCTTATGAAAACATAACAATACTTTCAGGAAATCCTTTAACTGTTAGAACAAGGCTAGTGCCTCCTATTTAAAGTTCTGCTCTCTATTATATCCAAATGAAATATATTTATAATTTGTTTATATACTAGGGGGCTTCACCTCCTGCCTGCTTCACTCGCCAACACCCCCAGCGTGCCCCCCACCCGACCTTGTCTACACGCCAGCCACTTCACATCTCTGCTGCTTGCGTTGTGAAACACCCTCTTAATCGGTGATACAATGGGAAACAAATACAGGTTTTTTTACCTCCTCTTTGCTCGATCAGCTGCTGGCTTGCTGCTGCTGCTGTGCTGCGTGATCTACATCTTGCAGGGCGCTTCGAACATTTAAAAGCCCGTACAGCAGCTGTTCTTTTGTCTCACTGCCTTGTCTCTCTTCTCCCCCAGACATTCTCTGCCCCTATTGGGGGTCCCGCTTCTGAGGCACACCTCTATGAACAGGTAGATTTTCTATTCTTTTAATTGAGAGACGGAACTGTACCCTCTGACTACACATGGAGCTCAATACACTCCTGAAAGAGACTTATGTTTGTTTGAAGAGTTTGAATAACGTTTCTGTCTCTAAAATCTCCTGTGTATCTGTGCGACTCTGTGACTCAAGCCTGACAAGCGTAGGTGAATTTCACTTTCACCAAACAACAAATCTTATAATTCTTGTGGATACGCCTCTTCATTGGGAATAAGCACTATTTTTCCCTGATGGCAACATGAATTAGAACAATATATTTTGATCTTTTCACTGTTCCGTTATTTCAGAGTAATAATTTCCGTTTGTTTGTGCTAATGCGATCTTTACTATCATTCTTTTAAGACTTTCAAATTTTCATACTTCCATTATCTCTAACCTGCTCTGCATGTGTATCGTGCCAATGTTTTTGAATTCTTTACAACGTTCTACTTTGTCATCTACTCTTTGTCTTTTATTTCTGGCCCCAGGCGTGGTTAAATCTCTTGGCACAAAGTTTTGTCTCGTGGGACGTGAAAGTGTCTCTCTGAGAAAGTCACATCTCGTCTCTCTGAAAAAGTATTGTCTTGTCCCAAGATTTTTTTTATATAATAGACTATGCAAAAAATGTTGACAGTTTTAAGCATAGTAAACAAATTTCAGTTTGAACCGACAGAACTGAATATGGGGAGAGTGACACATTCAGAAGCCATTAATGCCAGTCAGCATGTTCACACTACAACGGCTTCCCTTCAGATAAAGGTTAACGCTAAAGGTCAGGATCCAAAGCATCCTCCTTTCATACAAAGCTAAGACGTTGCACCATTAAGCTCATCAAGTTCTTTTGATGGTGCACTACACCTCATCCAGATTTCTACTTGACTTAATAGTTTGTTATGCAGTCTTTTCTGTGAAAAAGTACTTCAGAATTCCTGGCTTAATTTACTTCACCTTAATTTCCACCATTGTCCTCGAGTGCAGAGTTCACTTTTTAATTTAAAAGGATTACTGGATTATAGATTCAAATCAGTTTGATGCAGTGAAATCGGATTTATCTCAATTGGTGTCTAAAAATTCTCCTGCCGGCAGACTCCCAGAGATTCCCACCTTCTATTTTAAAAAAATAATTATATGATGAATTTTATATAAACGTTAACAGCTGCTAGAATCTCTGGGACAACAGGGAATGCAAGTCAAAAAGATCTACTTGTTTCTCTATGGAGGAACAGACTTGCAACAAATACCTCTTGACACACCTAAGAGGGTCCATGGAACACCACCCCACCCTAGAAGAACATGATGACTTACCGAGAATTCCCCCTTTCTTAAATTTCCAAGGAATGCTACCATATAAAATTAAAGAAAGAGCAGATGGCTACTGAGTGGCAGGAACTGCGCACATGAGGCCTTGACAGGAACTCCAGTTGCATTCAACAGAAACCTGCCATCTCTGTTAACGAGTACATTCAGAGATATGCAGGTGGATGAGCCTGTGGTGTCCTGGATAATGGACTACCTGACAGGCAGACCACTGTTTGTGAGACTCAAGGACTGTGTCTCTGATGTGGATGTGAGTGACACTGGAGCACCACAAGGAACAGGCCTGTCTTCTTTACTCTTCACTCCATACATCTCCGACTATAAATATAACAACAGGGCATGTCACTAGCAGAAATTCTCAGATGCCTTTGTACTTATAGGGTGTATTGATAAAGGGATGACACAGAGGAGAGGAGTCAGGTGGAAAAGTTTGTTTTTTGGTGCAAAGAGAATTGTCTGCAACTTAATATCAGTAAAACCAAGGAGCTGCTTATTGACTTTCACAGTACCAAAGAGCCTCTATGTTTGGTCACTATTCAGGGACTGGATGCAGAGGTGGTGGGAGGCAGCAAAAGGGCTTGAGCAAGGGCAATTCCGAATCAGACCGGGATGTGTCAGAGTGCACTGATTCTTTTTCTCGCTTTCCTGCAGACCATTCACGGGAGATCCCACCTGGCCCTGTTGACGTCACTTCCGGGCACGAGCCTATGGAGGAAGACCTTGCCGGCTCCAGCCCCTTTGATGTCACATCCGGGCTCGATCCTATGACTGAAGACCCTTACGATCCCGGCCCCTTTGACATCACTTCCTGTCCTGACCTTTAAAAACCTCCACCTTTTCCCTTTTCATTCAGTTCTGTTTTGAACTCCATTTTGTGCACATCAGTGCTGTCATTTATTTGCAACTTTGCAGGCAGGAAACAAAATATACGGGTGGCTGCCCCAAACCTTGCTATGGCTCTTTACGGAGTGTGTGACATTATATACTGTAACTATATAAGAAAAGTCAGAGCAGGCTCTTCTTCTTTAGGAGGCTGCTCTCATTCAATGTGGGTAGTGACCTCCTTCACATCTTCTACAACTCTGTGATGGCCAGTGAGATTTTCTACACTGTGGTGTGTTGTGTTGGTAACATCACTTCAAGAGAGGCCCACAGAATCAAGAAGCTAATTAAAAGGGCAAGGTCAGTTATGGGACACACTCTGGACCCCTGGAAGGTCGTAGAGAAGGAGAGAATAAAAACAAAATGACTGTCATTATGAACAATGCTGCACGCCCTCTCTCTGACAAACTAACACTGAGGACTTTCAGCCAATGAATCATTCAGCAAAAGGGTGTCAAGAAACACTATGGGGGATCTGTCATACCAACAGCAATATGCCTGTCAATATTTATATGAATGAGAGATTCCCTTTTATATTTAATCTGCAAAAATCTGTGAAAACAAATTTTCAGTTTGTCATTAAGGGTTATAGAGTGTAGATTAACGGATACAATGGCAAATTTATCTGTTTAAAATGAAATCTACAACCCAGTAAAGTGTGCATAAAATGAAGGAGCCTTAACACTTTTTGCTCTACCTATCTATCTTAATACTTTTCACTCTATCTATCTATCTATCTATCTATCTATCTATCTATCTATCTATCTATCTATCTATCTATCTATCTATCTATCTATCTATCCTGCCTACTATACTAAAATTAATATCTTTCTATCTATCAACCTTGAACTAGATTAAGGGATTTTTAAAATAATTGAATTGGTTTGAAAATGTATACACTTCTAAAGGTTCTATGTGTCACACTGTAATTGGGATTTAAGATCTTGTGGTTAAAGAATGCAGCTGGGCCTATCAACAACATGGTGGTGTTTAAAATTAAATCTACAACCCAGTAAAGTGTGCATAAAATGAAGGGGCCTTAATACTTTCCAAATCAACTCTATCTATCTATTTATCAGACTGCTAAAAAAAATTAATGTGACCTTTAAATCCCTGACTATGAATCTTCCTCTTTCATACACTTTCCATACCTGTTGAACTGAACCATCAGTATTTATTTGTCTAATCCTGCTCATCCTGCCACATCCCTTGACTTCAGTTCAATAATTCATCCGTCATCATTATCTGTTCTTATTTTCATTAGAAACCCCGAGTGCTGGCCTTATAATTCTGACTAACATTCACTCAATATTAACTGTTACTGTGACATTCAGTCTCCTGACCTGGGGTCACCGGTATATAAACAGCTGACCCCTTATCAATAATTTCCAATTTCCTGCCCTGCACACAATTCTGTATTGAATCGGCCCACTAGCAAACTTTCCCAGTGTGATTATCATGCTATATTTATTATTTTCTGCAGTGATTTAATTATGATGTTTGCAAGACTTGCAAGTGAAAGCGGCCACATCTGAGCAGAAAATAGAAATGTTGATTTAATCACTGCCGAACATACATATAATTAAGAAGTGACGAATTACTTTGTAAAGGCACGGCACTATGTTAACTAGGGCTTATTAATATGACAGTTACTGATGGAAGCACTTGCTGTTTTAAAAATGACTTAATAGGTTTTCACTGTGTAATAAACCTTATGCAGTAATACTTGTAACTTTTAACTAAGAAAGTACTCAGTTCTACAAGAGAGGGCAATCTGAGTCATTAAGGGTCATTGTAAATGATGACCTTCATTCCAGCTGAACTCTTCATTAGGAGATGGTCGCTAGCATCTGCCCTCCATCCATTGTAAACCTGCTTAATCCAAGTCAGGGTCACTTATTCTGGATGAACTTAGCAGAAGCCCTCGACGGGTGCTCATCCATTACAGAGTCCACAAGCATCACTTACACTTAGCCTTTTTAGAGTCAACAGTTATTCTGACACACATGTCTTTAGAGATGTGTGCGGAAAACTCGAGTTTCTGGAGGAAAATTCACATAGACAGAGGAAGAAGGTGTAAACGTTCCAGATGTTTATACAATTGTGGGAGCTGCTCACGATCCCAGACCCAGGAATTGGGCTCAGACTTTTATAACTGCAAGGTAGCAACATTAATCACTGCAGCACTGTTCCAGCAGAAGCTTTTGAATGCCTTGTGATTTTTGTTTGCCCCGAGATTTTTGCTTTAAAATTTTCAAAAATGTATTTTCCACTTTTCACAAAATCTCTTTGGTACTGTTTTAGCTACCAGTTTTCTATTCTTTTCCAGTCTGGTCTATTAGTTTACCAGGTACAGATGATCTTATATCATTGTTTCTCTGTAAGACAGGTTAGGGTAGGTCAGGTCGGGGAGCATGCACTGGTACAGAGCATTGCTGTGCCCACCCCATGATGAAACAGCTCAAGATCCTGGTTGGCAACCCCCCAGGCTGACACACGGTCCAGTCGCATCCTCCGGAAATGACCATCTATCTGCAGCAGCCAGGTGTTATGTGGATGTCCCCTTAGCCTGGCTCAGCCACTCGGATTCTCATCAATTAGAATCCTGCGAGCCAGATCATCCTCGGGGAATCGCGCCACATGGCCGTAATACCGTAACTGACTCTCCCTCACAATGCAGGTAACGTGCCTCATTCTGTAAGAGCAGTGCACAAAATCTCCCGTGATAATCAGGGGGTCCTTTTACTGCTCCAGTGCTGGCTGAATACAATAATATTGAGCGCCTTCAAGATGCTCATAAAAAATTACAATATGGCATTAAAGTGACCACTACAAGGTTAATTAAAATAAACAAAATAAAAAATTGAACCTAAAAATTGAACTTTGCTTCCCTCGCCAGCCCTTGGGGCCCCGATATCTCGTGGCTGAGCTGCTCATAGGACGTCGGGGCACTCCTCTGTTACAGAAAATTATTTTATGTAAAGAGTTAGTATATAGAAGAGTATGCAGGATGCAGGAGGAAGACGGTTTAGTCCTTAAGTATTATGGATTGATTTTTAGAAAATCAGTTATTTGAGTATTTTACTACAACTGTTGATTTTAAATACCAATGAATAATAAAAGATAGTAAAAAATAAAAGTAAAACATAATTAAACAAAATAAAAAGTAAATAAAAAATTAAATTACATTAATGCGTCATCAAAAATAATATGAATTACTTTATCTTCTTTTTTGGTTTAATGATCGTATGTTGTTCGTGATATTTTCCTCTTTTTCATTTATTGGTTGATTTTCTTTGTTCTTGATTTTTATTATATGAAGCTCTTTTTTGTTCATTTTCTTTTTTTTTTTTTGATGTTCATTATCAGCTCTTGCCAATGTTTTTCTATCATGATCTAAAATTTGATGTTCTTGAATCTATAATTTGCTTTTCTGCCTTGCCATTATAGAGTTGAAGGGAAAGTTAGCACTGAGAGTGTCATGGGGTGGGATGGAGAGAGGATGTGCACAGTAGGAGTAATGATTGGGCGAGTGGTATGGAGGGGCATGGTCAAGGCGGAATAATGCGGATATTACGGAAAACTTTTTTTAATATAACAGAGAGATGAAAAGATGTGAGGGACACCACCTGCACCACAGGTTCATGATTCTTACATTAGAAGAGTTATGATGAGAACAGGCCATTCAGCCCAACAAGCTGTCCTTCTAGATTACACACAATAACATCAAGTCAAGATTTAAGGGTCTCTGAAGAGGATGTGAAACCTGTAGGGTCTTGTACTGATGCGGAGAGCTGTCCTCTGGGTATTTCTTCATCACAAGGTGCCCGACTTGTTATGACTGTCAGGACAGCACTGCGTAGACATTCTGCTGTCCACTGAGTGCAAACAGTCACTATCAACCAAATGTGTTGTGTGCAAAAAGTGTGGACAGAGCAAAGCAATGTGTTATAATTGCAGCACATGTGCTTCTCAGCCTGCACTCTGCTTTTAGGACTCTCATTCAAATGGTGATTTTTAGTCATCTTGAAGGTTTTCATCTTCTCCCCAAGTCCCTGTGGATTTCCCCCTGGGTGCTCCATTGACTGTGTTGAATTAATTGGCCTTTCCAAAGTGGCCTTTCCATGAGTGAGTGCTCCTGACACTGCTGTCAACTTATAACAAATGAAGATGGATGGATGGATATATAGAATTTTTTTTTTACTTTCTAGTAAACTCTGAGTCTAGAGATCTGTGCCAGCAATTAAAAGATTGCCCATTCGAATCCCATAAATGCCAGAAGTGACTCTACTGCAATGGGCCCTTTGTTATGGGTATGACATTAACCATTAACCGCACAGCTCCCCACTCCTGATGTCCTACGCAGTAGTGAAACAGGACAAACTTTAAAAATCAATAAACAATCGCTACTTAAACGTAAATGAGAAGGGCTCTGCACGGTTCCCCACTCCTGATGTCATGCTTCCCGGTCCCCTCGGCCCACAGCCTGTCTCGAATTAGCGCAAATAAATTGCCCCTGCAGGCAAATTCTTAATGTGTTGAGAGAAGTCACAAAATCAACTGGAATGT